>NC_142737.1:13597500-13965000 GCF_051943395.1 Hippocampus bargibanti | reverse complement strand
GTGTGATTTTTCATCCTTTTATCACTGACTTCTTTCTCAGCTGGGCTATATTTATTTGTAGCTTTCTTTCATCTCCTCTGGTATCCAACACTTTGGCCTTGCCTCTGACCCCTCCCTCACCCCCCGTCGCCCCCAAACACACACATACCACCCTCCTCCGCCATCTCTGGAGCTGCTCCAAGCATACTAAACACAAGTTTCCTGATTACTTTTCTTCCTGAGAAAACGTTGGATACAACTCAGCGGCTCACCGGCGCTGCCTTTGTGCGTTGCCATGGCGACAGCCTCAGCACACTTAGCTTTTATTGAAGAGAAGAGGGGATGTGAGGCGGGTCGCGGAACACAAGAGGGGCTGGAGAATTTTCATTTGCCGTCACAGTTTGCAAAAGCAAGCCAGAGGGGAATCTTTGTATTTGCACATCACTTTTCATTCCGCACAATACTGACGTTCCTGATTGAGTTTAATTGGGACGGCATTTAGACAATTAAAAAGGTAAATTTTCACACGGGCTGGTTGTGTGAGCTGTGTATTTGGATTTCCTGTTGTAAATGGCACCCTTTATTTACACAGTGTCAAACATGAAAATGCTTGTGTTTCAATTAAAGGACAACCGACGTCTCCGGACAAGTTATGTCCATAATTAGTAAAATGGCTTCAAATGACTTCTACTGGGCGTATTTTAATAAGATTCCACCGCATATAGCTATATTTTACGTTTTAAGACTCACGCTGAACATTCAGGAAGTCTTGTTTTAGAGTTGGTGATGAGTCCGTACATGACGTCAGAAAAGGACCGCCTCCTCACCGTAAAAAAGACGCATTGTAGCGTCTTTCCATCACGTCAATGAATTTTGCTGTACTGTTTTTTTGTAAAACCATGTCTTACACCCAAAAGCCGCCAGCAGAGGGAGGCAAATTCCATGGAAAGATAGTATCAGCCTGTGGAAACGAGCTGATTCATTCCTCACCGGAGCTGGTCGCCATTTTTCTGCCTCTTCTTGGGTGAGACATTACCCCCCGCCCGTTTGCCTCAAAATGGCCCAAATAAATTATTTAATCGATTGCAAACATGTATGCTTTGCTCATCAGGACTATTTGAATCATATTCATAACTGGATGTGTAACAAGAAAGCATATTCTCCGAATCTGAAGCCATTGTTTTGATTCACAAGCAATGCAAGACGTCTTGACATGACGTCACGAAAGGGGGGCGGGACTTTCTGAAAATGCCCAATTCGCAGCTCAATTTTTTTGCAGATTTTGATTTTTAAGTAATTTTTATTGGTGTTTTGCATTTGACTAAAAATATCATACTGCATGTTTTGGGTATTTTAGATGCTATAATATATAATATTTTTCTGGTGTCAGTTAAAAAACAAAAAAGTGACGTCGGTTGTCCTTTAATGTCTCTTAATGATTGTCATTAAGAGTCGTGATTATTTTTCTTGGTACAGATTGTGAAGGAATATAACGTTTGTCCTTCTGTCAATTTTTTGCATACATTTGCAGTTAGGCATGTGAGGACATTGGAAACAGCTTTTCCTGTGCTGCGGTGAAATTTTACGACAGCTACAAACTGCAAGCAAAATAATCAGAAGAATGCAGCTGTTCCTGACTTTTTTTCACGTGAAGTATTCTCCTTTCATCATCAAAAACTTTTACCATTTGCACTTTTTCTATGAAGAGGCAAAAAAATAAAAGTAAATACCGTCTACAGCAGTGGTGGACTGTCAAGGCCTGCAAAGCCTTCTCTGCTGGCCTAAAAATATCTGAATCACGGACTGATGTTAATTATATTTTGTTTTATCAAATACTTTTTATGAAAACAGTTTGAATTATTAAATAATTCAAAATTTTCTTTTAGCTTCCTTCCATTACTTTCCCCCCGTTGCGCTGCTTCCAAATGTGTGTTTTTGTATTTAAGCAATTAACCAATCACATATCAGCCATCATTTGTTACCAGCGTTAGAAATCTACCTGGATGCCTTCACAATCAGTTCTGCGGGCCTTGTCACATCAAATGTGTCAATCAATCTGTTGCTCTAACCAATCACATTTCGAGTTGGCAACCCAAAAAGAGTAACAATACCTTAATGAAGGCGCTGGTCAACATCACAGTTTTCAAAAACTGCTCTGATCAAAAGCCGCTAGTGACAAGAGCATACTGGCCAGAGCTAGCACACTTTATCGGTAGCATAAGCAAATATATCGATATATTGATTTAATAGCACTTTTGTCAACTCACAATGGCTGAAGGAGGAGAATAAATGGATTTAGTTGCAGTTTTACTGTTTAAGCCATTTTCAAGATGGACCTTTCAAGAAAAAATGGGTAATGGTACCCTCTAGTGGATCTATAGTCAATCACACCCATAGAAATAGATAGGTTTAGAAGTGGCGTAGAGACGAGGTTCATGGCAAACCCGGAAGTGACGGCACGAGTTGTAGCGTCCATAGTAACGTGGCTTGGTTTGGCATAGAAATAAGATAGTTTTGAGCGTATTTAGGTCTATTTAACGTATGGATGCTGTATAAAGGAACAACAGTTGGGGGCCGCAATGTTTCGCTTACGGATGCTTCAACTACAAGCTGAAAAAAAAAAGAATTTCGTTCTTCAAGTGAGTGAAAATGAAATTTGTATAAAAAGAAAAAAAATAATTCGTTTTGCAATGTTTTAGCGACTAATTTTCGTCCTGTTTTCGATCTTCGACCGTGTATAAGTACATTCTAGCTGTTCTTCATTAGTATGAAATTGAATTGGCTCTGCCTCCTCAAGCATGTAACTAATTCGACACTAAATTTGAACTGCAGGGGTGTGCGTTTCACTAAACATTACTAACTTAGCAATATTGCTAATATATTGCTAAGTTCATTGTTAACGCTAAAAACGTGTCTCACTAAACATCATTTAGCAATATTGTTAACGCTTAGCAATATTGCTAAATAGCAAAGTTTAGTGAAACGCGCCCCAGGTTAGCCGACTGCTCATACAACATACTAATAATTACTTCTTGATCTTTTTGATCCGTTGTAGATTTCACACATATATACACTATACACAGTGTTACCTAATCCTCTACAATTTCTGATTTAGTCCAATTCCGATCACCAATTAAGTATGATCATTCTTTATGAATGTTATTTTTTTCACGTTTGAAGGTTACAATCACACTCAAAAGATAATTATACTATGTATTTGAATTTTCAATCTTAAAGAGCTGTCATTTCTATTATTCATAACATTTTTAGACTCTGAATAAATATACATCAATAGTGGTGTATTTAATTGCAATTGTATGTTTTGGATTATAAAAAAATTATAATCCAAAGCATATCTGATCTTGAAAGTTTAGGTTTTTGGACTTGTCCGACTTCACATCGCGCCGAAAGATGACGTGAGAGTGAAGTAGTTGTCTTCTAAAACATATTTAGCCACAAAGTATTAGAATTTCGTCGAATACCGGAAGAAAATCGACGAAAAACGAGCAAAAATTATTCATATGGTACGGAACTGTGTCAGAGGCTACAACTCGTGACGTCATCAGTGACGTCACGACCGCGGGCGCAATGCTATTGCCTCCTTTGGGCACTTCTAAACCTATCTATTTCTATGATCACACCACACTTTTTTTCAGTCTGGATTGATTCAGACGCAGCACTACTGAAGGCCTAGCCATGAAATCCACAGCCCGCCACTGGTCGACAGTATATATGACATTTTCTTGGCATGTCACTTTGATTGAAGACATCGCACGGTTATTATTGGCTGCAAACACACCATAAAACATCCATCCCTTTGCCTGTTCAAACAAACATCCCCCCAGCAGACGGTTGTTGGATGCAAGATGCTCCTATTTACACTCACTCATCCAATTACAAATTTAAGAGGATCCGTGTAAAATTTGGGATTGTGATTAAGGAGGTTTTGAAATCACATTTAACAGTGATTTCAAACGTATTGTACATCATTGTTATAGGTTCATTGTTTGTTATACAGTTAAGGTTTGAACTACTTCTGCAGGTAATTGTAAACATCTCAGGGGGGTGTCAGTTCCTTGGGGCAAATAAAGTTTACAGGTCAGTGAAGTACTTTTATTTTATAAAAAAATAAAGTAGCGGTGTATGTCAAGTTAAATCAATAGCATTCAAATAAAAATAATTATTCATGTTAAGTTGAACAAAAGGCTGTCTTTATTTTAGGTTGAATTAACCCTTTGATTCCTTTAATACGGTGGTTACTGGAGTGGACAGCGATTCAAAAATTATTTTTCCTTATATGAATTCATCTTAATGTCACAGTTGTGCATGAACCTTATGTTGCCATCCACTGCCATTGGTATTCATGACTAAAAAAAGAATTAAAAACACTAAAAAATCTTGATGTCAGTTATCATATTTGTGCACGAAAGGATTAAAAAATAACTTTAGTCTCAGACATCATTGTTAAAATGTGTACTTCTAATTCAATATCAACAAAACCGATTGTCAGTTTAATGCTCTGTTTGCAAGTAATCACTAACTTAACCAAGTTCCTTTTTTAATGTAACTGTGGCAAAAGTGGTCATGCCCCTGCAGGTCTGGGGGAGCAAAATGGGGCATCATATAGGGAGGGTAGGGTGGAGGGAGTAGTTGCCAAAAAGCGTAAAAGCAAAGAAGTCTGACACATACACCTACCCTGTAGTAGTCAGTGCTGTAGACATCTCTGGACATGCCGAAGTCTCCAATCTTCACCAACAGGTTTTCACCTACCAAGCAGTTCCTGTTGAAAAACAAACCCCAAATAAAAACCAATGTTAGCCAAGAAACACGGCGTGTCAGGATAGTCAGGTATTGATTTGACGCAAGGAAATTGCAGTGTAACTTTTTTAAATTGAATTCAACTGTAGATAGAGCTGCGTTTTATGGATTAGCTATGGCGTCCGTCTTCAATTCAGGAAGCAGCTACATATGGAACATTTTAAAGGAAAAGATGAAAAAGTCTGATTTTGGACAGACCTGCAATGACTCTTCATTTCCATCCATCGATTTTCTTGATTGTTTCTCCTCATTTAATATCCATGTTAAAATTCAAACAAACGGCTTGAGTTTATTTTAAAACACTGTATCTCATGATCCAACTCAATCCATGTATTTATTTATTTATTTATTTATGTGTTTGTTTATGTATTTATCCTTTTGTTTATTCTATGTATCTATTTATTTATTTGTTTTTACATTAATACGTTCATCCACTCATTCACTTATTTATGTATTTATATATCTATGTATTTATCTATGTAGTTAGTTAGCTAGCTATCCATCTAGTCAGCCAGTTAGCTAGCCAGTCAGTCAGTCAGTCAGTCAGTCAGTCAGTCGTTAGTTAGTTAGTTAGTTAGTTAGTTAGTTAGTTAGTTAGTTAGTTAGTTAGTTAGTTAGTTAGTTCCCAAGAATAGCAAGCTTTAGTCACTACATTTTGTGTTTCAATTTGTATTCATGCCATCGATTGGGTTGGAGTTTGATCAGTAAAATTATTGTACTTATTGAATTCATTCAAATGATTGCCTTGAATACACATTGAAATAAAATGTTGTTGAATTTGGAGTTCGGAAGTAAATTCACTCTATTTTGCTTTGATTTAAATCAAACAACCTGAGTGAGGACACTCAATATTTTTATACCTATGAATGGATTATGCGTTGTACAGTCAAGACATAAGTGACAAACCTGGTGGCAAGGTCGCGGTGCACAAAGTGTTGTGACGCCAAGTAGACCATTCCGGACGCTATCTGCTGGGCGATGTGCAGCATCTGCGACTGAGTCAGCTCCACTGGTCTGGTGGTCTGGCCTTCCGCCATCAGAACTGCATCCGGACCGTGAGCCCTAAATGGGGGAGAAGTGGGGACGCCTGTTTAGGTTTGTCCTGTCCTTCATGTTCGCTAATGTTAGTTTGGACACAATGATTATTGTAAATTTGTTGGGATTGATTGGAGAATACTGCAATGTTAACCCACTCATGCAGACTTGCAACCTGATAACATGGTAAGGTGTCCACAGAAGTAAGTGCTTTCCCTGAAGGGGTTAAAGTGCACTCACGAGTAGCAATATGCTGCTTCATTAGGTTCTGTGCAAAAGGCTCAGGTGGACACATCTTGTCTTGAAACCATTTTATCGTATCGCTTTGTGACAGAGGCTGTGCACAGTGTACCGTTTTTTTTCCCCCGGTGTATAAGGCCCACCTAAACTCCTTCTTTTTCTTGAAAAAAAATGACCATGCGCTCACAACTACTGTCAGCAGCCACCGACTGACTCCCTTTTCCCCTATAGTGCGTAACCCCAGCCTCTACTGTACCGGCTTATATTTGGAAAACTTTTATATAATTATATATTATCTTCGGAAAACGTTTTTCATTCATTGGAGGTGCGCCTGACACTCTGGTGCGCCTTATACAGCGGAAAATACGGTACATCGATTCAGTCTTTGGTGATGATCCTTGCCTGAGAAACTTGTTGAGGTCTCCGTGTTTCATGTACTCGAACACCATGATGAGGGGGTCGCTCTCCACGCACACACCGTAGAAGGTGACGATGTGCTCGTGCTGGAGGTTGGTCAGGAGCTCAGCCTCACGGTGGAAGTCCTTGCGAGCATTTTCGCTGGCCTCTTTAAGGGTCTGACACAAACAGAAAGACACAGACACGCATGCACGGTGACGTTTTATTCAACTGACAAATGGAAAAACATTCTGCCACACTTACAAAGATCAATTAGTCATCAGAATGGAAAATCTTATGCCTTGTAAAAGTGGGTTACGGTAAATAAGCAGATAGCAGCTAGCACAGATTGATTAGGAGAAGAAATTACAGCTGCGGGTCGCGACGAATAGTTGAGAGTTAAAGGACAACCGACGTCTCCGGACAAGTTGTGTCCATAATTTGTAAAATGGCTTCAAATGACTTCTACTGGGCGTGTTTTACAAAGATACCACGGCATATAGCTATATTTTACATTTTAATACTCGCGCTGAATATTCAGGAAGTCTTGTTTTTGAGTTGGTGACGAGTCCGTACGTGACGTCACTAAAAGAACGCCCCTGACTGAAAAATGACACATTGTAGCAGTCCTTCCATCACGTCAATGTATTTTGCTGTACTTGTTTGGTCTGAAAACCTCGTGTTGCACCCAAAAGCCACCAGAAGAGGGCGTCCAAGCTCCATGGTGTCACGTTTTACGAGGTGGTGATGGCGGGTTCGGATCCCAAAAAGCAGGCATGAGGGAGCAGGAGGTTGTTTGACAAATTGTATTAAAATAAAGTCAGCAGGAACAAAATGTAAAACATCAAAATGATCTGAATGGAAAAAATACAAAGTAGCAAAAGAAAACCAAAAGTAAAAGCCCGTCAAGGTTAAACAAACACGTACACAATGCATGCAGCAAACAAGCAGCAAACAAACAATGAATCGGCACCGGATGATCGTGCCAGGTGTCCTTTTAAGTGTCATTGATTTTAACGACCAGCACCTGCGAGGCTGCCGGCAGGGCTGACGTCGCTACCCGCTGGTCGCCAATCTGATCGGGACGACCAGCACCTGTGCAGGTGCAGGCGGGGCTGACAGCGTCCCCCGTTGGTCGCCAACCAGATCATGACACATGGAAGGAATTTATCAGCCTGTGGAAACGGGCTGATTCATTCCTCACAGGAGCTGGTCGCCATTTTATTGCCTCTTTTCTGGGACGCTACATTGGATTGGATTAGATTGGATTGGATTGGATTTGCCTTTATTAGTCTCACAGTGGAGAAATTTACATTTCACAGCAGCAAAGTTATGAAAGAAATGAAAGTAGAAAAAGCAAAACACAGGAGCTGATGGAAAGGCAGCCACTCTCACGGCGCCGTCTTGAAGTCAAAAGAACAAAAAAAAAACTAAATAACAAATAACACACAAACATAGAGAGTCATTCATTCTTAAGCACTTTCTGTACCCTCTTTGTAACATAAAACCCTCTGTTACATAAAGCAGTTCCAGATGAAAGAGGAGAGGATCAAAGCGTCTCTTCACCAGTGGATCAGGGACATCATGGTGGAATGTGCACGTCAACTACAAGCTAAATGTTGAAAGCAAACACGCAGCTGTAGCATCCATTGACGAAAAGAGATTGTCTCACATCTCCTGTCCCACATAAAACAGCTTCAATTCCATCCCGCGACAGTTCCATATACGCATCGGCGCTCTGCGCTGACGCTCCTTCCTTCTTATCGCGGGCTCCTCAAACCATGCATCCATCCAGCCGCAGACTGTCCAACAGCACCGACCTCCCACTGAACAAAGCGGGGCTGTGAAGATCCTGCCCATTACAGGCTCAAAAAAGCACAATGGCCCCTTTGGTGTCCAGCGATGGCAGTCGAATGGCACCGACATTCCTCCCATTCACAAACAGTACTGGCATATTCATGCCATTACATTGCAGTCCAGATGCCTCAAAATGGCATGGAATAAATTCTTTAATCGATTGCAAACATGTATGCTTTCCTCTTCAGAACTATTTGAATCATATTCATAACTGGATGTGTAACAAGAAAGCATATTCTCCGAATCTGAAGCCATTGTTTTGATTCTCCAGCAATGCAAGACGTCTTGGCGTGACGTCACGAACTGGGGGCGGGACTTTCTGAAAATGCCCAATTCGCAGCTCAATTTTTTGCAGATTTTGGACACTTTAAGTAATATTTATTGGTGTTTTGCATTTGAATAAAAATATCATACTGCATGTTTTGGGTATTTTAGATGCTATATAACGTTTTTCTGATGTCAGTTAAGAAACAAAAAAGTGACGTCGGTTGTCCTTTAAACCCAATGTGAGTATACAGAGGATCAGAGTTATGCATGTGAAGCGATTGTTTTCAGAGTGGGATGGATGGAAAAGGTCCAAAGTCATCTCAAATGGGCGTATCAACAAAAATAGCTGCCTGTTTTTTTCTGTTTATTTTTTTGGATCTTTAAATATGACATGAAGAGCATCTGCAATATCCAGTTACAAGGCGTTGAGGATGATGCGACCTGGTATGCCTTTACCAAAGCTGCCTCAGAAACGACAATAGAAATTGTTTACTGATGCTCTATGTTGGGGTAATTCGCAATACGAATCTTTTAACATCTTTTTACATCGTTTGATTACGTTTTGGACTTCCTGATACGTCATATCCTGCCTTCCTTTACATGATGTCACATCCTATTATGTCTGTCTTATAAATGCTCTCCCAGCAGTCTTTCGCGCTCTTCCTTCTTCCTGTTTCCTCTTTTCTTTCTGCCCCTTCTCGGCCGGCCCCATGATGCCCCTGCTGTCTACAAGATCAAACTAACTTATTCAGTTCAACATCTGGCTTCCTGCTGATTTAACCATCCTCTGCTATCAACACCCTGAGAAGCCATGAACCAGGAACAAACGATCACTTCCAACCCATTACTCCAGTAACTCATTCACTGCCATTCCCAAATTTATTCGGGAATTGAAAATATGACATTGAGTACCACTCACGAATTCTAGTTTGGGAGCCGATAAAGCGCTGGACAATGTTTTTCCCTTCCACAAGGGGCAGCATTGCCCTTTTTTTCCATGTTAGCGCTTTGTTCCAGCTTCAGTTGTTGTTAAAGCGCTATATAAACCAATATGTATGTATTGGATTGTGTTTTGGTCAGCCGCCGTCATTTCATACTCTTATAACTACAGGTTCATATACAGTAATTTAAGTTTTTTTTTCTGATGAAAGAAAAGAGTCTAACATTTCTTACGCTGCATTAAATGTTCATGTAGTCCTAAAACTTAATATTCTGTGGGTCATGGAATTCGAGTGACAATGACAAAAACCATGGCACTGGAGTGGACACATTTTTGCACGTCTGGCAGTGAATGAGTTAAAAGCTTTCTAATATAAAATAGAGGCTATGTGGGGTTTTTGAGCTGCACAGTGACAGAGAGGAAAAAATGTCAACGGATTGCCACTTTGGCCCAGAGAATGAATTGCTGCTGTCTTTTAAAACGGTTGTGCCAGAAAAGTATTTTTAACCGTATTTTTAACGATGTTAAGCAAGACTGTCTTTAAGGGTTAAATTATTTAAAAAAAACATCATGAGTCACTCACCAACAGGATTCGTTTTGAACTATAGGAAACCTGTCAAAATGTTTTTTAAGCCCAAGAATAATTACAGCAAAAAACAAACATCAATTTGTAAAGCGTCAATTTGTAAAGTTGAGACCCTCCTATTTGCTGATTGAATTCCCATCTTCGCTTGAATCCAATCTGTCATCATTTCCATCAGCCAGGGTTACATAAAACATATGTTTGTGACAGATTGAAAACGTCGACTGTAATACGCGAGACACAGGAAATGAAAATGATAACAGCTATGTATGCATCTCGCCTCAGAAGACGGAAAAATATATGCAATCACTTTTGCCCTACATGAATAATAGATCGTCTTGCGATGGTAAATGCTGTGCATATATGTTCCCTTTTCCACAAAGAAAAAAAAGCTCTGGTTACAAATATAGGTCCAAGGCACAAGAGCAAGTTGCTGAAAAGGCTCAGTAGGGGGCGGGGGGGAAAATGACACAATGACCCCGTGGCAGCCAGAATGTTGAGATGCCAGAAAATGAGATGGACCATAACCCTGGCCCCATCTCTTATCAACCAATCGAATCTCCATCGAGACCATTATGGGCTGTAATGGGAGCTATCTTGACAATGGAGATTATTACAGTCCAAAATATGACCTCTTATGGAAAATCTGAGGGTGGGGTGTTTAAACTTTTTGCAGTTCAAAGTTTATTTCTGCGGGGGGGAAAGAGGGGGGAATAAAATAGTTTCCTGTGATGTTCTAATTCATTGTCATGCACCTGTACGCTTTATTTATATTTTTATAGTTCATTCAGGAGATAGTTGATTCTTTCCTTTGGAGCAAAATGTGAACAAAAAAAATGTCAACCTTTAAGGTTCCACTTTGAAGTAAACACAATCGTAAAGTTTACTTACTAAATGGCTTCATGTCATCAGGGCCTTTTTATTTTTCCAATTTCACCGCGCGGATATCTTAATTAATATCCAAATCCAGCTCATGTTTCACGATGAGAAATCTTCAACCACAGCTCAAAAAACCACTAATCTGCTTTACATTGCGAGCATAAAACATTCATGAAAGAGTAAAACATCATTTATTAAATAGCGTGTCGTTTGCCTGCTGCATTTGTGTATTTATTTTGACATCGAATCAGTCCAAGGAGACCAAAGTTAAACCAGTTAAAACAAAAATATGAAAACACATTTTTTTTTTAACTTTGCATGAACATCGATGTCTCTGCTTGGGGTCGGCCCCCGATTTGGTCACAGTGTGAAATAACTCATTGCTGCACAAAAATAGTATACGAGGGCGGGAAGTTGCAAATTCATCGTCATGACAACGCGATGTGACAGCTATCAAATGTGATGACTCCCTGAATGCGTCAGAGCCTCCGTGTTGGGTACAATGAATACAAGTAATGCACGCGTGGTGCATTTGGGTCCCCCCGACAAATAAAAATAATCAACATCTGCGACCTGGAGGAAGGGGCTCCGGGGTGGGGGGCAATAGCTACTTCACATTTACATGTGTAGAAGGAAGCATTATTGAAAGAGTTCATGATTGATGAGTCGTATTTGGGAAGCCAATGTGTATGTGTGCGTGTGTGTGTGTGTGTGTGTGTGTGTGTGTGTGTGTGTGTGTGTGTGTGTGTGTGTGTGTGTGTGTGTGTGTGTGTGTGTGTGTGTGTGCGTGTGTGTGTGTGTGTGCGTGTGCGTGTGCCTATGTAAATCTGTATGCTGATAAAGAGATCCAGTGATCAATGCCACCTAGCAGTATATATAGTACAGTATAATACAGTACAAGTCAAATTTGCCTTGGCGTTATGGGCTAGTGACTGATTGATAGCCAAGCCTTTCAGTATAGTCGGGATCATTAGCTCTGCTGGAGCGCGTATGATATTGTGACGTGCACGTGTTTCTGGTGTATAGTGTACATGATGGAGCGTTGGGGTAATTGCAGTGTTTGTTAATGTAAAGATTATGCAGCGAATGTTAATATGCAGATGTGATGCGGTTCCTCTCACAATGGAGATTTTAAAGCCACATTACCACCTGGATATTTGCTGAACAAACGAGCAAACGCGAAAACACCTGGCCACAAGAAGGCACTTAATACCTGTCCAATTCAGAAAGCAGTAAAATAATTAGTCCAAATGAATATGTGTCACGGTTTGTGAGGTGGTGATGGTGGTTGTGGATCCCAAAAAAGCAGGCAGGAGGGAGCAACAGGTTGTATTTGTGAAATTGTATTAAAATATAGTCAGCAGGAACAAAATCTAAACATCAAAGTCATCAGAACAAAAAAGTACAAAGTATCAAAGAAAACCAGGAGTAAAAATCTGCCAAGATTTTAGCCACTGCGAGACTATTAAAGGCAAATCCAATCCAATCCAATCCAAGATGAAACAAACCTGACAGGATGAAGCAAACACATTCACAGTTCAATACAATCCACTGCAGTACAACACAATGACCCGACCCCGAATGGTCATGCAGGGAGTCCTTTTAACTGCCACTGATAAGGACGACCAACACCTGTGCAACTGAGGGCGGGGCCGACAGCGTCACCTGTTGGTCGCAAACCAGCTCGTGACAATATGTGATACAGAAAGGATGTAGGGTTAGCCTGGGAGTCTTTGCCATGAGTGAGGGTGTATTTTCCGGTGTATAAGGCGCACCAGAGTATAAGGTGCACACCCAATGAATGGTGTATTTTCAAACTGTTTCCACATATAAGGCGTATACAGGCGTACATATAATAGAAAACGTTTGCCAAATATAATATATAAATATGTAAAATATATCCAAATACTGTAGAAGGCACCCATCGTCATGAGGCGCTGCAATAGAATCTGGGGTTATGCACTACTTCTACAGGGAGAAATGAAGTCGTTGGCTGCTGAAGAGTAGTTGCAAGACCTGTTGTGGCTCAATATGACTATACATATAAGGCACACCTGCGTATAAGGCGCAGGATCATCTTTTGAAGAAAATCAAGGCTTTAGGGTGGGCTATATACACCAGAAAATACGGTAATCTGTAAGATTTTTATTTTTCAGGCTAATATGACATGAGTTGAAAATTGTCTTAAATTGTTTTGGAATCATAGTTTGTAATATAGTCACTATTTAAACTACATCCCATAAAATATTTTGGTTGGTCTCATTTTTTTTTTCATTATATTTAGCACAATTCAGTTTATATTGCTTCATATAGTCTGAGATTAATTCCCCCCACCCCCATCTATCAATTTTATTGCACTTATTTAGGGTCGTGTTGTGAGGACAGGAGCTCAAACCACAAATGAAAGCCCAAGACTTCCCTTATCCTAACCACTTTGCCAAACTCTCCCCAGGGTGGGTTTTTGAGGTATTCCCGGGTCTGCTGAGTAGCACATGAATATCTGTCGCATGTCTCCAGTTCATCCCTTCACCTATTTACCATTTTTACTCTGTGACTGCAATACGTAATCTACCTCATATCACTGGGAGACCAGCATAGATTTATCTAATCAACGGGGAGATTATTTTGCTGTTATGATTAAATACTTAATAGTATCTTTCATCTTTTGAACAAAAAAACACAGCATATGGGGGCACCCGACTCAAAGGAGAATACAATTATTGTTGCTTTCAGTGATTATATATAACATGACTAAATGGCCAGTTAAAATGGAACCAGAACAAAGAGCATCAAAATCCTGCATTTGCTACAAAACATGTTGAAGCTTTGCCCCCAATTAAGGCTGCTTTAAACAACCTTAAGGAAAAGGGATTAATTAAGTGAATAATTAGCTTCAATTTTTTTATTCCCTCCAATAGTGACCAGCGCTCTGATGAAAAACAACCGCAACTAATCACCGGGTATGGAATCCATTCTCACAAACATCACGCCCCAATAAACCATTGGGTGTGTTATGCACAATGTAAACTTGTCTTGCTTCAGTATTCACTTTAATGCAGAATTAATAGAGGATCAGGATGAATGATCTTACAAAAAAACATTACCTCAAATACAAACCTCACCTTCAATCAGTGGTGGGCCATCAGGGCCTGCAAGGCCTTCTCTGCTGGCCTAAAAATATCTGAATCACAGACTAATGTGAATTATATTCTGTCCATGAAATCTTATTAAATCATTCCAAATTGTCTTTCAGCTTCCTTTCATTGCTTTTACCCCGTTGTGCTGCTTACAAATGTATGTTTTCGCATTTAAGCATTTAATCACATTTCAGCCATCATTTGTTACCAAGGTCAGAAAACTACCTTGGACGCCTTCACAATCAGTTCTGCAGGCCTTGGAGCATAAAAATCAATGTCGATAAAAGTGTTGCTTTCACCAATCAGAGTTCGAATTGGCATCCCAAGGCCTGCTGGAAAGCACTGGAAACATCTGAGTTTTCGCCAGCCATGATTGGCTAGTCACTAACCAATCATAGTATCACTAGCCGCTAGTGAATAGCATACTGGCCAGAGCTAGCACATTGTATCAGTCATGAACTGCAGAAGCAAATATATTGTTGTGCTGATTTAATAGCATGGCTGCAGGAACAGAAGAAATGCATTTGGTTGCAGATATACTGCTAAAGCCATTTTCAAAACATGCCTTTTAAGAATAGATAAAAGTCAAAGTCAGCTTTATTGTCAAATATGCAAATATCGTCATTAAGGTTGGACAGCTCCGAAGCTAGCAAAAATCGCAAATAAAATTGCAATTTTATGAAGTTATCATGAATCCACACATTCAAGTTAATTCCAGGCCAACGCCACCTTCGAGTGGACGTATAATAAAATCACACCACACTCCTAGCTGATTGATTCAGACGTAGAACTACTGAAGGCCTAGGAGTGCCATGCATGGCCCGCCACTGCCTTCAATAGTCGTCAAGCCCCAATTATTCACTGTGTGTATCTCAAAGGAAAAAACACATTTTTCAAGTGAATTGCTGATTTGCATCCAGCCAGAATAGAATCAAATACTGTGCTTCTTCAAATGAAGACCTCCTCTCTAATAATGCCCCAATTACAGCAGGTGCATCATCAAGAAAGAGAAAGTGTTGGTACTATAAGATGTCTCCTAGTTTGTGATGTAATGAATAATTAGCATATAACCAATAAAAAAAGCTCTAAAACAGACTTTGCCTCTATTCAACATTGGGTGAGTTATATCCACGTGGGGGCGGGGCTTGCGGGCCCCTGTACAGCTTCTGTATTGTATTATTGTTTGCATTGCATTTCATTTCCACGGTACGCTACTATCCGACAACGGGTAGAAATAGAGTACTAAGAGCACCTGATTTCGCATTTCGCCGTGAAAAATATCTGATTTGATTTGATTGACAATTACATGGTTGAAATTGGTGTCAAACAACTGTATACTGTATAAGAAGACTACAGTATTGTGACGTTCTCATCCTCTTTGAAGTCCAACGCAACGTATGCCATCTTTATTATGGTAGAAAATGGCGTCTGCTACACAGCGCAAGACACGGAAGCTGGTCACGGTGCCACTTATACAGATTTCGATAATGGTGGTACAGTATAGAAACCCCTGAGCAAATATCGATTCACCTTAAACTGCTTTTGTATCAATATAAACATATATATAAACACATATATATAAACATATATATATATATATATATATAATATATATATATATATATATATATATATATATATATAGCAGAATGGCCGGCGGGAGATTAAAAAGAGCACCGTAGTAACTGGATAACCATCAATCGTACTAAACGGAACTAATTACACATAAAAAGATGAGAAATCTGCCGGGAAATGAAAATAGTTTCGTAATAAGCTGTATTATCAATATAACCGATATCGATATATCGATATAACGAGACTTTACTGTATATATGTCGGTTAAAGCCACTTCATTTATTTCCGACAGCTTCGTTTAATGTTCCAATATTATGCATTATTATGCATCAAAACGGAGGCTGGTGAGAAACGGTGACTCACAGCATTCCAACAGTGCGAGGAGGGGGGGAGGGGGAGAGAGAGAGAGACAGACAGAGAGACAGAGAGAGAGAAAGAGAGACACAGAGAGACAGAGAAACAGAGAGAGAGAAAAAATGTGCGACATTAACATTTGGAAAAAAGAAAATCTCTATGGAGTTTAATCAATGGACTGACTAATTATTTCATGATGAATGCACATTAGTGAAGTAACAGCTTTAAGCGTACAACCTCAGGTCCACTTGTACAATCTTAGTGTTGTATAATGAAATAACATTTCCTTGTTGAAATAAATCAAATATAATGAATCTTCCCCCCCTCCCACTTCTGCACTACATGATCAATAATAATAATAATAATAATAATAATAATAACAATCATCAGCATCAATATCCAGCATCATCAGGGACCCCCATGCTTGTTTTTTCGCGACGATCACACCCAATGTGGGGCCCTGGAAGGCCCCTCCGCATGACTTTTTTTTAAACCCATTCCCCAGCAGAAACAAGTATACACGTTTTTACAAAAGGTTGAGTGGAGAGCAAGGAGAGGCCTCGAGTTGTCAGAGGAGCGTATCCTTTCACAGGAAATCCTGGAATAACGATTGAACTGAGTTCATTTAAATTTATTGATAAAAGGTTTATTGACTCTGTACTGGTAGAGACTAATAGTTTTGCTGAACGAACTGGGCAGGATTTGCAAACTGTTTTCATAGCCAGTATCAATGATACCATATCGAACATAAAAAGAAAAAATATGTTTTTCACAAAAAAAGGAACGTTTTTCACAAAAAAAATTGTTGGGAGGGGTGCGGGGGTTAAGAAGGGTTGTTGGGGAGTTGACTAGTATTCCCTTCCACTCCGGTGAGTGCTAGGCTCCTCACTTTCCAGTGAGCCCCCACCTCCTTACCCCTCTGGCTGATTGGC
The DNA here is from genome assembly GCF_051943395.1 of Hippocampus bargibanti. Taxonomy (NCBI): domain Eukaryota; kingdom Metazoa; phylum Chordata; class Actinopteri; order Syngnathiformes; family Syngnathidae; genus Hippocampus; species Hippocampus bargibanti. Next base: position 13,948,008 of record NC_142737.1, on the reverse strand, counting down.
ATTAAGCCGCATCAGGGGCCTAAAAGCCTGGGTGTTCACCCTGGCGCCGTTCTGAGGCTTCCCACCATCATAAAATTCCAATTGCTAATTGAACCTAACTGAATTTAAACAACTAAAGTCAAAATATAATTAAAAACTAACTATAGTAACCCTGTTAAAGACTAAAATTTGGATTGGACTAAAACAAAGTAGGAGACTTACCACTCAAAAAACGTATACATCAAGGTTAAACTTGCTGCTACCAAAACACAACAACATGCTCTTGTGACAAAAGAATGAAAGGCAATGCAGGTGAATTTGCCTCTATTCAACATTGGGTGAGTTATATCCACGTGGGGGCGGGGCTTGCGGGCCCCTGTACAGCTTCTGTATTGTATTATTGTTTGCATTGCATTTCATTTCCACGGTACGCTACTATCCGACAACGGGTAGAAATAGAGTACTAAGAGCACCTGATTTCGCATTTCGCCGTGAAAAATATCTGATTTGATTTGATTGACAATTACATGGTTGAAATTGGTGTCAAACAACTGTATACTGTATAAGAAGACTACAGTATTGTGACGTTCTCATCCTCTTTGAAGTCCAACGCAACGTATGCCATATTATGGCCATATTATGGTAGAAAATGGCGTCTGCTACACAGCGCAAGACACGGAAGCTGGTCACGGTGCCACTTATACAGATTTCGATAATGGTGGTACAGTATAGAAACCCCTGAGCAAATATCGATTCACCTTAAACTGCTTTTGTATCAATATAAACATATATATAAATATATATATATATATATATATATATATATATATAGCAGAATGGCCGGCGGGAGATTAAAAAGAGCACCGTAGTAACTGGATAACCATCAATCGTACTAAACGGAACTAATTACACATAAAAAGATGAGAAATCTGCCGGGAAATGAAAATAGTTTCGTAATAAGCTGTATTATCAATATAACCGATATCGATATATCGATATAACGAGACTTTACTGTATATATGTCGGTTAAAGCCACTTCATTTATTTCCGACAGCTTCGTTTAATGTTCCAATATTATGCATTATTATGCATCAAAACGGAGGCTGGTGAGAAACGGTGACTCACAGCATTCCAACAGTGCGAGGAGGGGGGGGGGGGAGGGGGAGAGAGAGAGAGACAGACAGAGAGACAGAGAGAGAGAAAGAGAGACACAGAGAGACAGAGAAACAGAGAGAGAGAAAAAATGTGCGACATTAACATTTGGAAAAAAGAAAATCTCTATGGAGTTTAATCAATGGACTGACTAATTATTTCATGATGAATGCACATTAGTGAAGTAACAGCTTTAAGCGTACAACCTCAGGTCCACTTGTACAATCTTAGTGTTGTATAATGAAATAACATTTCCTTGTTGAAATAAATCAAATATAATGAATCTTCCCCCCCTCCCACTTCTGCACTACATGATCAATAATAATAATAATAATAACAATCATCAGCATCAATATCCAGCATCATCAGGGACCCCCATGCTTGTTTTTTCGCGACGATCACACCCAATGTGGGGCCCTGGAAGGCCCCTCCGCATGACTTTTTTTTAAACCCATTCCCCAGCAGAAACAAGTATACACGTTTTTACAAAAGGTTGAGTGGAGAGCAAGGAGAGGCCTCGAGTTGTCAGAGGAGCGTATCCTTTCACAGGAAATCCTGGAATAACGATTGAACTGAGTTCATTTAAATTTATTGATAAAAGGTTTATTGACTCTGTACTGGTAGAGACTAATAGTTTTGCTGAACGAACTGGGCAGGATTTGCAAACTGTTTTCATAGCCAGTATCAATGATACCATATCGAACATAAAAAGAAAAAATATGTTTTTCACAAAAAAAGGAACGTTTTTCACAAAAAAATTGTTGGGAGGGGTGCGGGGGTTAAGAAGGGTTGTTGGGGAGTTGACTAGTATTCCCTTCCACTCCGGTGAGTGCTAGGCTCCTCACTTTCCAGTGAGCCCCCACCTCCTTACCCCTCTGGCTGATTGGCATTAAGCCGCATCAGGGGCCTAAAAGCCTGGGTGTTCACCCTGGCGCCGTTCTGAGGCTTCCCACCATCATAAAATTCCAATTGCTAATTGAACCTAACTGAATTTAAACAACTAAAGTAAAAATATAATTAAAAACTAACTATAGTAACCCTGTTAAAGACTAAAATTTGGATTGGACTAAAACAAAGTAGGAGACTTACCACTCAAAAAACGTATACATCAAGGTTAAACTTGCTGCTACCAAAACACAACAACATGCTCTTGTGACAAAAGAATGAAAGGCAATGCAGGTGAACAGAAAGTGGAGCATGTGAACTGTACTTGAAGGTATGGGGGGGTGTCCACAGGTCATGTATTGTTAATGACAAGTCTTCCTCAGTCAGATTGAGTTTCACATCCACGATGTAGAGATGCATGAATACATGAGGATTTGCTGGGGGAGGCAAACTGTCTCAATTCGACTCGGAAGTCTGCGGCTTAGATTCTCATTTGACGTATTGCTGGCGACAAAATGCAGAGTGGGGAAAGGGAACTGTGAGACCAGACGAAGGCGAGGTTGGAAAATGAAGGATGACTTTTTAACTATTTATACCTGAAGTGCCATGCTCGCATATAAATACAGAAAGAGAGGAGAGAGAGAGAGAGAGAGAGAGAGAGAGAGAGAGAGAGAGAGAGAGAGAGAGAGAGAGAGAGAGAGAGAGAGAGAGAGAGAGAGAGAGAGAGAGAAAAGAAAAAAAAAAAATCCATATTTGCTATGTTTAACTCATTCACCGCCAGACGTGCAAAAATGTGTCCACTTCAATGCCAGGGTTTTTGTCATTTCACTAAAATTGCAAGACCCTCAGAACATTGAATTTTAGGAGTTCAATGCAGCGCAAGAAAACTTAGATTCTCTTCTTTCATCAGACAAAAAAGAATTAATTCCTAAATTGTATGGGTCTGGAGTTATATGAGCTTTAAATGAGGGGCGGCTGTCCAAAATACAATGCAATACATACATATTGGTTTATATAGCGTTTTAACAACAGCTAACACTGGCAGAAAGAGCGAACATAGAAAAACATCGTTAAACACTGTTAAACATCGTGTCGAATTCAAAATACTCCTGTTTACATTCAAAGCCATCCATAACCTTGCCCCTCTCTATCTTTCTGACCTGCTTCAAATCTCTGTTCCCTCTCGGTCCCTCAGATCTTCATCCTCCCTTCACCTCTATGTGCCCTCTGCCCGTCTCACCACGATGGGATGCAGAGCTTTCAGCCGCTCTGCTCCCAAACTCTGGAATTCTCTTCCACCCAACATCCGCAATATTGACTCCCTCCCTATTTTCAAGGCTCACCTCAAAACCCACTTGTTTAAAATTGCTTTCAATGTATAGTTCTATCTGCTATTTTATTATGTATCATTTTACTTATGGTTTTGTTGTTATGTGCTTTGTTTTATTGTTTTTATTGTAAAGCGTCCTTGGGTGTTTTGAAAGGCGCTTGAAATAAAATGTTTTATTATTATTATTTAAAAAATGGAAATGCTGCCCTCTTGTGGAAGGGAAAAAAATTGCCAGAGGTCATTGCCAAAGGCTATGGCTAACGCTTTATCGGCAAACAAACAAGAAAAACCACGAACAAATTCGGAAATGGCGCTCTATGTCATATTTTCAATTCCCAAATAAATTCGTGAATGGCTGCAATTGAGTTAAGTGAGTAGAGGAGTTTCATTTGGACAAAAGTAACCCTTTGCCGCCATCTTTAGCCATCTATTATTTAATGATCCAAGATGGCGCCGCGGATGGCAGCTTCGGTGACACGCTCCCTAGTATTGTTCCTGGTTTTGTCATTTTCATTTGTTTTTTGCGATCCTACGCGACTCAGTTACACGAGGGAAGAGTTACTGAGCATTGGGGAATCCACTCTTGGACTATTTTCACCGACACACCAAAATCTACAAGGTTTTTCGGGGCTGCTCGCGAGCGGCGTAGCAGCTCTGTACGGAGCTTTGAGACGCCGCCGTAGGAGGGGGAAGCGAGCCGGCGTTCTCGTCAAGCTTCGGCAGCGTGGATTTCGAACGCCGCTCCCATCGATCCACCTCGCTAATCTACGCTCACTACCAAACAAGATGGACGAACTTCTGCTTCTCACAAAAACCAATAAAACGTTCGCCCGCTCTGCTGCGCTGTGCTTCACTGAGACTTGGCTCAGTGACCGCCACCCGGATTCCGCACTACACCTACCCGGATTCCGTCTCCTTCGGGCCGACCGTGATACGGAGCAATCGGGGAAATCCAAAGGCGGTGGACTATGCTTCTACATCAACGAAGAATGGTGCACCGATGTCAGGATGCTCGACGCACACTGCAGCCCTGGTTTGGAATCGCTGTCTCTCAACTGCAAGCCATTCTACTCGCCACGTGAGTTCGCTTCCTTTATATTCGTTGCCGTGTACATCGCGCCACAAGCTAATGCTAACGCGTGTATACAAACGCTAGCGGACCATGTAAACCATCTCGAAATAAAATATCCAGAATCACCCCTGATCATTTTGGGCGATTTTAATCAAACACGTTTAAACCGTGAACTTTCCAAATATAAGCAGCATATTGACTGTTTCACCAGAGGAGAAAACATTCTAGATCATTGTTACACAGCACTCAAAGGCGCATACCGGTCTGTTGCGCATGCAGCATTGGGTCTTTCTGACCACTATTTAATCCACTTAATTCCCACATACAAACAGAAACTCAAATGTGTAAAACCGGTAGTCAAGACAGTTAAAACATGGACAGATGAAGCAAAGTTATCGCTACAAGAATGCTTAGACTGCACTGATTGGAGCGTCTTTGAAACTTCAACGGGCACATTGGATGAATACACAGACACTGTAACATCATACATCAGTTTCTGTGAGGACATGTGTGTACCAACAAAGTCCTTCCGCTCATTCAACAACAAGCCATGGTTCACTCCCAAACTCAGGCAGCTTAGGAAAGAGAAAGAATCCGCATTTAAAAGCGGCGATCGAGCAGTTTACAAACTCGCCCGAAACAGGCTGACGAAGGAAATTAACATCGCAAAGAAAAGTTATGCGGAGAGGCTTAACAAACAGTTCTCCGCTAACGACTCTGCATCGGTGTGGAATGGCCTGAAAGCAATAACAAATTATCGTTTACCTTCCCCCCAAGCAGTGTACAACAATGGTATGGCTGATGAGTTAAATACATACTTTTGCCGATTTGAAAAGGACACCACCATTTCCCCGGTCTGCCCACCATTACCAGAAACTACCGTATCTCCGCCCTCTGCCCTACAGATCCACGAACTGGACGTTAGACGGCTCTTCAAGCAGCAAAAGATCAAGAAAGCTGCAGGACCTGACAGAGTGTCCCCCTCCTGCCTGAGAGTCTGCGCTGACCAGCTGGCTCCGGTCTTCACACAAATCTTCAACAGATCCCTGGAGCAGTGTGAAGTCCCATCCTGCTTCAAACAGTCTACTATCGTCCCAGTTCCAAAGAAACCAGCACCCTCGGGATTGAACAACTATAGACCTGTTGCTCTGACGTCTGTGGTCATGAAGTCCTTTGAACGCCTCGTGCTGAACCACCTAAAGAACATCACCGGACCTCTGCTAGATCCTCTTCAGTTTGCCTACTGGGCAAACAGGTCTGTAGAGGATGCAGTCAACATTGGACTGCATCACATCCTCGAACACCTTGACAACACAGGAACCTACGCAAGGATCCTGTTTGTGGACTACAGCTCTGCGTTCAATACCATCATCCCAGAACTCCTCATCCCCAAACTTCTCCAGCTCGGTGTGTCCCCCACGATCTGCCAGTGGACCCTCAGCTTCCTGACAGGACGGACACAACAGGACAGACTGGGAAATATATCATCCACAACACGAACCACGAGTACTGGAGCCCCGCAGGGATGCGTCCTCTCTCCATTGCTCTTTTTTCTCTACACGAACGACTGCACCTCAACGCACCCAGCTGTCAAATTCATAAAGTTCGCAGACGACACCACGGTCATCGGTCTCATCAAAGACGGCGACGAGTCTGCGTACCGACAACAAGTGGAGCAGCTGGAGCTCTGGTGCAGCCGTCACAACCTGGAGCTGAACACGCTCAAGACAGTTGAGATGATGGTGGACTTCAGGAAACATCCATCACCACAGCTACCCCTCACACTATCCAACTGCCTGGTGTCAACCGTTGAGACCTTCAAGTTCCTGGGAATCACAGTCTCCCAGGACATGAAGTGGGAGGTCAACACCAACTCTATCCTGAAAAAGGCCCAACAGAGAATGTACTTCCTGAGGCTGCTAAAGAAGCATGGCCTGCCACAGGAGGTGCTGCAACATTTCTACACGGCTGTCATCGAATCCATCCTGTGTTCTTCCATCACCGTTTGGTTCGGGGCCGCCACAAAAATGGACAAAATCCGACTTCAACGGACAGTTAGGACGGCAGAAAAAATCATTGGCACCGCCCTACCCACTCTCGAGGACTTGCACACTGCAAGAATCCAAACTAGGGCGCGGAAAATCCTACTGGACCCTCCGCACCCTGCCCACCACCTTTTCCAGCTACTCCCCTCAGGCAGGCGCTACCGATCCATGCGCACCAAATCCAGCAGACATTTAAACAGCTTCTTCCCCCAAGCCATTAACTCTTTGAACTCTTTCAACAGTAGCCAAAATGGAACTGTATAGTGCCACTTAGCAGTTTTTTTGACAACGATACTAGTGCAGCGTGTTCTACCGGAAACAAATTCCTTGTGTGTTCTACATACTTGGCAATAAAGATGATTCTGATTCTGATTCTGATTCTGATTCTATTGGGATTTTCCTGCAGCAAGGTGATTGACTAGAAGCGGACTCTGAATTTTCGAGCAAAAGAATATATTTGCGAAATATACTTTGAACGTTCCATAGGAGAGCACAGGTTGGATTCAGTGAAGTCAACTGCTTAATATTCCCCAACATGCTACGGTGATGCAGTTCAGCAGTAAAAATACTGCCGCGTTCACAATAACTTCCACCGTCGATAACAACATTCCTGGCTTTATTTGTGTACAGAGTCAGATTCAATTGCCAGCTTGATTTGACATGCAGATCTCTTCCATTCCGCCGCTACAAGGGCAATAAAGAGAATGGATGCTTGGCAGCTCTGTATATTAAACATGAGATAAGCAATCCACCTTTGAATTCAATTTACTCGATGTCATGGATGTTACCTTAACAGCCACCAGTATCTTCTCCTGGTCAGGCGACAAGTTGTAACATTCGGCGAGGAAGACTTTGCCAAAGGCTCCTTCTCCCAGTTCCCTTTTCAGCACGATGTTGTGTCTCTTGATGTGGTGGACAACTAGAGGGGGAAGATAAAGAAAGTCCTCTTGGTGAGAAACAGTGGTGGCCTGCAAGGCCTTCTCTGCGGGCCTCGAAATATCAGAATCACAGATTGATGTTAATTATATCGTTGTATTAAGTTCATCCTGTCTACTTGATATCTAATTTAAAACAGATTCTTTACTTACAGACAGTGTATTGTAGGTGTTTCAAATACCTGACATGTTTCGGCGTCTACTTCCGCCTTCGTCAGAGTGTCCGTGAGTGTCCATTGTAGTTACGGTTTCCTCTCGGGGGCCATTATGAATTTGGAGAAGCCATGTTTCATCTCCTCCACATATTACAAATTAATGAATAACTATTTTTAACTATTTTACACTCGTCAGAGTGTCCGTGAGACTCTGACGAAGGCGGAAGTAGACGCCGAAACATGTCAGGTATTTGAAACACCTACAATACACTGTCTGTAAGTAAAGAATCTGTTTTAAATTAGATGTTAATTATATTTAGTCCATTCATTTTTCTTAAATAATTCCCAATTGTGTTTCAGCTTCCTTTTATTGCTTTTCCCTGTTGTGTTGCTTCCAGATGTGTGTTTTCGTATTTAAGCATTCAACCAATCACATTTCAGCCATTATTTGTTACCAGGGTCAGACATCTACCTGTACGACTTCATAATCAGTTCTGCGGGCCCTGTACCATAAAATGTGTCGATAAAACTGTTGCTTTAACAAATCAGATTTCGAGTTGGTGATGCGAATGCCTGCTAGCACGCCTTCATACAACTCCCCAGTTATTTCCTGGCTGACAGTACCATATCGTGAATTTGTGGTGAACCACACTTTTAGATGAGCCATAGTCACAGCTATAGCTGCAATAAGAGTTGTATTGTCACAAAATAGTGATTTAGGTTGGATTGAATCAGACATAGCACTATTGAAGGCCTAGGTGTGAAATGCATGGCTCGCCACTGAGTGTAAGCAAGGAAACCTAAATCATAGATGAAGAGCAATGATGACTGAATGTTAGGTTCCGTCTTCTTCAGGAAGTGACCTCGTTGAGAGTTTTTGGAGTAGAATGAACCCCCAATGTTTCAAAGTGTCCCCCCCTCAAATCCATTATTTTTTATCACGGGCATCATTATTCCTAATGTTGGGAAATGTATTATTTGATCACATTTGGGGAGTCTGTTTGTGCGTGTGTTATCCTTTGCTGCCTTCTTCTCACCTACAGCTGAATCATTCGGCAAACCCGCTTTGTTGCTTGGCAACATGTGACTCCACGTCAGAAAATGTTGAGAACATTTAAGATCTCACCGTCATGATGTGTGTTTCCCTTTATTCTGTGCAGCCCTTGACAATGTACCTCATACCTCAAATGTGTAACTGCCTGCTTACGTTTGAACAACCCCCCCTTCAATCACACACGCACACACACACATGCGACGAGATATATCTATGATGTGATTAGGAAGCACATTTGAAGAAAAGCTGTCCACTCAGAATATCACATTAAGATCGGTCCCTTCGAGGCCGCATCGATTTACACTGAGGGCGAATGAGAGTGAGAATGATAGAAGCCCCTTAAAGCTGCCTGCAAAAATCATAACTTTAGAAGCTTTTTTACATTTGATGTCATCTAATTATCTAAAGCTGGGTAAGCGCATCTCGTTTTCAAACTTGGCTGTTATCACTGCAGCCCAAGATGAAAAAAAAAATCAAACATCCTACATCACGGGTGTCTAAGTCAAGGATCTGGCCCACCACATCATTTTCTTTGGCCCACGAAAGCAAATCAAGCATGTCAAGTGCCATGATGCTCGTCAAAGTCCAAACCAAAAATTTTAATTGTTGTATGTAAACTACAATAACAGTCATTATTTTGGTCCTCAAATTTGAAAAATAGTTATTCATTAATTTGTAATATGTGGAGGAGATGAAACATGGCTTCTCCAAATTCATAATGGCCCCCGAGAGGAAACCGTAACTACAATGTGGCCTACGGCAAAAAATAAGTCAGACATAAACCGTTGTCCTACAACAAAAGACAATCACCCAGGATCCTCTTTGAGAAAAAGACAAGAATCAATGATTGCAAGGAAGTGAAACTGAAATTTGGCCCGAGTGACATTTATGATCAGTAAAGTTCATTTGGACGTTGATTGTCATTCATAGCATGCACCGTATGGTAGTAGGCAATGGCGCAGTAGCGCCACAAATTTAACAATGTGCAAACAACCACAAGCAGTGTCGACACATCCCCAAGTTCACAATGCGCGATGTTGATTCAAGAGAAGTGCAAAGCTGGGAGTCTTCATGTGGATCAATGCTTATTGCTTAATAGTGCGGGGAGGCAATCAGCGGGTTAAACGGTTGAGGTGGCTGTACAAAAGGCAAATGTTGCCCCCTCGTGGAAGGGAAAAACATTGCCAGAGGTCTAACCAGCGCTTTTTCGGCAAACCCCGCAAGAAAAACCAAAACCTGAACAAATTTGGGAATATCGCTTTGAATGAGTTAATCTCTTCTTGAAACAGCCGGGGTCACCAATCACAATTACATATTGCAGTTATATAGTAGCACGTTTACTTTTATTGATTGTGGAAGAAATTTCTAAACAGGAAAGTAAAGACACATTTTCCATGTAAATGCCCTAATTCGTTCCAAGTCCCCCAAATTACAACTATCGATCTATATACACACTTCGACACATACGGGAAAAGTCCCTCTTAGCCAATGGAATGCCAGCAAATTGCGAGATAATAGCCAATGCTGCATTCAGGAAACTCAGAGCTGCGACAAACAAGCATTATTTTTACTTTTCGTAACTTGGAATTGATTTTGTAATATTTTCCAGCTGAGACGTTGCAAATTTCCCCATTGTGGGACTATTAAAGGCTTTCTAAATCTGATTCTGTTTCATCCCTTGAACATTTCGTATGAAGAGAAATTAGCAAGTAAAAATACCACTGTAGTATTAGCAAATACTTAATGAGTGCGTGATCAACACCTATTCGGTCCGAGTTACGGATTTGTTATCTCAACCAGTTTTAACCGGATTTGTCATCTGCCAAAAGAAGAGTTGTGGTTGTGTTAAGATGTCCATCACATCGCCTCTCTCAAAGGTTAGTCTTTGTACAACGACAGATATCTTCGTGGCAACAGCCTAACTGTCGGATGAGAAATTGTTGTGTGTGTGATGCGTTATGCTGGTCACCTTGAATACAGCACGCAATCTAAAAAAAAAAAGCTCTTCATCCAACTGAGCGACAGCGCCAAAACACACTGCTGTCGTGTGGTTTTCATGAGGCCAACCATTTCTAAATCGTTCCACTGCAATTCAAATTGCAGTTGAATCAATTTCGTTAGAGGTTATTGAGTCAAAATGTGAGTAATATTTGTGTAGGACGTGTTTAACTGCCGGTAGTTGAGTGGTTAGCACAACGGCTTCACAGTGCAGAGGTCGTCGGTTCGCGTCCCGGTCCGGCCTCCCTGTGTGGAGTTTGCATGTTCTCCCCGGACCCGCGTGGGTTTTCTCCGGGTCCTCCGGTTTCCTCCCACACTCCAAAAACATGCATGGCAGGCAGATTGACCACTCCAAATTGTCCCTAGGTGTGAGTGTGAGAGTGAATGTTGTATGTCTTTGTGTGCCCTGTGATTGGCTGGCAACCAATTCAGGGTGTCCCCCGCCTCGTGCCCAAAGACAGCTGAGATAGGCTCCAGCAACCCCCGCGACCCTAATGAGGAATAAGCGGTACGGAAAATGAGATGAGATGAGACGTGTTTAACTGTCATTAAATAATCACAAACTGTCATTAATTCAATGTTTTTTTTCTAAACCACACATCTACGTACATATTCTGGTACTGCTTTTCATTCAGGGAGTTAAACTATCTCTGAACCCTTTTTGTGTTGACATTGATCATTTAGCTTGAAATGTTTTGCCCCTTTGTTAGTCCTTGAAATGCATTACACCCAATTAGTAACTATTAGCAGTAATACTGACAATACTGGATGAAGACATGCAAACGTGAGCCTCTTTGCGACAGAGATCCTGTAAAATCGCCACATCAGAGCAGAACATTCATCTTTGCTTTGACTTTTGCGCGTAAGCACAGCGTAGAAAAATGGTGCCTTTTACAGGCAATGTGAAAGGCGCTTTTGCGTCACACTCTCTTTATTGAACATCTTTGCTGGCCCCGTTGTTTACTCCCTCTTTGCTTTTTAATTAACACCCCCCACCCTCACTCACGCTTCAACTCCAGCAGTCTAATTGTGTCAGTTGTTTTTCTGTTTGCGGCAATGTCGGAGAGCACCTGCTCTGTCATTTCCCATCAAGCACCCTGCACTTTTTCAATTATTTCACCTGCTCCCTTTACGATATATGGCCATATTCGCACACAGATGCATCACCCCCATGCACACACAACTTTCACCTCCCTTCATCAACATCTTATTTCCTGAATTTCCTTCTGCAATCTCCCTTGCAAATCTTTCCACGACCTGACTTGAAATAAAAACCGCACATAAAAGCTATTTCAACAATCTGAATCGGTGGTTTTTGCCTGTGCAACAGAATGTATAGTGGAAGGCTCCAAATGTGCTACAACTTTGGAGTTGAACCATTACTTCCTCAAAAGTCAAGTCAAACCTTGTCATTTAATGGGGAACATGATGGATGATTGATTGATTGATTGATTGATTGATTGATTGATTGATTGATTGATTGATTGATTGATTGATTGATTGATTGATTGATGGATGGATGGATTGATCGATTGATCTCAATTATCTATTTGTATATCTATTTGTTTATTTATTTAGCTGCTGTTCACCCGCAGAAAATTTCAAAAGGCGCTTATCAATGTAATGTATTATTATTATTATTATTATTATTATTATTAGTTCATTTATTTATTTCATTACCTTTTATTTATTTTTTGACTTTTTATTCATGTATTATTTAATGCATGTACAGTTATTTACCTTTATTCATTTATTTATTTACTTAGCCGCTGCTCACCTGCAGAAAAACTTAAACAGAAAATCCTATGACTGTAAAGCATCCTTGAGAGTTTTGAAAGGCGCTGACAAATGAAACTATTTATTTATTTATTTGTTTGTTTATTTATTTATGTATTTATTTTTCCCTTTTTAATTTATTTTTTTCATTCACATATTATACAGTATTTATTTACCTTTTATTTTGTCTACTTTTTATTCATTTATGTCTATGTCTTTATTTATTTATCACAGAAAAACTTATCCTGTGATTGTAAAGTGTCCTTGAGAGTTTAGAAAGGCGCTTATGAATTAAATGTATTATTCTTGTTATTCACTTCAACAATCATGTTCGCGTTGTCACTCAGCCGCATCCAATTGCTTGCACTGAGATGTTGTCACGCCTGCCCCTGCATCGCATCCGCGGGAAAGCAACCGTAAACCTTTATTGTTTCCATACATAGACTCATGCCACATCATCGTTGTCAAGTAAGGTGTTGTTAATGTTAATGAGCCATTTACAGCGTACCAGCATAGCGGATGCTCAAATACATTTCTCGCTTCCCATGTTTAAAGTGCATTATATTGCAGTCTCATCAAGTCTGCTGACAAAATACAAAATATACCCATGTGCACACCAATCAAACCACCAGTAAACGCCCTGTTTATTACTTTTAATGGCTGTATTATACACAAAACATGCACACACAATATTGACCGGCATTGATCTGGCTGCTTTTATTATTCTCTCATGGCATTAACCCTACTGTATTGCTCGCCTGTGTTGCAGGCTTTAAGAGGTCAATCCCCCCATTTGCCATTATTATATAAACCCCCACTGCCCCCAACTCCACGCCGAGCCCACTCCACCTCTCTTAGCTAATTTGCTACACAAGGTCGCAGCCTGAAAGAGCTTTTATGACTTGCCAATAATCATAATGTCACATTGATGGAACGGGTCAATAATGGAGAGTGTGCACGCGTGTGCGGGTGCGTGAAGCGTTTATTCATGCTCATAATCTTTGGCTTGTCTGGCTTTATGATTCAAGTAACCTGTGAGGTTACTATGAGGTTACTTGAAGTACCAGATAAAGTACGTGAGATTTTTATGAGCGGTAACGTTGCCTCGCGCCTGATCACATGTGCTTTCCTTATTTCTAAGCATCCCTGGCTGATACTCCACAAGGTCATTGCCATGACAGCAGGCGCTATTTCACCACGGCAACCGAGACACAACTTTCACAGTTAATTTAAGCGCTGCCTCTCGTGAATAAAAAATCTTTCTCTTCACCAAAGAATTTACACACACGTTAACAATGGTTTTGTCTTTTTTTGATAGAGGTGATGAGGCAAATAGTTATACATGTGTCAAATTGGCCACACAACTAACGAACTAACTAACTAACTAACTATGGAAGGACATAAACACATTAATACACAAATACATAATAAAATTAATACATGAGAATTAAATACAATTAAATGTGATAGCTAGATAGTTCGCTAGCTAGCTTGGTCGCTAGCTAGCTAGTTAGCTTGATGGATAGATAGATAGATAGATAGATAGATAGATAGATAGATAGATAGATAGATAGATAGATAGATAGATAGATAGATAGATAGATAGATAGATAGATAGATAGATAGATAGATAGATAGATAGATAGATAGATAGATAGATAGATAAAAATGCATGGGAGGGTGAGATCAAGCTTTAGACACAATCGGTTTAGGGGTTGGTATCAGGATGCTACTTACAGGTGTCTGTCTTGAGCAAGCTGTTGGAGCTCCTGAAGTATTGTGGGTTCTCGATGACGGGGATTTTTGTCATGCCGATGATTACGGCGTCGGGGCCCATTTCAGAGGAGGATGGTGTGTTACTGCCATTGGAAACGTGGTGTAGGGGCGAGGCGGAGTCGTCCTCGTTGCTGATGACCGAGGACGGTCCTGAAAAACAACGGGGACAAGCAGATGGTATCTTTATGAGAATGGCATGCCGAAACACACACACACACACACAACACATGGCCACCGCAGCTACTCTAATTGTGTCAGGTAGATGGGAGACTTTATTAAGTTGTTAAGTTGTTCATAGCCAAGATGGAGGAGATGAAGACTTAAGGAGAGGCATTTAAGTTATGTTATTGATACAAACACGCTCCTGCTGGGAAGCGAAATGTTTGTCACCTGTTGGGTTGATTCATCCTGTGGTTGCATTGAATGGATGACTGTATTCAGAAGAAATAATTGCTCTTCCTCAGAGCGAGTTTATTTTTAAAATTAGTTTTAATTCGTCTTTTGATTACCAGTAGTCTGTTTTTAGTTATACTGGTCAACTAATAATTGCAATATTTTTTGGGTGAATCAGAAGCAATTTCAATATGATATGTGAAAAACCTGATGTTGTCTGAAAAACATTTTAGAAATCGGTGTCAAAAATTAATTCAGGAATACAAAAAGTCATTTTCTCATTAAATGTTATTTAGTATACTTCCGGGTTGAGTGAACGCAGGCACGTGTGGCTGCCGCTGCTCACATGTAGAAAAACTTATCCTGTGATTGTAATGTGTCCTTGAGAGTTTTGAAAGGTGTTTACAAATGAAATGTATTATTATTATTATTATTATTATTATTATTATTATTATTATTATTATATATTTTAAATATGACAATAAACGAATCACTAAATAAAGAGACAAATAAACAATTAAATAAGCAAACTCAAATAAACACATAAAAAGATAAACAAGTACAAAATACACAAATAAACAAATAAATATAAAAATAAATAAATACATAAAATACATAAATAGACGAATTAACAAAAACATAAACATTTAACTAAATAAATAAATAAATACATACATAAATAAATAGGGCTTAAAAAACTAAGCATAATTGGGATAATTCCAGCTAGTTTTGGTTAATTTTATCAACATAAAGTGTAGTTTGAGGTGGTTTAGATTTTGAGGGAAAAGTCTTTCCATTTATTTATTTATTTATGCTAACAACTCCATCCCCCAATTCTAATCTTAGCTTTTCCATTAGTTTAGTGAAATGATCTTCCTTCACACACACAACGCCCAGCAGGCATTCAAAGCTGAAACGCGGCGTGAATTTGAAGAAAGACTGTGAACATATTCAACAGCGAGCGAGTATTCCTCTGCACCATAGGGGGGGGAGAACGAGTTTGTTTTGGCAACAGCGTGCAGATGTCATGAGCATGAAATTAAGACAGTCAAAACAAAAACAATGTATCTTCGTACGCCGTCTTGAAATTGTTGCATAGTTTGTGTGTGAATAGTGGGAGTCTACAAACGACATAACAAATTTGGCAGCGGGGAGAAAACTCATCTCGGTTTGGGACACGTCACAAACAGAGAAAAAATATTCAAACACAAAAACACACATCCATATTAAAAACATCAGTGTGGCTCAAGGCCAGTGCATTATGAGCGGGGATTGATTTCCCATGAGCATAAAATGACAATGGATGTCTTTCCTCTCATACGGCCGCTTCAAATGAATTTTAACATCCAGCTGCAGCCGAGGGGACGAATAAAGCGTGTGTTTGGGTGTTTGTGGTGTGCGGTTCAAGCTTGACCAGCTGGCGTGGGCTTGCTCATGTCGATGACTCGCGGGGATTGACGACGCTTCGATAGGCGAGCAGAATGAAAATAACCCTGTGGTAGATGTTTTTTATTGAAAAGCTACGTGTTGTTGCAGCGCTGCAAGTCCACTATGGGCGCTTTTCATACATAACAGCGACGCAGGGGAGGGGAAAAAAGCTACAAAATACCAGCTTTTGCCAGCTACTAGCTTGAAGAAGATAAATACCATAGTCTAAGGCCACTGATGAAATTTAAGACCTCTCACTGAATGAATATCACCACAAGGAGTGGGCGACATAGACGTAATCATTCGTAACATGATTATGCACTATATTAAATAACTAAATGGTCTAGCTATAAAATGAGTATGATCATTTTTACAACATTTGCATTGTGATTTTTTTAACTGTAACTTCATGGTCGTACAGATGTGAGCCTCTTTTGGCAGAATGGGCCGTGCTGGGCGTTACGGCTGCTGTTTTTTACACTCCCCAGGGCACCTGACACTTTGATGGCCGAGAAAAAGCGAATAAGGCAGCTAAAAGGAGGTCTAAATTGTGGCGCAAGGTGGTCCAACGTGATTTGGGTACGATTGAATGAGATGCAGGCAGAAGAATTCTAAGATCCATGGATGTGTGTGTTCGGACAGCATTGTATTTCATTCAGATATGATAAAAGTATGCAACGAACCCTGTGAATCATGTTTTTTTTATTATTATCTTTCATATCTTTAAAATAACAAACCTAATGGCAATCTAGTCTGAACACATGCATTTAAAGGAAATGAGAGGAGCAGCTTACACGAGCCAGAAAGAAAGTTGGATGTGTTCATGCCCACAACGGCAGAGAAGCCCGTCTGTAATTATGAACCGCGATGGATATACCAGAAAAATGTAAACTCCAGGGCCCTAAGTCTTAATTCAGAAATAATTATGGACTTTAAGTTTTGGAGAACATGACTTTCGTGACTAAATTGTCAGCTAAATTTTTATGGGGAAAATTGGGAAATTGTGCCTTTTTTACACTCCCCAGGGACACCTTAATACACACTTTGATCAAATTTAAGCCATTTCAACTGTATATGTTAATGATCCATCACAATTTAAAAAATGAATTTAACTCATTCATTGCTATTCACAAATTTATTCGGGAAGTTAAAATATGACATAGAGCGCCATTCCCGAATTTGTTTGGATTCTGTTTTTTCATAATTGGGGGCCAATAAAGTGCTGGCCATGACCTCTGGTAAGGTTTTTCCTTTCCACAATGGGGCAGCAGTTCCCTTTTTCCATGTTAGTGCTTTGTTCCAGCTTCAGCTGTTGTTAAAGCGCAAAATAAACCAATATGTATGTATTGCATTGTATTTTGTTCAGCCGCCCACATTTCAAGCTCATATAACTCCAAACCCATATAATTTAGGAATTAAGAACAAAGTCCAAGTTTTCTAAGGCTGTATTAAATGTTTATGTAGTCCTAAAAGTCAATATTCTGTGGGTCCTGGAATTTGAGTGGCAATGACAAAAACCCTGGAACTGAAGTGGAGACATTTTTGCACATCTGGCAGGGAATGAGTTCAAAAAATGTATTAAAAAAGTTTGGATCATCAATCATAGATATAAATTGTAGATAAACCCCCACGTCCCCAAAACAATTGTTGATGGTTCGGTTAATTCTGATCTCTGTTATGCTAAGATGCGTATTATATTCAAACATAAGAACTAACTAACGAACTAACTATTATTATATTATTTTTATTATTGTGTCTGAGGAACCAATATTTTTTCTTCAGTTTTTCATCGTGAGGTTTGACGTTTAAGGATCCAGGAATACCTTGCAAGTGCCAAAAGATAATAAAGGCCTTAATTTTGGACAACCTAATTTGTCTCAAGGACGAAGAACAAAAGCATTGTTCCTAATTCCTTCAATAAATTGGACTGTTTGTTTATGTCTGCTGACTAATTGCACATTTGTTTAGCATTCTGAGGTTGTATTTGTGTAACAAAAAGAAGGACACGCACACATACACATAGACACACATATGCATGTGCGGGATATTCCCTTTGAGCATGTATGTGTCTGTAGGAGGGGTTGAAGATCATTAACATACAGAGGTCTCAGGGTCAGATCATTATAAATGCGGTTAAGCCCAGGGCCAGGAGGTTCCGTGTGTGTGTGATTGTGTGTGCCTGGAGGCAGAATAAAGAGGCGTCAGGGCCACTGGAGGTGACTTGGTAAAGAAACATGAAAGAGAAGATGAAAGGATGAGGTGAAAGTATAAGTGGGGTTAGGTTAATAGACAAGGAAGCCATGTTGAAATTGGTTTGTCGGGTGGCGAATCATCCACTTAACTGTCAATAAATCATCTGCTGTCATGACTGAACACTGGATGGCCATTACGTGTGAGAGTCGGACACATATCTTTTTGTCTTACATACTACCTAAATGCAGCTCATGGGGTTAAAAGATGCAATAAACATGCTCCTGGAATCAATTATTCTCAACCTTCAAATGTTGAGCAAGTCAGAGTGGATGAGAGTATGAATCAGCATTCCCTCAGCTGAGGTGGGAGTAAATCACGTCCTGCACAAGTGCATGTCCAAGTAAGACTCAAAGTAAGTCCCAATTTACTTTGTCAAAAGTCAAGCGAGTCAATACGGGTCCCTGTGTAAGTTCAAGAAACTTGAGTCACATCATCGTGTGGGTAAAGCAAGTCACGAGCCAAGCCACTCAATCTTGAGTTGTGGGGAACGAACTGAATGTGGACCGAACTGAAACGTTAGAACTGAATATTTTGGACAGTTTTCAAAAACGCCTCCAATCCAAATATACTTTTAGTATTTAGACATTTCGTGTCCTGTCCGCCATGTTTGCATTTCAGACACTGCATGCAACACTGACTGTGATCCAAAAAGTCTGTGTTTTGTATCCAAATGAGATTTCCGTGCATTTGAAGCCAAGCACAAAGCGAGCGCAATGTTTTGAAACATCAAAAGAATTGGCAGGAGATGTTTATTTGTTCTAGTATTTAAGATATGGTTTCGGTTATTTTAGGGTAGTGCCGATAAAAACTAGATAGTCATCAGTGTTGTCCTGCATCCAATGTCCATGGTCCAAGCAACTTAGTTACTTTGGAAAATGCTGCTGTTTTGGTTAACTCATTCACTGCGAGACAATGTGCAAAACGTGTGCACTCCAGTGCCAGGGTTTTTGTACTTTTCACTCAAATTGCAGGACTCGCAGAGTTTTAAGACTACATAAACATTCATGCAGCAAAAGAAAACGTAGACTCTCTTCTTACATCAGAGAAAAAGAGGGTCTGGAGTTATCTGACCTTGAAATGGGGCTGGGTGTACAAAATACAATATAATACATACATATGTATTTATATAGCACTATAACGATAGCTGAAGCTGGAACAAAACGCTAACATGGACAAAAATGCTCGTAGAAGGGAAAAAACATTACCAGAGGTCTGACCAGCGCTTTATTGGTAGCCTCCGCAAGAAAACCCAAATAAATTTGGGAATGGCAGCGACTGAGTTAAGAATTGGATTGATTGGATTGGCCTTTATTAGGCCTGCAGTGGAGAAATACACATTTCACAGCAGCAAAGTTATGCACGGAAGAGGAAAGGAAAGGAAGAAGTAGAAAAACAAAATACAGGAGCTGCTGTGAAGGCAGCCACTCTCGCAACGCCATCTTGAAGTCAAAACAACAAAATAACAAAATAACATGACAACACAAAGACACCGTCATTCAATCTGAAGCACTTACTGCACCCGCTTTGTTGTATGAAGCAGTTGTCGATGAAAGAGGAGAGGATCAAAGTGTCTTTTCCACCAGTGGATCGGAGACATCATGGTGACATGTGAACGTCTGCTACAAGCTAAATGTTGATGCTAAAATGGAGTCTAAATTGGTTTACTTCACATTTATTGATTGTTCGTGTGAACGATAGCATCTATAAAGGGAATATATAAAGCTCCCGTATTTTGTTTTTCTACTTCTTTCTTTCCTTTCCTCTTCCTTTCATAACTTTTCTGCTGTGAAATGTAAATTTTCCACTGCAAGACGAAGGAAGGTATATCCAATCCAATCCAATCCAATCCAATCCAATCCAATAAATACCATTCAATAAGAAGTCCCCAATCACCAGTCCGCAAACCGATGGTGAGCCTCGTCCAATTTTGGAAACACACAGAATCCACCAATAAATGAAAGAAAAATCAGTGAGCAAACATACAGCTTAATGAGCAGCTGACAGGTAGCCATGACTTCCAAAAGATGGAGCTGTTTTGACAAGGAAATTTCCTCCCCATGGCGGTATCTCAAGAGCGATGTGGAGGAGGAAAACGTTGTGCGTGGTATGTTGTCAAAAACAAGGCCAAACAAGAAACCTGTTGAATCATTTAAACAATCAAGCAAAGTGATCAAGTGGAAAGCATGAAAATGCCAACAGAGTTTGCGCAGCCTGCCCGTGTAAACATGAACAGTTTCGTAGGAACTAGCCAGCAGCCACCAAAAGAAAGCAGCAATCAATTGTGTCATCTTTTGATCAGTCACATTAGCATGGAACAATGATCCTAATGCCTTTTTTAGGCTATAACTTGGCTTATTTATTCTTCCCGATCGTTGCAGAACCCTCATCTATGGTCACGAGCTATGGGTCGTGGCCGATAGAACGAGATTGCGGATACAAGTGGACGAAAAGAGCTTTCTCCGTGGGGTCACCGGGATCTCCCTTAGAGATAAGGTGAGAAGTTCGGTCATCTGGGAGGGGCTCGGAGTCCAGTCGCTTCTCCACATAGATAGGAGCCAGATGAGGTGGCTGGGGCATCTGATTAGGGTGCCTCCCTGGGAGGTGTTCCGGGCATGAAGACCCCGGGGACAACCCATGACATGCTAGAGAGACTATGGCATCCAGCTGGCTCGGGAATGTCTTGGTAAGAAGTGGCTGGGGAGAGGGAACTTGAGGCTTTCCTGCTGAAGCTGCTCCGCCCGTGACCAGACCTCGGATAAGCGGCAGATAATGGATGGATGGATGGAGCTGTTTACCAGAAGTGTCGTGGACAGCTATTGAAGATATGACACCTGGTGGAGTTGACACCACACGTTCTTTTAATTTGGGATGCCAATTCTTCCAAACCAAAAGAATAATTCTCCATGATCTTTACATTTCGCCACATGTATTATTTGCTCGTACTGTATGAGACGAAATGTTCTTATTCATGCTTTTAAAGCCATAGTTTTTTTTTGTGTGTGTTTTTTTTAATCAATTATTAATTGTTTTCCATGAATCCTTGTCAGGTTAAGGGTTTTAATTTCCGCAAGTGAAGATCCGTTTTACTCGGTAGAGGACGACGGCAGTCGTCTGACAAAGCAGCTGCGTTGTGTGTCAGACGAGGTCGAACAATGGCGGAGCTTTAATCACAGTACATCTTGTTCATAGTCGCACTGTCAAATTAGCGCGATGCCATCCTCGATTGCCTGTTTCATCAGATGTTTGTTCTCAACAATGTTATTAACTGCTTAGTTAAAAAAAGCAGATGGCTTTTCAAAAATACTGTAGTAGAAATGTGTTGGGAGATGATAAAAAAAAGTGATGGAAAAGACATTTGAAAGTGATAAATAGCAAGCTTAAAGGACAACTGACATCACTTTTTTTGTTTCCTAACTGAAAGAAGAAAAACAGGAAAACCTTTTATAGCACCTAAAATACCCAAAACACACAGGCTGATATTTTTAGTCAAATACAAAACACCAATAAAAATGACTTAAAGTGTCCAAAATCTGCAAAAAAATTGAGCTGCGAATTGGGCATTTTCAGAAAGTCTGGCCCCAAGTTCGTGACGTCACCCCAAGATGTCTTACCTTGCTCGAGAATCAAAACAATGGCTTCAGATTCGGAGAATATGCTTTCTTGTTACACATCCAGTTATGAATATGATTCAAATAGTTCTAAAGAGGAAAGTATACATGTTTGCAATCGATTAAAGAAGGTCTTCAGGGTCATTTTGAGTGATCAAGACTGAGGTGTAGTGTCACAGAAAATGCAGAAGATGGCGGCACAGCTCCATTGGAAATAGTCTTATTCTTCACCTTGGAATTTTTGTCAAACAATATCAAAGAGTTATCTTGGTGTAACAGCCAACGATTCACCATTGCATTATTTATGTGTTTTCCTTCTAATTTTGCCATCAACACGGATCAACACGAAGTTTTCAGACCAAACAAAGTACCGCAAAATGCATTGAGGTGATGAAAGGTATGTATCTTTCTCGGTGAGGGGCGTTCCTTCAGTGACGTAGGGTGAGGACTCGTAACCAACTCAAAAACAAGACTTCCGAAATGTTCAGCGCAAGTCTTAAAACCTAAAATATAGCTATATGCGGTGGAATCTTATTAAAATACGCTCAGTAGAAGTCATTTGAAGCCATTTTACAAATTATGGACACAACTTGTCCGGAGACGTCGGTTGTCCTTTAAAATATACATGTATACACTGTTTTTTTCCACATTTGTGAACACCCACTTCTCAATTTATTGAGAAGGGAATGAAATTTATATTCACTTGAGTATTACCAGCCAGATACCGTAGGCCACAGGTGTAAAAGTCAAGGCCCGGGGGCCAAATCTGGCCCACCACATCATTTTATTTGGAGGCCGTAAGCAAATCAAGTGCCATGAAAGTCTGAACCAAAATTTCAAATTGTCGTAAACCACAATAACAGTCATTATTTTTTACTTCAGATTTGAAATCTAGTTATTCATTTATTCTGTGTTCTGTATGTAATATGGATTGGATTAGCCTTTGTTAGTCTCGCAGTGAAGACATTTACATTTCCGAGTCGGAAAATTCTGGAAGGAAGAGTAAAGGATAGGAAAAAGTAGAAAAACAAAGCCACTCTCACGGCGCCATCTTGAAGTCAAACATAAAAAATAAAAAAAAGGAAAAAATGTGACACAACACAAAAGACGCAAACGGTCATTCAATCTTAAGCACTTTCTGCACCCTCTTTGTTGCATGAAGCAGTTCTAGATCATAGAGGAGAGAATCAAAGTGTCCTTTTCACCAGTGGATCAGGGACGTCATGGTGAAATGTGCACGTCTGCTACAAGCTAAATGTTGAAATCAAGCACGAAGCTGTAGCATCTACTGACAAAGAGAAATTGTCTCACATATCCTGTCCCACGTAAATCCGCTTCAATTCCAAGCCGGGGTAGTTCCACATATGCGTTGGCGCTGTGGAGGAGACACTTTCGGATGGTTTCCCCAAATTCATAATAGCCCTCAAGAGGAAACCATAACTACAATGTGGCCTGCGGCAAAAAAATGACAGACATCCTTGCCAGAGGCGGAAATATTCAGGTTCTAGAAAGTGTAGGCTATCAATTTAAAGCAAATACTAGTATCTTTTTTAGAGGCAAAAAAACACTTTTTTAAGGGGCTCTGATTAGACCGTGCAGTGTGACTATGAACCATCTACAATGTTCACTGGGCTATGCATGTTAACAGGTTAATTTCTTCTCTTTTTAAGTCTTTCATTTGGAGATGTGATTGCGGTGAGGGCCTCGAGGGACATTGGATAAGAAGTTTTATGACCCATGCAGGAGCCCAATAGAAATGATGACTGTGAGTGACATTTTTATTGATCTATCTCAGGCTTGCCGGGTGCCCTGCACAAAAAGTGTGGCCATTTGCCTGCGCGTGTTGCCCAAGGTGATTGGATATTGAGAGGCTATAGTGGCATTTCAGAACACCGGGGCCTGACAGTTCGACTCTCAGTGGACATATATGCATGTCTCATGTCCGGGGAGGAACAAGGGCAGTTATTCGTGAATAATGGTAAAATGTAAAGATTGAAGTTGACGTCAAAGAGTTTTTCAATGCAGAGAAGGGATTTGGGGCGACGCTACATTTGTTACCTCGAAGGCAATGATGGTGGAATAGATTTATAGGGGGCACGAGTAGCTAACAAAACCGAGTAAATTTTTCGTTAGCACTGTTCCTTGTCAAAAATCACAAAGAGATGGACTCATGTGCCGTATATAACTCAAAGTATGATGTTGGAATAGATTGATAGTTAGTGTGAGAGGCTTACAAAAACCTAGTACATTTCCAGTCAGCATTGCTCGTTGTGAAAAAGTACAAACAGATGGGCTCTAGCGCTACATACAACTCCAAGTATGATGCTGGATTAGATTTATCGTGAGTGTGAGAAGTTAAAAAAACATAAGTACATTTTGGGGTACCATTGCTCATTGTTAAAAAGGACAGACAGATTTACGCTAGTGCGCAATACACCTCAAAAGTATCATGGGGGAATACATTTGCAGTTAGCATGAGAAGCTAACAAAACCGAGTAGATTTGCAGTCGGTGAAAAAGGACAAATAGATGGACTCAAATGCGTACACAAAGTACTACAAATGTTTGTCAATAGTACAAAGTCCTTTGAAACAAGTTGCCAATTGCCAGAACTCAGAAAAGACACGAAAATAAATGTAAATGGCCACCGTGATGAATTAACAATTGTGTGTGTTTTGACAGTCAACAATACGGTAATGACCATAGCTATGTTTAATGTTTTCAAAATCACACCGTCGTGCTATTTGCAGCATTTTCATTCAATTTCTCCGTTGTGCTATTTTCAGGTGGACAACAGAATGAATACAAGTAGAGATGACCAGGCTCGTACTCAAAACTCCCAAAATGCACACCGTACCACCTCTCAAGCATTCTGTACTCCTTGGACTAGAAACCAATTACATAGAAACCACTTCCGCGACTGCTGAGGGGGCACCAAGAGGAAACCCACACAACCACTGCATCAATTATTACAACACCCAAAAGACACATTTGCTTTTCCGCAAGCAACTGCAATAACACCGCACACTGAAATAATGCACCAGTCAGCATTGACCTCTGCTTTTGACACTTTACACCTTTGATTTAAAAAATAAAACAAAACACCAATGCAAGCAAGAATTCCTTCATTGATTCACGACAGCATAATGATTCCGAGATGGTACTGGATGCACGCTAACACGCTAACTTTTTACACTACAGCATATCAACAGACTCGTAAGCCTGAGGCAAATTGTGCACCCGTCGCAAATGGCAAGGTGGCAGGTGAAATTGGTTAACGTGCAAAGCTTTCACTGAACATTGTTGCTGTAGCGTTTTTTGTGTGAATTTTGTGGACGTAAAGAAAGGCACCGTTGGGCAAAAAGTGTTCAAATGTTCAAACTGCAACAATGAATATAAAACACCCACACACACTCACACACACACACGCACAATACCAATAAACAATTGTCTTTATTGAAAGAAAAGCCTGAAAAGGAAGCAATATGTTTCAAATAAGCAGATATAAGCCCCTGGAAGGTAGCTTTAAAACACACAATCTGTAGTTTATGAAGATGCTCAAGAGCCCCAAAAGTCATTGAAATTCCTATTCATAGATGTTTGCTTGCTTTTCCGGGAGTAGCCCATTATTTTTATACTACTGCCGATAGAGACATAAAATGAGACATAAACAAATTCAACAAAGAGGACAAATAAAAACAGAAACCAAAACAGTAAAAACTTTTGAATCTCATATTTGCAAATGTTTTAATTTTTTTGGAAAATCTGACAGTATACAAGTCATGATAATCAAAACTGATAAATTCACAATTACCGTATTTTTCGGACTATAAGGCGCACCCCCAATGAATGGTGTTTTAAAACTTTTTCAATAGATAAGGCGCACCGGACTATAAGGCAATGAATGAAATATTGTTTTCCAAATATAATATATATAAATGTATAAATGTTTTTCCAAATATAAGGCCCACCACATTTATACGGCGCTACAGTTGAGGCTGAGGTTACGGACAACTTCTTCTAGAGGGGGAAATGGAGTAGGTGGCTGCTGACAGTCATTGCGAGACCTGTTGTGGCTCAATATTGACATATACGGCGCAAGGTCATCTCTTGAAAAAAAAATCAATGCTTTTGGGTGCGCCTTATACACCAGAAAATACGGTGTGTGCAAATGAATGAATTATAAAACAAAAGCATTAAAGTACACAAATATTAGAAACTACAGGACAAACAATTTAACTATCATGGTCTGCAAATAAGAAGGGGCTCAGAGCTGACCCCTGGTGGAACTCCACTTTGAATTCGTCCGTCACACCAACAGCACACCACATCACATCATATTATTATTATTATATTATTATGTCATATTATTTGTTATTTTGTTGTTGTTTTTTTACTTCACGATGGTGCCGCGAGAGTGGCTGCCTTTCCAGCAGCTTCTGTATTTTGTTTTTCTACTTTTTTCTTTCCGTTACTCTTCCTTTCATAAATTTGCTGCTGTGAAATGTAAATGTCTCCACTGTGAGACGACTAAAGGTACAGCCAATCCAATCCATTTCAAGCTCAGATAACCCCAGACCGATATAATTGAGGAATTGACTCTTTTTTTCTGATGAAAGAATTGAGTCTATAATGTTTCTAACGCTGTATTGAATGTTTAAGTAGTCCTAAAACTCAATATTCTGTGGATCCTGGAATTGGAGTGAAAATGACAAAAACCCTTGCACTGCAGTGGACACATTTTCACACGTCTGGCAGTGAATGAGTTAAAGGGCGCTACTTTTTGATAGATTTTCAAAAAAAATAAATTCAAGTTGCTGATGACTGCAGACTGATCATATCTCCCTGTGTAAAAAAAATAAAAAATAAAAACAAACAAAAAAGACTGATGTCTCATACACACCCACATACAGTACATAATGACACCATTTGTCATTTGAAGTATAATCCAATCAATTTAAATCACCTTTTTACTGCTCAAATAATAGGTATGATGAGTATAGGATATGATTAGGTTTTTGGGCCTAATTAGCACGTTAGCAGATGGATTATGTGTCGCTTGGCTTCCCGGGCGTTGAGGATAAACAATATCTTAACACAGCAACCCAAGGAATCAAATATTCCCCCCGCACCTGCCTCTGTTTCAGTTTCAGTCACTCGCCAAAACGAAAAGTACGGAAACATGACTTGACAGTGAATGAAGTTAGTCAATATTCCACCGTCGGAAATACTACCTCACATTTGATAGATGTTGAATGGCACAGAAGATAATACAAATTATTAGTTACCTCCATAAATCTCACGAAAGTATATGAATCACATTTCCTTGTGTTCAGTGGCACCAGGAAAGAAAATCCAGAATGGGGGCAGGTCAGAAGAGCGTGTGTGGGTGGGTGGGAGATATAGGTCAACGGCCATCTCCACCCATCTGGTGTAAATAATTCAGTCAATGAGTGAAACCTTTCGGTTTTCAAGGTTCGTTGTGATTGATTACTGGACTATGTTGTGATTGATTACTGGACTATGTAATACTGTACATATTTGTCTGTCCGTCTGTATGTGTGTGTGTGTGTGTGTGTGTGTCTGTGTGTGTGCGCGTGTGTGTTCGTGTGTGTATGTATGTATGTATGTATGTATGTATGTATGTAAGTACGTATGTACGTACATATGTATGTACGTACGTACGTACGCAGTAACCACTTGTTTGCCCTCTTTCCAATGCCCAAACAAAAATTGTTTCAGTCTTTCTTTTCGCGTCGTGTGTATCGGCGTCCATTAGTGTGAGATCGCCTCCACTGGGATGTTCACACATCCTGAAGGGAAACAACAACAAAATGAACATAACAGAAAGATGAACAGAAACAGAAATACATTTAACGATGGTCATAGTCAAAATCATAATAAAATGGTGGTGAGGTCAGTGCGGCTGAGACGTGCTTGGGTGTATTAGTATTTGTTATTGACATCACACTCTACGGAGCTTAGGTCAATATTTAATCTAATTAAGGGGTCTTCGGTTTAGTTTCCTTCGCACGATGACAATGTCCACCGAATTTGTATACAAATTAGAAATGAAGCGTTTTGAGTCAATCACTGATCTACGCTTAACCCTTTCATGCAGCCTGTCAGCCGATAACAGCATAAGCTGTCCACTGTAGTAACCGCTATCTCTGAAAGGGTTAAGTAATCGTTAAGATCTAATTACAGTAAAAATTAGTTTGACAAACATTTAAAAATAAAGCATGAGTAGAAAACGATCCAATGGTAAAAAACGGTCAAACAGGCGGTGCCTGCGTTCTTGGTCACATGACCAGGTATTCTTTTATTGCTGTGCAACCCGCCACGGATTGGCATTTTGGCTCGTCAAAAGGCCATTATTACAGAAAAAAGATTTTTCAGTCACCAAATCTGACATAAATATTTGCCTGAAAAAACTATTTAAGGCCAATTTAATTTAAAAAAATATGTATTCTGTAAAACTGCACAAAAAAATGTCAGGAATTGTCGTGATGCGATACAGCAAGCAGGTGGAAAGTTGATAAAAGTTCACTCAGCCAGATGCCGGAAGGGTATTGTGAGTTTTCTTTATTTGAAGTTGATATCAGTTTTCGGCAGACCCCAGGTAACACTGCTCTCCAGGTTGTCCTTTGTCCCTCTTCTTCCTCCTCGAAGTGACTCGCTCAGTCTGGCTTTAAAGGTGCTTCCCCTGAGCTTCTGTCTGAGCGTCTGACCATGCCGCACGACAATTGGTGGCAGTGGCGGGATCGTTTCACCCTGCATGAAGAAGGTGGGATCGTTACGCCTTGCTGAAGTGGAAAAGATAAGAGGAAGCCGAGAGGAAGAAGGTGGGACGAGTAAGAAGTTGTGTAGCACGGGCCAACCAAACTGGACTGAAGAGTTCTGAAGGGGATCAAGGAAACCAGAAGCTTGAGTTGCCCCAAGAAGATGCCGTTCTTTTCCATGAGGCGTCTGACAGTTGCCAAGCCAAGGATAGAACTGAGCAGAGTGAGATGGAACCAGTGGTGAAGCCTAAGACTCAGACAAGAGGTGATGTTGATTGAATAGATCTAGAGATCAGATGCACCCAACAAGTAAGAATGGACATTTGACAGTCGATCTAGTCAACATTATCCTCCTCTGGGACCGCAGCCCCAGGGCGCTGACTCTCGAACATCCAGGCCAACGAACCTTCCTCCCGCACAAGAAACTCCCAAGTTGGGTTACCTAACATGCCCAACCTCCACAGTTTCATCATCTAAGACAAGCTGCAATTCCCATGGTTTCTGAACCCAGAATTCCAGAAAGAAACGGAAGATGCAGAACATCAGGAGCTGGAAGAGGATCTCCAGCGAGAATAACGGCAAGAATTTATCAGGGAGAGATTGGCACCCTGGACAGAAGGTGTTAATATTGTTGCATATGGGATCAAGTAAGCTACTGGCAAAGTGGCAGGGCCCATACGCTGTGAGAATAGGACCTGTCACATATGACATTCTCTGCCCTGACAACAAATGTTATTGCTGATTATTTGACAAGAATGTCTGAACTCTGAGGAGAGGGGGCGAATGATGTCATGATGCTAAAAGAAATGTTAAATAATTTTGTGTTTCATGGATTTTGGATGGGAGTGTCATGAGCCAGTTGACAGCTGGGCGGGGCCTCCGCTCCCGCCGTTCGCCAGCTGCTGTCAATTTCCTCCTCATTGACTGTGGACATTTAAACCCGACGCTGGCACTCACCCAGCGTCGGAAGATACTTCGCCTCGTGCCATGCCAGTACTTGGAACTTTTAGCCAGTACATAATTTGCTTCGCCCGAGGAATGATCTTAGCCACGAACGCGTTTGTTTGTTGCACCGCGTCGTAGGTTGTTTTGCACCCCCCGTGTGCCATTTTATGTTTCTTAGTGTGGTTGGGTGGATTGCCGCCACTCACCCACTAGCATTGTCAGTTTGTCATTTTTTTTGGTTTTGTCTCACGAACTTTTTACCGGGTCCGCGTCTTTTCGGACCCGCGCTTTATGTTAATAAATCCATTGCCGGTACCTACGCCTCTGTCCTGCTTAGCGATCCACCGCCAATCCCACACGTTCCTGCTCGCCAGCTGCCACTGTCGCCGCCGGAACGTGACAGGGAGAAAGGTGCGCATTTCTCCCCATCCAAAACAGTTGAGTTGGGCGACCACTAATTGACTCTGAGAAGGTGATTGCAACCACCTGGGTATGGCCAATTGCCGCTGGGACCTGATTGGGCAGAAGCTCAGGTGAAGCACCTTTAAAGCCAGACTGAGCGAGTCACTTCGAGGAGGAAGAAGAGGGACAAAGGACAACCTGGAGAGCAGTGTTACCTGGGGTCTGCCGAAAACTGATATCAACTTCAAATAAAGAAAACTCACAATACCCTTCCGGCATCTGGCTGAGTGAACTTTTATCAACTTTCCATCTGCTTGCTGTCTCGCCGCACGACACACTGCAATTGCCAATTTTTTTTCGGGGATTGAAAAGCATGACCTGGAGCACCATTACCAAATTTGTTCGGTTTTATTTTTTCTTGGGGGGGGGGGGGGGCGATAAAGCACTGGTCAGACCTATGGCAATGTTTTTCCCTTCCACGAGGGGGCATCATTCATCTTTTGAACTTTGGAATTAACTCTTTTTTTCTGATGAAAGAAGAGAGTCTCAGGTTTCTTACGCTGCGTTGAATGTTTATGTAGTCCTAAAATTAAATATTCTGCGGGTCCTGCAATTTGAGTGTAATTGACAACAACAACAAAAAACCCTGGCACTGGAGTGGACACATTTCCCATATCGTCAGGCAGCGAATGAGTTCAGCATATTTTACACTGTTGTACAATTATTCGTCATTTGTCAAATCAAAATGTTGCATATGGAAAACCGAAATCCGAAGACGCCCTTCTGTGGTGGGAGCTGCTGAAGCCTGGTTAGGTTTAGCGTCAGGGTTAGCATTGGGTTTAAGTTTAGTGTTAGTGTTAAAGTTAAGGTTAGGATTTTCTGAACAACCAATGTAAACTTGCTTCATCCCCGTTTATGACGGCACTATGAAAAATGATAAACACAGTCTGGGTTTCTCACAACAAGGAAAATATAAATGAGCTCTTCCGCGACGGTTGCTGAGGAGGTACTGTGCATAGATAGCAAGCAGCAAGTGTCACCTCCAGTGAGTGAAGTATGTCAAGTATATTATGCATCAATTATTCAGCAAAGGTCAAAGTCGCTCTGAGCGTGTTTAACAAATTCCTAGCAGAGCGGTGTGCAAGTCAATAGCGTGTTTGTTTAGTGTATACAGTATATAAGAAAAAAAAAGCACAACGATTTACTCACAGCCGGGTGTGGTGACCTTTTTACATGGTCACTACGACAAAGCCCATCAACGTCACTCTTGTCAAGACACACAACACAAGTCCACTTTACTGTCTTCCTCCTTCCATCTGTGATACCTGTTTTCATTGTTTCATTTCCTGCCGATTGGCAGTCCGGTACCAAGCGCCCGGTTTCGAGGATTAGCGGCGGCTTAGCAAGGTTCCGGCAGAGTTGGCACCAAATCGGAGAAGCGAGACCTCTCAAATGCAATTCATCATCCCAGGAAAAAAAAATATGTGAAACTCAAACAGAAAAATACCCACTACCTAACTTTGCTTAACTTGATTTAAAGAGCACTTTAAAAAACAACCACAGCTGCAGACAAAGTACTGGAAATAAAGTTAAAATCTGATATATATGGGGAAAAAAACAGTTAAGAGGATGGTCACTGCCTTTGAATGACCAGCAACAAAAACCCTGATCCCCTTTGAGCCCTTGGTCCCGCCTCTCATAAATGGTGATACTGCCCGAATACGGCTGGGAAAGGCTTCAGCACTCACACAAACCTTGTGAAGACAAGTAAACAAGAAAAAGGATGGATGAATGGATATTTTAACAACGGGAACGTGCAAATTACATTTCCAGTCAGCAGCTGCAAAACTATGCTGGACCTTTATACGCAAAATAAACAAATAAATAAATAAAACCCCAATTTCACTGCAGTGTCTGCTCAATATGCAATTAAGGAGCATGTGCTTTGGCAAATGAAGTGGAGGAGAGGTAAAGTAATGACTGACACGTCTGTCAGGAGGAAAACGCAAGGAAGAAAACAACTCCAGGCGGTTGACACTTGGTGATAAAGGACATGACGAGATGAGCCAAAAAAAACAACAACTTGCTGCCCGCAACTCCATGACGCCAGCTTTGTCATTTCTGCTCTGTAAACCCAGATGATGTCATTGAGGGGAGCACATCAGTTTACAAGTTAACAAGGCATACTTATTTAGTTATTTATTTACTCACTTATTCAAGTGTTTGCATAATGCATATTTGTTTATTTACCTATTTACTTTTTTGTTTGCATAATGCATATTTATTCGTGTATTTATTTATTTACTTGCTTATTTAGTCTCATATTTAATTGTTTGCATAATGGGTATTAATTTATTTATTTATTTAGAGATTTACTTGTTTGCATATGTATTTTTTTAACTTTATGTTACTTACAGGTTGAGTGAACGCTGGCGCGTGTGGCTGCCGCTGCTCACCCGTAGAAAAACTAACTCGTAAAGTGTCCTTGAGAGTTTTGAAAGGCGTTTAGAAATGAAATGTATTATTATTATTATTATTATTATTATTATTATTATTATAGAAAAAAATAAGGAACATGCTGCCAATGATGCTTGATGACGGGGAATTCAGAAATTTCAGACTAGACTTGGAGAAGTTGAAAATCTGGGCTATGAGTCTCAAAAACCATTCTTACCAACTCACAAGACCCAGGATGAAGACCTCCACAAGTGACACATACTATTCATTCACTGCCATTCCCAAATATTTTCGAGAATTGAAAATATGAAGTGGAGCGCCATTCCCAAATTTGTTCGGGTTTTGGTTTTTCTTTCCGGGGTTCCGATAAAGCGCTGGTAAGACCTCTGGCAATGTTTGTAAACAACAAAGAGGCAATCTTTAAGGTGTACTCTCCTTTAACTCATTCACTGTCGGAGATGTGCATAAAAAATGTCAACTCCAGTGACAGGGTTTTTGTCATTGTCCCTCGAATTCCAGGACGCACGGAATATTAAGTTTTATGACTACCCAAACGTTCAATGCAGTGTATGAAACCTGGAAATTTGGAGTTATATGAGCTTGAAGTGATGGCAGCTGTCCAAAATACAATGCAATACATACATATTGGTTTATATAGCGCTTTAATAACAGCTAAAGCTGGAACAAAGCGCTAACAAGGAAAAAAGGGAAATGCTGCCTCCTTGTGGAAAGTAAAAATAATTTCCAGAGGCCATGGCCAGCGCTTTATCGGCACCCAAACAAGAAAAAAACAAAACCCAAACAAATTCGGTAATGGCGCAATCGGTCACATTTTCAATTCCCGAATGCATTCGTGAATGGCAGTGAAAGAGTTAAGGATAAAAGTGCCAGAATGTCAAGTCTCACCTTACATCAGGGATAAGATAGGAATCTCTTGGGAATTAGCGTGTATGAGTAGCAAAGCCAGAATTCTGGTATACCCATGTAAAAAAATGTCTTTTTATATTCCAGAGAAGTGATTTCTTCATAGTGGGACACAAGAGATGATCGATTGGGGTTGAGAACAGGTGAGCATCTGCTTGTTGTTTGCCTTGGAGTGAGCAAAGCTTGTAAATATTCCCAAGTAATATAGAACAGATTTGCCTTCTAATGCGGTGTCCTTCCCACATTCACAGTAGGAAGAAACAATTTGTTTTGTCTATGCAGATGCTTGCTTTGCAGTCATAAATGGAAGGAGTGAAGAATATTTTTCCCCGGCAATGACTCACTGGAAAACTAAAAGCCAGCCGCAAACACAGCTGAGAAGATTCTGGGTAATGAACACAGGGGCTTCGATGTCCTTTGTTGACACCCGGGTCCTCCCCAAGTGAGGGAGGATTCATGCCTTTTTTGTCTGTGAGTCTGAAGGCAGTAATTGACTCTGCTTGTGATAATGATTTCCTTTTTGACAATGGCGGCGGGTTGCCACGGGAACTGCATGGAAGGAGGTCATAGAAGGTGACCAAGTCAGCGCCACATAAAGTCTACAAGCTTCTTTTTTTTCAACATTCCGGTTATGTTGAGAGACAATTCACCCCAAGTTTTAAATACTTAGAAAAAGATTTATTAATCAGGACCAGTCCATCTCCAAGGTACTATTGGTAGATTGCTTGACAGGGTGATGTGACATTGTCATGAACTGACGCTATACAAATAAAGTTGAGTTGTTTTGGAAAATAAAATAGACGTCAGCCCTATCAGCAAATCCGTTCCCTTGATTGATGCACCGGACAACCAATCAGATGACATCTCATTATTAGATACACGTCAAACAACGTCACTGAGCGTTGCAAAGTTAACAAGCTCGCCGTTAGTTTCATCCTAATTATTCGCTCGTTTTTTTTTACCTCTTAAATGTAAGATAGGGTATAAAAATGAGTAGGGGAGCTGGACCAAGTAAGAAGAAAAAAAGTATTACTTTCATATGGAATGGGAGAAGAACTTTTTTTTCACAACGACATTTTCAAAGTGCGTTTGTCTCATCTGCCAGTCAGAGTGAACTCAGGAAATCAGAATCAGAATCAGAATCATCTTTATTGCCAAGTATGTAGAACACACAAGGAATTTGTTTCCGGTAGAACACGCTGCACTAGTATCGTTGTCAAAAAAAAAAAAAAAAAAAACTGCTAAGTGGCACTATACAGTTCCATTTTGGCTACTGTTGAAATGGCGAAACATGTACATTATTGTAATTTATATTTTGTTTTATTTATATGTATTATTATTTATATGTATTATTTATTTATAATTTATATTATATGTAATTATGTTGTGATACGCAACATATACATCTACATAAAATGCAAGAATCCCAATATATTTCTCAATAAATATAATGGGTGGATCATTATGACTTGGTCATAAAAAAGTGATATCATCCCTGCTCTAATACATTGTTTTTTATTATAATGTATTAATAATAAATGTAATAATAACATTAATAATGAAATAATTAATTATATATCAATATATTATTATTATTATTATTATTATTATTATTATTATGGTTATGATTGTTATTATTCCGGTTATGTTTATTGTGAAGATTATTATTATTATTGTGATTATGATTATTATTGTGATGATGATGCTGATGATGATGCAAACAAGCCCATCTACCAAGCGATCCTGTAATGTTTGATGCGTTCAATCCGCAAGACAAGGCAAATATTGCAGCAGGAAAACTCGTGGCTCTTTGACTATAGAGACGTTTCTTTTTAGTCACACTTAGCCAAGAACCTGTCTGTCCAAGAAACCCTACCATATGCTTTTCTTGTCATTCTAATGACACCATCTGCCCGTTTCATTAGCTGCATTTTCTTTGCCCACCAGCATCCTTCTAGGTATCTGATGATGTCAGAGCAAGGCAAAACAAATACTGAGCTGTCAACGTTTGGCACCAAAACACAAACAAAGCTACAAGAGGTAAATCCAAGTGACAGGTCTCGGAAGTCTTTCAGGACATGCACCTTGGGCGAACATGCAGAAACCAAAAAAACTAACTAAATAATGCGTTGTTTGCCCTCAATCACTGCTGTTCTAGTTCATGAAAAGTCTCCACGCTACGCAACGCTAGCCTGTCAGACACACACACACACACACACATACACAGCAGAGATGCTTACCTTAGCATTAGCCAATGATGAGGAGGCGTGGCTAAGATGAGAGACACATCCTGACGGGCAAGCAAATAATCGATCGATCAATAAACCTCTATCTGGTAAAGTGCTGTCTACAATAACTCAGTGCGACTGCGGCCGCCACAAGCACACGAGCACATGCACGCACACACTCCTTGCCACCGGCCTCCAAATCTACAGCACAAAAACAAACAGACACTAAATGTTATTGGCACTCATCTTTGCCAGCACTTTTCCACATTCAGGGAAGCAGCATGGTGCCATATGTGTGTGCATGTGTATGTGTGTGTGTGTGTGTGTGCATCTTAGCCACCCGGCATCTTGATCAATGGCTAAAGCCTCATTATCAATGCATCTTGTTGAGGACACCTGCCGGTTTAAAAAAAAATGTTGTTGACGCAGCCGGAAGCTGTCTGGCAGCGC
Source organism: Hippocampus bargibanti (assembly GCF_051943395.1). Taxonomy (NCBI): domain Eukaryota; kingdom Metazoa; phylum Chordata; class Actinopteri; order Syngnathiformes; family Syngnathidae; genus Hippocampus; species Hippocampus bargibanti. Next base: position 13,911,982 of record NC_142737.1, on the reverse strand, counting down.
CAGCATTTACGCAGGCAGTACTTTGAACGCCTCCTCATTATACTTTAAGGCGGGTTAGGGGTGGCGGGGGGTGATGCCATGCTGGATAAGCATGATGAGTGCCTCCTGGCCAAAATAGTGCAGTTGACATACTCATGTCATGAATTTTAATGAAGAGGGGTGGATTTGATTGCCATTTTGAAGACTTTGCCTTATTTAAATAGTCACCGAATATTGCCGGCGTGAAGCCAATGTCCCTCGGGAAGACAAAATTTGGCTTGCAGTAGTTATCCATCATGAGTAGAACCTCAAAAAGCATGTCTATTCAATTTATCCTTAGCATCTCAACTGACTTTGGGCAAGAGGTGAGGGCCACCCTAGATTGGTCGGGGAAAAAATTGCAAGGCATATATAAACTGAAAATCAACTGTTAAAATTCACACTTGCGTATATCGTATATCAAGTGGTTCAAACTCAGTTTTTGCCACGGCACTATTGTAGTTACAGTTTTGTTTCGGGGGTCGTTGTGAATTTGGGGAAGCCATTAGAATGTTTAATCCCTAACATATCAAATATAGAGAGCACAACAAAAACTAGTTTTTATATTTGAAGTAAAAAATAGTGACCGTTATTGTGGTTTACACTGGAAAATTTGAAACGTTGGTTTGGACTTAAACAAGCATAATGTCATTTCACAAGTTTGATTTGCTTTCGTGGGCCGAATAAAATGACGTGGCGGACCAGATTTGGCCCCCGGGGCTTGACACCACTGTCATAAATGACAGTTTGTGTTTCCCACAGAGGTCCGTTATGAGCACAACCACACAAATGCATGTTTACCCCAAATCATTACCGTATTTTCCGGTGTATAAGGCGCACCCAAAAGCCTTCATTTTCTTCAAAAGATGACCCTGCGCTTTATACGCAGGTGCGCCTTATATGTGAAGAAATATTGAGCCAAAACAGGTCTCTCTCAGCAGCCACTGACTCCATTTGCCCCTGTAGAAAAAGTTGTGCGCCTTATAATGTGGTGTGCCTTATATTTGAAAAACTTTCACATATTTATATATTGTTTTTGGCTAACTTTTTTCATTCGTTGAAGGTGTGCCTTATAGTCCGGTGCGCCTTATACTGTATATGGAAAACATTTAACAATACACCATGCAATGGGGGTGGCCTTATACTCAGGAGCGCCTTATACACTGGAAAATACGGTACACTTACACAAAAATTCATATAAAAGTAGATTTGTAGAATCACAATCCAGAAAAAGATTGTTTGTTCAACTAGTATTACATTCATTTTCAAAGCTTGATTGGTAGAAAAAACGCTTGCAATGTCTTAGGGCACAGGTGTCAAAGATAAGGCCCGCGGGCCAAATCCGGCCCGCCACATCATTTTTTTCGGCCCGCGAAAGCAAATCAAACTTGTTAAATTCCATGATGATTGCTAAAATCTGAGCCAAATTTTCATATTTTTAGATGTCAACCACAATAAAAGTCATTATTCTTGACTTCAGATTTGAAAACGAGTTATTCATTAATTTGCTGTGTGCTCTATATGTAATATTTGAAGAGATTTAAACATTCTAATGGGTTCCCCAAATTCATAACGGCCCTCGAGAGGAAACCATAACTACAATGTGGCCCGCGGCAAAAAATGACTTTGACACCCCTGTCTTAGGGTTATTACAATTTTACGAAGAATAATTAAGTTGTAACGCGTGATTTGCCTTTCACGAGCAACATAAACAATATGTGGCGCTCTAGATTTGGCTCCTGGAACTTGACTTTGACACCTGTAATTTCGTGGCTTCACTGAAGTTTTGAGGTTGGGGATTCCGACTTGGACATGTGTGGAGTTGAAATATGCTCACAGTTTTTTTCAAGATCCCTCATCTTCCGCCCACATTCCAAAATCATGCATATTTGGTTCACAGAAGCCTGAAAATTTTCTATAGGTGCGAATATGAATCATCCAAATCCAAAGTTAACGGAAATAGACTCCAGCTCACCCGCAACCTGCACGAGGAAGAGCGCGATAGAAAACGGCAGGCTGGAGAGCATAACTTTATCCATTTATGCAGCGAGGCCGTTGCGATCGACAAACCAAAGCTGTCTTGTGTGATGGGAGAACAAGAGAGGGAGGGGGCGGATGTGCCAAGCATGCTCAGTAGCACATCAGGCCTACGGTGGAGTCGGGTTGACCTTGAGGGTGTCATATCAATCGATCATGACTGAGGCTGCACGGATGCGTCGGAGGAAGTGAGGGGAGGGGGAGCTGTTCAAGTTTTCCAAACAAGGAGAAAGCAGAAACCTCCGCGAATGATGAATCGTTGATGGCGTGTGGACAGCCAAAGCTTGTCTTCACGTCAACTTCAGCATTCGTCTTCATTTCCGCAATTGGTCCAGTTGGCTCAGCAACTTCACTTTCTCTCACCTTTTTTTTTGTACTCTTGACCGGCATGCTCACGCTGTCAAAACTCCAAATATTTGGATTTGCCTTTATTTGTTGGTCATATTTGCATTATTTTATTGGTGTGGATAACTAGAGCATTGATCAAACTTTTTTTAACTCGTTCACTGCCATTCCTGAATTTATTCGGGAATTGAAAAGCATGATGTGGAGCGCATTTCAATAACTCCAGACCCATTTAACTTAGAAATTAACTCTTTTTTTCTGAAGAAAGAAGAGAGTCTCAGGTTTATTACGCTGCATTGAATGTTTATGTAGTCGTAAAACTCAATGTTCTGTGGGTCCAGCAAGTTGAGTGAAAATCATAAAAACCCTGGCACTGGAGTGGACACATATTTCGTCAGGCAGTGAATGAGTTAATATTTGAAATATATGATTAATTATCTGCTGTTTCCTGAAATCTACATGAGTCATTTCGATTATTGGTTGGAATTTGGGGGGGGGGCTTATGATACATGTGTTCAGGTTTATTAATATTCACTTTATCTCAAGGCAACTGCAGTTGTAGAAAATGGGGTGCCTGTCCAACCATTGATAGAATGATTTTATGTACACATCCTTAAAGAACAACCGACGCCTCCGGACAAGTTGTGTCCATAATTTGTAAGATCACTTCAAATGACTTCTACTGAGCGTATTTTACAAAGATTCCACCGCATATAGCTATATTTTACGTTATAAGACTCGCGCTGAACATTCAGGAAGTCTGGTGTTTGAGTTGGTGACGTCACGGTAGGTATTGTCTGACCTGACACTGACCGAGAAAGCGACACACAATGCATTTTGCGGTACTTTGGTCTGAAAACTTCTTGTTGATCCGTGTTGATGGTGAAATTAGAAGGAAAACACATAAATAACGTGATGGTGAATCCTTGTGTGTTGCACCATGACTACTATTTGATACTCGCTGACACAAATTCCCAGCAGACAAATCAGCCCATTTCCAACGGAGCTTGGGTGCCATCTTGTGCATTTTCTGGGACGCTACATTGCTGTCATTGATGGCTTGAATTGATATGGGAGGACTCCTTTAATCGATTGCAAACATTTATGCTGTCCTCTTCAGAACTATTTGAATCATATTCATAACTGGATGAGTAACAAGAAAGCATCTTCTCCAAATCTGAACTCCGTGAGCCCATTGTTTTGTTTCTTGAGCAAGGCAAGACGACCTGGCGTGACATCACGAACTACAGGGGGGGGTGGACTTTCTGAAAATCCCCAGTTTCGAGCTGATTTGTGGCAGTTTTTGGACACTAAGTCATTTTTATTGGTGTTTTGCATTTGACCAAATATACATGCTATAAAAAAAAGATATGCTATAAAACGTTTTTATGATGTTGGTTGGAAACAAAAAAATGGTGTTGGTTGTCATTTAAACATCTGATGGAAGTTTAAATTTCTACTCTTTTGCATTTTATTAGTTTAGTCTGATTGTGAACTCCCACTTTTGTATCTAGTAGCTCTTTTGAAATGATGTCATTTCCCCTGTATAACTACCTCAGGTAAGGGGGGGGCAATCTCTCTCTCTCTGTCCTCCCTCAATGGAGTCACATGTTTTACACTGTCTCGAAGATTAAAGAATCTTTTTGTTCTCTACCTTGGTTCATGGATCTATCACCATACGATACAATACAAAACATATTGATTTATATGGCAACATTTGTAATCTAACAATAGAGTTAATCATGATTGAACTACAGTAAAGTCTCGTTACGTTTTGATATCGGTTATATCGATAGTACTGCTTATTACGATACTATTTCTATGAACGCAAGGAGAAAATGTACATGCCGCAAGATTGGATATATCGATAGTCCGGTTATATCGATATTTTTTCCGACTCCCGAGAATATCGATATAACGAGACTTTACTGTATTTCTGAAGGTCTCTCAGCAACCTGCTCTAAATTTGCCTACATTTTATCATCACATCATGTCAAAGCCGAAGAGTAAACAAAGCTGCGGTATGAACACAGATATGCCCTCGGTGTGACAGGCTGATACCCGAATCTCTGGATGAAGAGTGATCTAACATCCAAGAGTAGAGAAATAAAATCCCAACTTTATGGAAGCTTACTTTTATGGGGTGTGACAAGGTTAAAATAGCCAGTTATGCCTTTGAGCAAGCACCATTCACTCGCAGTCGGGAAGCGGACGGTTAAACGCTTCTGCACTTTGAGGGACTGTCATACTCTCCAGAAGTGTCGAATAGCAACTCAAATAAAAACCATTGGTGTCACTCCAAGGGTGAAAAATGAACTATGAACAAGCTTTTGATTATTTGGTCCCCAATGGACCGTGAAGAAACAAGGTATTATCCTACTTAGAAATAAAGTAACTGCTTCCCATTGTTTCCCATGAACCGGAACAGACCTGGGAATTTCCGCGGCATGCCGGTGATGTGTTGCACCTTGGTGGATATCATTTCGCAGCCATCTGCCATCACTCTCAGACACGCTCGTACAACAAGCCCATAAGCGCACACATTACTGACATAAAAGCACCATCCGGGTGTATCAAGAATCGGGCATATCGTAAGAAACAACCTGCTACCAAATGTCACCCATTTGTTATTGATGAGAGAGGAGCACAATAACTACAAACTTATGAATAATGTAAACATCAGTGATAGCAGTGAAATGGTTGACACACAGTAACACACAACAAAACCACTTTTTTCCCTCTTACATATCTTTTCAGAACATGTAGCGTGATACGCTCACTTCTCACATTCTCAACTTGACTGGCATCATTGTTGATGTTGTGCGCGCGCGTGTGTGTGTGTGTGTGTGTGTGCGTGTGCGTGTGTGTGTGTGTGTGGTACAGCGTCTGTAGGCTATGCAATGTTCTGTCTTGCTTGTAACTATCAGAGATCTTTTCATTGAACATTGTTTACAAACTGGTTAGCATTTTAACTCATTCATTGCCATTCCTAAATGTATTCATGAATTGAAAATACGATGGTGTTGGGTTTTGGTTTTTCTTGCGGGAAGTGCCAATGAAGCGCTGGCCAGACCTCTGGAAATGTTTTTTCCCTTCCACTAGGGGGCAGCATTTGCCTTTTGTCCATGTTATAGCGCTTTGTTCTAGCTTCAGCTGTTGTTAAAGCGCTTTATCAACAATATGTACTGTATGTATTGAATTGTATTTTGTTCAACCGTCACCATTTCAAGCTCAAATATCTCCAGACGCATATAACTTGGGAATTAACTCTTTTTTTCTGATGAAAGAAGGAAGTCTAGAGTGTCTTACGCTGCATTGAATGTTTACGTAGTCCTAACACTCAATATTTTGTGGGTCTTGGAATTTGAGTGAAAATGACAAAAACAATGGCACTGGAGTGGGCACATTTTTGCACATCGTGCAGTGAATGAGTTAATATAGGTAGTATCATGTCACCTCTCTGTATTTTAGGCTCAAAATGTAAATTTTGGTGCTTCTCTGGGACTCAAACATAAATGTATTGTTGAAATGTGGAGTCACCAAGATACAGTACGGTGCGAATGTTTCTGATCAGTCGCCGTGTCCAGCCCATTTTTAAGAGGGGCTGAAGCACTGGCATAATTTGACAAATGATTGTTATTTTCATATTTATTTTTTACTGTTATATTTTACCAGGGTCAAAGGTTGTGGGAAAAACTGCAGTCGTTTGTTGAAATGTAATAATTGAACAACAAAGATATAGTCCACTTCATTTTGCTAAAAAAAAAATAATAAGTGAAGGACTGAGAACTTCAGCGATACTGTCAATATAATCCTGGCCTTAGCATTTACACAAATTATGTTTTACTAAATCTATATCTTAACAGTGACAAGCAATTTCTGTCTTTAATTCAGCTTGATGCAAAATTTCGCATTCAACATTCACTCATATGCTCTGCACCTTCTGTCGTCTGACCCGCATCCATAAAACTTCGTAACACCCTCAGTTCTGACATCACAACATGTGCTACATCTCTTGAAGGAACGTTCGTGTTTTTTTCTTTTCCACACATATCTCGACATTACCGAGGCCACTTCAACACGTTTCATTCCAAATGGCCACATTTGTAAGCTTCTGGTGAAAGAAGCAGAGTAAAAACACAAACATGGAGCTCATGGCCCATCTGTCACGATCGCTAGCTCTCCCTGGAGGGCTATAAATCAATCTCGACCAAAATATTGCACTTCAACTGTCATAACTGAGACTGCAGCACACACTATTTATTTGAAAAGGCTTTGAGGGGGTTACATAGTGTCGAAAGTCTATACTTTATGAATCGCTCTAAAAGTTCCCATCACAAAATCAACACATGCATGTTAAGTGCAGCAGTTACGTTTAGTTCACAAAGAATGAGAAAGCCAAGCTAAGATATTAGCCAAAATCTACACACTACGTCACATTGGAAGGAAGCAAATGCTGATCAAGAGACATTGACAAAAACGGCAATCATATTGAGTGGAAAGAAATAAGAAAATCACCTACCACTTGGACTGGATGGATTCATTGAGAGACAGCCTTGTTTTTATTTTTTATTGTTTTTTTTATTATTATTATTATTTATTTTTTTATGAACACTGTGCTGTTCCAATGAGAGACAAAAACAAGGTTGGCAATTATAGTGGAACCTCAAAGACTGGAAGTCAATTTTCTTTTGTGATCTAAATCAAAATATTTAGTTCCATGTTGAAATAAAAAGATTTTTTGTCTGTAATTAAAATAAGTGTTGAGGAAAAAAAGTTAACCCCCCCCCCCCCCCTCAATATGAAAATGTATTGCCTCAACTTCACGTTCCTGGATGCGGCTAAGATAACAGCACCATAATGTGACATAACGGACTGGAAAAGTAACACACCATAACAGAACCCAACGCAAAGTACTCACCAAAGTACAACTTCATGTAGCATAACACACCATTACAAAACATACCATAACGTCACGTACTGCAAAAAGTTAATATATTGCAAAGTAACACAAAATGCTACAACACAAATTGCTTTTGCTGCAACATACTTTCCCATGACAGGCCTGAACTCTACGTGCCACAACTGCGTGCCACAAGTGTCAAAGTCAAGACCCGGGGGCAAAATCTGGCCCGCCACATCATTTTATTGGGCCCACGAAGGCAAATCGAACTTTTCAAATTCCATGTTGCTTGCGAAAGTCCGAACCAAAATTTCTAATTGTCCCATGTAAACTACAATAACAGTCATTTTTTATTTCAAATTTGAAAACAAGTTACCATATTTTCCGGTGTATGAGGCGCACCCAAAAGCCTTGATTTTCTTCAAACGATAACCCTTCGCTTTATATGCAGGTGCACTTTATATGTCAAGTAATATTGAGCCACAATAGGTCTCGCAACGACTGTCAGCAACCACCGTTGATATTTGGCAAACTTTGATATATTTATATATTATATTTCATTATTTTATTTTTCATTCATTAAATATGCGCCTTATATACCGGAAAATATGGAATCATGAATTTGCCGTGCAGTCTATATGTAATATGTGGAGGGGATTAGAACTTCTAATAACTTCCCCAAATTCATAACGGCCCCGAGAGGAAACCATAGCTACAATTTGGCCCGGCAGTGGCAAAAAATGAGTTTGACACCCTCGCAATGTACGATAACGTAGTCTAATGCGCTGCACGGTAACCAATGAGCAATGTGGCAAAATGCATCGTGCCAGAATGCAATGATTAAACATACCAGTCAAAATGCTATCATATAACAAATAGCAAGACAAAATTAGCACTCCTCACCAAAATGCACCACGAGCCTATAGAGTGATGTGTACTTTTGGATTTTGTGATTAAGCGAGGTAAAACGTTTCAGAGAAGTTGCCCACTTTTGGGGGTTTTTCATTTGACAAAAAGTAGAATTTCTCGAGTATACCTGTTTGGGAAACTGGCTATATTTCGTCTTCATGAATCCATCCATTCCACTCCAACATCGCGACATTCTTTTCAAATCTCCTCAAAACAGGACACGCAATGAACGCAGTCTTACCTTTGATGCCAAACTTGGAGTTTCCGCCAAACTTGAGAATGGCCAACATAATCAGGAAACCGAAAAAGGCGACGGCAGCGATGCCCACCACCACATATACCTGCCGATTAAGGATGAATTTAAAGCAAGCGAACGCAGCGGATAGAATGTTGATTGACGACTTACGGCCACTCTGTCCTCTGGCGGGTCTGAAGTGGGTCCATCTGTTTATTAAAAAAATGAAATAATTCTGACTTATTTTAATCAACATACTCAAGCTTCCACACAAAAAAAAACATTTTTAGCAGTACCTATGGGGAAGTCTGCAGCCAGAGAAGGTGATGTTAAGAAGCAGCCAGAGAGAAAAAGGGAAAAACAAATTAGACCACAAAAAAGTATCTCAACACCATCTTTCCTTTCCATGCTGCTAATAAATAAAGGATATCATCTCAAGTTTGTGAGTGCCAGGATTCAGCTTATTAAACCACACAAGCACAAAAAAACCACACGCATTAACCATGCAAAGCCGCAAAACAAATATATAAACGGACATTCGAATAAACATGAGCAGGAAAGCGACAGTAAACCGTCATCCTCAGTGCAAGGATGCAAAAATTAGCAAGTACAAAAGCAGAAAAGTTTTTAAATGTCATTAATACTGACAAAAATGAAATATAATTAAAAAAAATATATATATATAAAATGTCATATAATACTGTATTTTTTTTTCAATTGAAGTCAGACTATTACGAAACAAAAAAGCGTTCATTTTATTTAGAGAAAGTCCAAATTATCAACAGTCCGAGATTTAGTTGTAGGTTTATGCTCGTAAAATTTAGACCTTAGCACCAAAAATAAATAAATAAATAAACCACGAATAAATATACAATAAATAATTAATAAATATGTTATAAATAAATGATAAATAAATTACAAATAAAAAATAAATAATTAATAAATACATACATAAATGCTGAGATAAATACATTAAAAATAAGTAATGCATTACTAAATAATAAATAAATACATACTCAAATAGACAAATAGATAAATAGATAAATAGATGAATAAATATATAGATAAATCGATAATCACTTAAATAAATACATAGATAATGGTAAATAAATAATATTAAATAAATAAATAACTAAATATAAACATGTAAATAAATAATTAAAAAAATACATAAATATGTATATAAATAATTACATGAATAAATACATAAATAAATGCTTAGGTAAATAAATACACACATAAAAAATAAATAAATAGATACATTATGAAAGCAAGAAAGAAAGAAATCAATGACTTATAATGTCGAGACACCCATTAACATTTTGTTTTTTAATTGTACATTCTTGTAAAAAAAAATGTTCTCAGGATTTCGCCTTTTCCCTTATTTAATTTTTTATTATAACTTTTTTTGGATGAACAATTCATTCAAGAAAACACTCGGCATGTATTTCACTCACCGTAGTAGTACGAATCTTTGTCAGTTCCTGCACAAGCATAATCAAAAGAATGTCTTGAAAATCACATCAGACAGGCTGGCATAGACAAAACAAAGCCTTGCAGGAAAGCTTTGGATTTTGCAGAATTAAAATGTGGTGTGCGACATAATGACCTGTCAAGTGTGGGTCCTCACCGTCCCAGGGTTTATGCATAAAGTGGGCCTCCACCCGTTTCTGGTCTGTCCCGTACTCGTTCTTGGCCACCAGCGTGTAGAGGCCGTTATTGAGATGGGTGGGGCTATCCAGCTGCAGGCAGCCGTGATACTCGCGCTCCGTCACCTCATAGATCATGGTCTTGATGAATTTGTCTTCCATCACCGCTTTGTCATTCAGAAACCACTGCATGTGAGGTTCGGGGTTGCCTAGGAAACATAAAGATTTGCTTTTGGAATTCTGAAAATCCTTTGAATCAGTAAACTATTTGATTTGTTGGCCGCTGAAAATGTCTCCTTTCACATTTCTCCAAAACATCCATCCATCCATCCAATCTCTGTACTACTTGATAAAATTGTAAAATGATTCAAGTGGGATGATTTCCAAGAAAGTAGTGGCAATTTTATGCGACAAAAGTCATAGTATTACGAGAGAAAAGGGGCTGGGATGCAACTGTATGAGTATTAAAAACAGTATATTATGTGCAGCTAACTTTTCGTTTGAGATAAATTACTTAATTTTGGAGGGGAAATGCCTATTTTTTGTTTTGACTTCATTCCTCATAAAAATATACATCCATCCATTCATCCATCCATCAATCAATCCATTCTGTAATCCGCTTGTGCTCACGAGGGACAGATGCTGTGTTGGAGAATATCCCAGCTATCTTCTGGCAGCAGGCAGGGTACACCCTCAACTGATTGCCAGACAATCGGAGGGCACACATAAATGAACAACCGTGCCGTGATCACAATCACGTCAAAGGGACAATTTAGAGAACGTGTCAAACTGAAGGCCCAGGGGGTCAGATCTGGCCCAGGAAATCATTTTATGTGGCCTGTGTAAGCAGATCGAACACGTCAACTATTATGATGCTTTCTAAAATGGCGACCATTTTTTTTTTATTCCTATATGTTATAAATGAAACAGATATTCTCAACACTTTCTTGTTAACAAACCTCATTTAATAGTAAGTTAACTCATACGCTGCCATTTTCAAATTTATTCGGGAATTGAAAAGTGACCATTGTTTGTGAACATTGGTTTTTCTTATGGGGGTGCCGATAAAGCGCTGGTCACACCGATGGCAATGTTTTTCCCTCGCACGAGGCGGCAGCATTTGCTTTTTGTCCATGTTAGCGCGTTGTTCCAGCTTTAGCTGTCATGTATGTATGTATTGTAATGTATTTCGTACAGCCACCTCCATTTCTAGCTCAGGTAACTCCACATCCATATATAATTTAGGAATTAACTCCTTTTTCTGATGAAAGAAGAGAGTCTAGGGTTTCTTATGCTGCATTGAATGTTTATGCAGTCGTAAAACTAAATATTTCGTGGGTCCTGCAATTCTAGTGAAAATGACAAAAACCCTGGCACTGGATTGAACACATTTTTGCACATCGTCTGGCAGTGAATAAGATGAACAAGAGATGTGTCACAGTTACTCTTGATTTGTGTCATAATGGCCCTTCAAGGGAAACGATAACTAAAATGTGGCCTGTGACAAAAATGAGTTAATTCAGAGCGTTCCAGTAACTGCTCATGCATGTTTTTAGAATGTGGGAGGAAAGTGAAATACCCGAAGAAAAGCCATGTAGGCACGGGGAGAATTTGCAATCTTACCTGCGACACTAAAGGGGATACACCAGTGGTGGTCTGAGATGGCGTCGCTCAGCTTGGTGATATTTGGAGGAACTGAGATCATCATCATCAGCAGCAGCAGACACAAAAAAAGAAGGTTAGCGCGAGTGAAGCATGAGATGCATAGGTCTGTCTTATGCGGCTCTGCATGGAAGACTTTCATCTAATTGGATTTTTGCACCTTAAAGAAAGGGGATGGGGGGTTGTGGCAAACGTACAGAGTATATCCAATATCTGCGAGGATTCTTTCTCGCCGACGATGTTCTGCGCGGTACAGCTGATCTTACTGTTATGGTCCAACGATGACAAGTTGGACAACCATAGCGTGGAGATCTGACCTGCTGTCGCGATCTGTCAACGGAATGAAGCGTGAATTCATTTTAGTCAAAATAGGTGCGTTCAAAAGCCGTTTACACGTGTGATTTTTTTTCACTGCGCTCACGAGAGTATTTGCTGAAATTTAATTTTTTGCATACATTGTTGATCCGTATACTATACAGTTATTCTTACTGTCGGTATGACACGGAAAAATGTTTCAGTGTTACTTGAAACATTGACAGTACATAAAAATTCCCTATATTCCAGTGTATAAGGGGCACCCAAAAGCCTTGATTTTCTTTAAAAGCCCTGATATGCAGGTGCGCCTTATATATGTAGTGATATTGAGCCACAACAGGTCTCGCAACGACTCTCAGCAGCCACGACTCCATTTCCCCCTCTAGAAGAAGCACGTAATCCCAGCCTCTAGTGTCGCACCTTATAATGTGGTGTGCCTTATATTGGGAAAACTTTGATATATTTATATATATAATTTTATTTTTCATTCATCAAAGGTGTGCTTTATAGTCCAGTACGCCTTATATATGGAAAAAGTTTGAAAATACACCATTCTTTTGGGGTGGGACTTATACTCTGTTGCGCCTTATAAGCTGGAGAATATGGGTATTCATTAATTTGTCATGCACTCTCTATGTAATGTGTAGAGGGGATTACTTGAAACATTGACAGTACAAAAAAAACCATATTTTCCAGTGTATAAGGCGCACCCAAAAGCCTTGCTTTTCTTCAAAAGACCTGATATACAGGTGTGCCATATATGTGAAGCCACTACATGTCACGCAACTACCGTCAGCAGCCACCAACTCCATTTCCCTTTGTAGAAGAAGTAGTGCACGGTCCATGCTGGGTATATGAAACGTAACCCCAGCTTCTATTGTAGTGCCTTATAATGCAGTGTGCCTTACATTTGGAAACATTTATATATTTGGAAACCTTTTTTTCATTCATTGAAGGTGTGCCTTATAGTCCGATGCGCCTTATATATGGAAAAAGTTTGAAAATACACCATTCATTGGGGGTGCGCCTTATACTCCGACGCGCCTTATATATCGGAAAATACGGTACACACACAATATAGACACGGTGTAATTCAGAAACTCATATCAAATCTAACTGATTCTAATGTATATATGTTTCTATTTTTCCCCTTTGGAGCTCCTTCAATATGAAATCATCTTCAATTATGCTGAAACAACACCCCAAATGCAAATATTATCCATCTATCAGACAAGCGTGAAGGACTCCAAAGTGCAGAGTTAATTCTCTGAAAAGACATGAGCAATTATTCTTACAATAGCGGCATTAATTTCCGAACCCCGAACCCATTAGTTTGATTTACTGACGATGACTCAAGGCAACGATGCTTCATTGGGCTCATTTTCATGATTCGTAATGAGTGTATGGACCTCGTAGTTTGTGACCAGCGTCATGTTCCATATTAGATCTGGCGAGGGAACTCCAGAGGTGGTGCAGGACAGCTGCATGTTCTCACCCTCCATGACGGTCATTTTGGACGCCGTCAGTGTCGCCATGGGAAGCTCTGAGAAAGATAAGATGGAGGAGAAGGGAATTGTGGATTTGGCTTTCCTTCCAATTGAAACACTTTGCACGTAGAACACACACACCAAGTCAATAGAAAGACCTTGGATTCAAAATCGGCACCCGCGCCTTTCATGTGTGACAGCGCTCCCCGAATCCATACACACAAAGAAACACAGTGAAGCAGTTACACTCATTACCATGGCATTTCTCCAGCAAGCGGACTGCTAATAAACTAATTGGGCACAGTCACTTTTGTGTGGCTGTGTGTGTGTGTATGCGTCTGTACGCACATGAATGAATGAGGATAACAAAGAAGTGATGTGTGCATGACAAATTTGAGACCAGACAACAAAACAAATGTCATGCATATTAGCATATTTGACAATAAAGCTGACTTTGACTGACTTTGAAAAGGGAGATGACTTTTGACCTAAATCGACCACCTTATTACTCACAGTAATCAATGCAAAGACCAAACAAGATCCAGTATGTCATTCACGAATTTCTTTGTCTATAGATTGTGGTCATTGCAATGGGTAAATGTCAAAGATAAGAAAAAAATCAACACTGAACTGATTGAATGGGGCTGTTGCTTGAATTTGACCTCAGAGAATGTGAAAATTCACAATAAAGGAGGAAAGAAAAAAAACATCAAATTAAAGTCACTGACTTGGATTCACCAGACATTGTATGAATTTTGTCAATATGCACTAAAAAATGCACTTTGAAGGACCGTATTTTCTGGTATATAAGGCGCACATGCAAAAGCAAATCAAATTTGGGAAATTCTATGATGCTGGCTAAAGTCCAAACGAAGATGTCAAATTGTCCCTTGTAAACCACAATAACAGTCATTATTTTTGACTTCAAATTTGAAAATTAGTCACCGTATTTTCCTGTGTATAAGGCGCACCCAAAAGTCATGATTTTCTTCAAAAGATAACCCTGCACCTCATATGCCAGTATGCCTTATATGTGAAGTAATATTAAGCCACAACAGGTCACACAACAACTGTCAACAGCCACCGACTCCATTTCCCACTTTAGAGGAAGTAGTGGGTAACCACAGCCTCTACCGTAGCGCCTTATAATGTGGTGTGCCTTATATTTCAAACACTTTTATATTATATATGGAAATTATAACAAATTAAAATAATATTTTATTAAATTATATTTGGAAAACCTAAAGGTGCGCCTTAGTCCGGTACGCCTTTCTATTCGAAAAAGTTTGAAAACACACCATTCATTGCGGTTGCGCCTTATACATCGGGAAATACGGTATGTCATCAATCGACAGGATAACACTCCTTGCATTGACACCACTTTAATCACATTACGGTCATAATTATTCATAATATTTATTAATCAGTGCCATATAAAGGGGTTCCATTGTAAAAGTGCTGTTACCAATCTGCTTGTCCATGCCTGGATCCCAATCGGGTAATCAAAGTTATGTCCACCTTATGCATGAATTATTTGGGACCACATAAAAAAGAAGAGACAGTCCACACAAGGCTACACGCCAGTCAGCCAGAAGAGATGGCGAGGCGTTGACAGCAATTGCACATTAAACCGGACAGATTTCTTATCAGGTCCTTTGTCCATCGGCCTGTCACCACGCCAACCCACTTATCACCATGGCAACCCATTCAATCACCAGCAGAGACAGTAAAAGACAATCGTTTTAGCGGTGCCAGCTGTCATGTTCCAAGCACATATTTTAACACCCATCCTAAAATATACACTTTGTCCAATTAAAATGACAATACAGCAAAACACGAAGGCAATTGTAGTTTGCAGAACATGGGAAATTACTTCCACACTTGGCTTTTTGCTGTGCAACCAGCCGTGACATTTGGTGATTGTAATCCCTGCTTTGAGAAGCGATCAGAGGGAAAAACGGGCAGCTCGGCTAGTGGAAGATTTTGTCTCCAATTTGGCTCAGTGACACTCCACTGGCAGCGTGCATGTAAACATCTGGAAAGCCGCAGTGGGGGCTTATACACATATACACATATACATATATATACACATATATACATACATATAGACACATATATACATATACACACACACACATATGTATGTGTGTATATATATATACATATACACACACACATATATGTATGTGTGTGTGTATATATATATATATATATATATATATATATATATATATATATATATATATATACAAATATTTTTTTTTGAAATACCATTTTTATCGGATGCATTCAAAGTCATCATCATCACTGTCAATGTTATCACGCACTCCATTTATTTATAAATTTGGGAATTATGACTAAGAATGGTTATTTATCATCATTTTTTATATATATATATATATATATATATATATATATATATATATATATATATATATATATATATACACTATATATATTATAGATTATTTATTTTTGACAAAAGAGTACATGAGCCAATCTCGAAAAGCTACAATTGGACTCTTGTCCACAATGTTGCCTCATTGAACCCAATTGGTCTTTCTAAATAAGTTTATTTCCTTAAAGGTCAGTAGACCTTCTGTTTGAGAGCACCCATATGGTTTGACTTAATGTCATTACTTTTAAAAGACAAAACAATTAAATTAAGTATCTACTTTAATAACAACCCCAATTACCATTGTACCTTGTGCTTCTATTTTCCAGCCGCCTTTTAATAAATTCCCATGTTGTTATGAAAAGCATGTTATTGTGGCCCTCATGCAATAATTCAACCCAAGCGCACTTTCAATTCAGGTGCCAGGAAATTCACCTAAAGGAAGAATGGGCTTTGTGAATACTAAAGCCAATTGGTCTTAGTTTAGTTGAGTGGCTTTGTACACATCATAGAGGCCAGTGGGTAAAATGGTGTCTGTCCAAAGCTTAGGGACGACTACAAGATGGAAATTGAAACATTTTTGGTGCCTATGGAAGTGAAGAAGGGGCAAACATAAAATTTAATATATATATATATATATATATATATATATATATATATATATATATATATATATATATAATAAAACTAAGAGTCTTACTCATATGATGCAGGACAGAAGAACCAAAAATACTGCAAATTAGTGTTTGCCATCTAGTGGTGATTTGTGATATTACAAGATAAATATATTTATTTATTTATTTATCGTTTGTTTGTCTGATTGTTTGTTTGTTTGTTTGTGTATTTGGTTATTAATTTATTTATTGATTCATTTGTTCATTTATTTATTTATATCTTATTTTGATTTTTCAAGGGTCCCTTACCATTTTCCCATCTTTTATGAAAGGCGTTCATTGAATGTTTATCAGTAGTTTAAAAAAACTAGATTCATAATATATATGTACTTTAATATATCCTTGCATCCCATAAGATACCAATTTTCCGCCCATCCCTGTATCGGAGTCATGGATTTTACTGTCTTAGATATTATTTTGCGTTCAGTAATTTTAACTAACAGTGTATGTTATGAGGACTGACATATACAAAATGGATGATCTTGGCTTGTTTATGTCAAAGTGCAACTTCAGTAGTGAACCGTGTGAGACAATGCGAGAGATCAGTGCAGGCCCGAGGGCACAATCGCCATTCAGGCACTGACAAGTGGACAGACAGACAGTAGAATGCACGAGCAGACAAACACCCTGACAAAGCAAAGGCTAACCCTCCATCTGGACCTTTTCAAGTCCTCTGTGTAACCCTGACAGCCCAGAGGCAACCACCAGACCCTGGCTGCCTCTTTATGTGTCACTCTGTCAAAGGGAGCAGTGGTGGGCTTCCCCCTAATGTCAAAAATAAACTTGGCTAATGGACCGGAGGGAGCGGGGAGCGGATCAATAGGAATTATCAACAACACTGTTTGCATCCTCCGGGCATGCTTGTATTCTCTGCGTTCCGACTGCTCTGAGCAATCTCTGACCATGTCATGCATTTTGCGATTAAAAGTCTTTTCCAGGTCACTGTGTTTTATTTTATTTTAAACTGTGTGGTAAATGTTGGAGATGGCTGATGTTGTAGCACAAATGTGGACAAAATCTGGCAGTCAAAGATCATGAAGCCAAAATAAAATATGTAATTATAGTAGTTTTATTTTGAAAGTTGTTTTTTTGTATGTGCCCGCATTTGGATGCCAGTACAGTATAAACAAAGTAGCAACCAAGAGCTACAACTTGGATGTCTTTTTTACAATATTTTGTGACTTTTATGACCCAGTGCAACTTTTATTCCATATAAGAAACGATCAAATATGTCAACAGCGGTTTTCAAGTGAGCAACATGCTCATTTCCTTTACAGTGCTGGGAAGAGGGCCAAGAGGATTTGGCCGAGCAAAATTGTCCGCAAATCTTTCTTTTCAAATACCATTTTTATCGGATGCATTCAAAGTCATCATCATCACTGTTATTACGCAGTCCATTAATTTATAAATGTGGGAATTTTGACTAAGAATGGTTATTTATCAGCATTTTTTTTTATAAAAATTGAATGTGGTTTAACAAAAAGAAAAAAATTGCATCAGCATCAAAAATGTGTTACAGGACACATAAAGACATGTTTGATTAAAATTTGTTGTTGACCAGTGTCAACAACTCATCAGCAGGTCTGACCGGGCCGATACGAAATGGGTCTAAAATAGGAGCCATTCATGAACAATTCTTTGTGTTGGTAAAAGGAGGCAAAGAAACATTGTCAACAACAAATTTTTTTTTTTTTTTTTTTTTTTTTTTTTTTTTTTTTTTTTTTTTTTTTCAAGATGGCGCCCCCCTGTGTGGCTGCCTCCACAGCAGCTCTTTCCCTTTCTTGTCTACTTTTTCACTTCTTTACTTTTCCGTTTTTGTTTTGCCTGATCTCGCTCCATAAACCTACGGAGAGGAGATGGGCATCTTTTCTTTTGCTCATCGCCGTTATTTTTTACTTTTTCATCGCTCCTGTGAACGGGGAATCCACGCGCACGCGGAATCCCATTGTTTACAGTCGAGACCAGCTACTAGCGTGGCGGGCTAATAGCGGACTAGCGGCCGCCGCACCAGACATCCCCGATGAATTGAAGAGGAGGAAACGAGGATGTCGGGCCGGGAAAGATCGCCGCAAAAGAACGAGGAAATACCGACACGTTCTCCCGTCCGTCATCATGGGGAACGTGAGATCGCTCCCAAATAAAATGGACGAGCTGGCGGCGCTAACGCGACATCAGAGGGAGTACCGGGAAGCCAGCTTGCTACTCGTCACGGAGACATGGCTTTCGGCAATCACTCCGGACGCCCACGCAGAGTTGGAGGGCTTCCAACTCGTACGAGCGGACAGAAATGAAGGCAGCGGTAAGCAGAAAGGAGGGGGGATTGCTGTATTTGTGAATGACAAATGGTGCAATCCTGGGCACATCACGGTGAAGGAAAAACTTTGCACTCGGGACATCGAGCTGCTAGCCGTTAGCCTTCGGCCGCATTACCTGCCACGGGAATTCTCACACGTCATAGCCGTGACGACGTACATTCCCCCTACGGCAAATGGCGGCGCTGCCTCCGATGCCCTCATATCTGTTGTAAACAAGCTGCAAACCCAGTCCCCCAACGCCTTGTTTATCATCTCAGGGGACTTCAATCACATTTCCCTGAAATTCTCCCTCCCAACATTCACACAGTATGTAACTTGTGCCACCAGAGACAATAACATATTGGACCTATTTTATTCAAACGCCAAGGATGCATACAAACCCTCCCCCCTCCCCCCTCTCGGAAGAGCAGACCACAATATGGTTTATCTCAAGCCTGTGTACAAACCCCTTGTCCAGAGGCAACCAGCTGTGACCCGCACGATCAAAAGATGGTCCACAGAAGCTGAAGAAGCTCTGCGGGACTGTTTTGATTCAACCAGGTGGGAGCTCTTTACTGAGATTCATGGGGAAGACATTGACTCACTCACCAACACCATCACAGACTACATTAACTTTTGTGAACAAAACACCGTACCCACCAGGACTGTGCGGTGTTTTGCCAACAACAAACCATGGATTAATCCCGACATAAAAGTCCTCCTGAAGGAGAAGAAAAGGGCTTTTGTGTCGGGCAACAGAGAGGAACTGAAGGCCGTGCAGATCCAACTGAGGAGGAAGATCAGAGAGGGGAAGAAGGCCTACAGGATGAAAATGGAGGAGCAGCTGCAAGCCAGCAATGTCGCTGGTGTCTGGAAGGGCCTGAAAAACATCTCAGGCCACAAAAGCCCAGTGACATTGAACGAAAAAGACAAGGACTGGGCAGATGAACTCAACCGCTTTTTCAATCGGTTTGACAAGACGCCAGCCGCCCCCGGCCCACCGTCAACTTCACCTGTAGCTGCACCTGCACCAACTCTCACTGTGGCCTTACCCTCCCTGCCCCCTCTCACGACCAGCTTTCCACAACCAACATCTGCCCTCCCAACCGTTGCCACACCCTCAGCCGCCACTCTGCCTCCTGGTTCCTGCCTGTCTGTCACAACTGCGCAGGTGAGGAACCAACTGAGGAGGATGAAGGTGAGGAAGGCAGCAGGTCCGGATGACATCAGTTCCCGACTCCTCAAGACCTGCTCCGACCAGCTGTGTGACATTGTCCAGCACTTGTTCAACCTGAGCCTGAAGCTGGGCAGAGTTCCACAGCTGTGGAAAACGTCATGCCTGGTCCCAGTGCCCAAGATTGCCAACCCCAAAGAGCTCAACAGCTACAGACCGGTGGCGCTGACGTCTCACCTGATGAAGACGCTGGAGAGACTCGTCCTCACCCACCTGCGACCGCTGGCAAGCTCATCGCTGGACCCGCTGCAGTTTGCCTACCAGCCCAGCATCGGTGTGGAGGATGCCATCATCTACCTCCTCCATACGGCGTTGCTGCACCTGGAGAATGCTGGGAGCACGGTGAGGATCACATTCTTCGATTTCTCCAGTGCCTTCAACACCATCCAGCCCAGTCTACTGGGGGACAAGCTGCAGCATGCCGGAGTCGACCATCACCTCACATCCTGGATTACAGACTACCTCACAAACAGGCCACAGTACGTGAGGGTAAAGAACTGTGAGTCGGACAGGCTTCTCTGCAGCACCGGAGCGCCGCAGGGAACAGTCCTGGCTCCATTCCTCTTCACCCTCTACACCTCGGACTTCAACTACAACACCCCAACCTGCCACCTTCAGAAGTTCTCTGACGACTCAGCTATTGTCGGCCTCATTACAGAGGGAGACGATAGGGAGTACAGGGGACTGACAAAGGACTTTGTGGACTGGTGCCAGCAGAATCACCTCCAGATCAACACTGGCAAAACCAAGGAGCTGGTGGTGGATTTCTGCAGGAAACAATCGTCACCTGCACCATTGAACATCCAGGGTTCGGACATTGAGAGGGTGACCTCCTACAAGTACCTGGGTGTTACTCTCAACAATAAACTGGACTGGACAACAAACACGGATGCCCTAATCAAAAAGGGACAGAGTCGCCTCTTCCTCCTCAGGAAACTGAGGTCTTTTGGAGTTCAGGGGTCACTCCTAAAGACTTTCTATGACTCTGTGGTGGCATCAGCCATCCACTATGGCATTGTCTGCTGGTCAGGCAGCATCACCACCCGGGACAGAAAAAGACTGGAGCGCTTTGTCAAGCGGGCCAGTTCTGTCGTGGGCTGCTCGCTGGACTCTCTTGAGGAGGTGGGCAACAGACGGACGCTAGCTAAACTAAAAGCTATGACGGACAGCCCCTCCCACCCCCTCCTGCCCATCCTGACAGCTCTGGGTAGCTCCTTTAGCCAGAGACTATTACACCCGCGCTGCAAGAAGGAGAGGTACCGCCGCTCGTTCCTACCGACTGCTGTCAGGCTTCACAATTCCCAATGATCACATGTGAAAAAAAAAAAAAAAAAACTGGACACTTGTAAATATGGGTTGTTGCAATATATCTTAATGCATCTCTTGATTCTGCACTATGTACAGTCTTGTTTATAGAACGGTTTTTGCACATCTACATTTGCACAGTATACAGTTGACATTTTTATTTTGTTATGCTTGAATATCTTGTTTTCTATCCTTTCACTCCCACCCCAACCCCATCCCTCTTCAATTGCTGCTGTGGACTGCAAATTTCCCCATTGCGGGACGAATAAAGGTATTCTGATTCTGATTCTGATTCTGATTGTCAGTTCAAGGCAGACGTTTATATACTCCAGTGTGATAAGCTCACAAAGAGGCCTGTGATCTGTGACGCGCCGGCGTGGTACTTAAATTGACGTTACACTCACTGGTATTGTATGTAATGCAGCGCTTTGCTACAGGGCGTCTTTTTTGTTGTGGGTTACCAGTGATCATTTGAATATTCTGCCTATTTTATTATTATTTTTAGGTCTTGAATATTATCCACTGAAATTATCCCACATTGTTTCGGGGAATATTGCACTTTGCATTTCTGCAATGCATTAATAATGTGAAAATGTTCATTCAATTTATCGTTAAAAAAAATGAAAAATGAAAAATAAATATTATCAACTATTGTCCATCACTCAAAAGATGCCATACGTCATGGCCATATGTCATGGCATGTGAACCATGGAACATAATAATCACCATCTCATATAAATGCCTCCCATTGCTATTGTGAATACAATAAATAAATAAAGGAATACATATATAAATAATTAAATACATAAATACCGCATATACATAAATACCGCAATTAATTAATAATTAATTAATAATTAATTAATAATTAATTAATAATAAAATGTCATTAGTCATTTTTAACTGTTGCTAACCAAAACAGAAGAAACAAACCACCTTGAAGACAAATTTAAATGCGGAGGCATCTGCACACTGGAAAAAATGGTGGTTGAATTCCTTCAATTTCGTTTTCTCAGGTAATTGCACAAAAAAACAAATGTGTATCCATATATTTTTTCAGTAGAACTACAGTCTACTTGACAAAATAAATGGAAGGAAATGCATTACTGCATTTGTTTCAGTGTATGTGGTAAACTCAAAGTTGTGCGTATTATAGACATGATTTTATATTCGGTGGAGACGCTGGGTAATATCTTCATCACGGACAAGTCTCGCATAAAGCAAAGTCTAACTGTGTGCATGAGTGGCGTCTTTTTTCTTTTCGGATTTTGTTAGCCTTTTGCACTGGTGGAATTGTGCGTAATGTTCTTACCGGCTTTATGTGCCTGTGTGGGATGGAATGTAACATTTTCCCACCCAGTCTTTGCTGCGTCCCTAATTTGCATGAAAATCAGGGCTATATGTAGCGCATAGCTGAGAAGTGCGTGTCACATGTAGAAAAATGTCGAAATAGAACTCATTGGACTTTGTATATGACATTGGCATTTAAATATCTCAATATCTACCCTTTTGGATGATATCGTCGGCGCTTTGTGTGATGTGCGCAATTAAAGCTTTGCCACTTCCGCTCCTGACCCTTGATTAATGACCGTTGATTGCTCACCCACAGAAAAACTTATCCTAGGACTGTAAAGTGACCTTGAGAGTTTTGAAAGGCACTTAGAAATGAAATGTATTATTATTATTATTATTATTATTATTATTATTATTAATAATATTAATAAAGAGAGAGCGAAAGAGTCAGAGATATATATATAGAGAGAAAGACAGGGACAGAGAGAGAGAGAGAGAGTCAGAGAGATATATATAGAGAGAAAGAGAGAGAGAGAGAGAGAGAGAGAGAGAGAGAGAGAGAGAGAGAGAGAGAGAGAGAGAGAGAGAGAGAGAGAGAGAGAGAGAGAATACTAGTGTGTGAGTGTGTGTTGTGTTTGTGCATGCATGCATGTATGTATGTGGGTGCGTGGATCCTCACCGCAGTTGGATAGTCTGAGTCTGGACAGCAGGCTCCGTCCTCCACCATCTTCGATGCAGCGCAGTTCCTGGGTGTCTGCCTCCTCTCCTAACCACAGCTTGATCCACATGTTCTCACAGGAACAGTGCAGTGGGTTTCCGGTCAGGATCCTAAACACACACACACACACACACACACACACACACACACACACACACACACACACACACACACACACACACACACACAGCACACTTAATGCAGACAGTCAAGGACATCTGAAAAGCCTAGTGAGATGAGACAGTTTTTTTTTTCTGGGAAGTTGAACAAGGATACACGATGGGCCAACTTGCATTCACTTCCTCATCTTTGAGCAGAAATATATTTCATAACATATCAGCGAGAGTGTATCTTTTACCCGGAATATCCACCCTATCTATGAATGAATTTACTCACATGTAGGAGATGTTGAGATGTCGGAATATGGTCCAGGATAACGATGACAAGTTGTTGTCTTTCAGATTCCTGAGAATGAAATTGGGCTTTTAATTGTCACAAAGAAATTTTACACTAAGCCTTGTTGAATCCAATCATTACTCAACTGAAGAGGATAATAGGTATGTTAAACAATGTCACTGCTGTATTACAATTTCCGAAAAGGAAAGACTCATACATACTCCACAACACTTGAGACGTTGATGTGCTGCTCTACTGTAAGTGATGCTGTTTTGGTTAGCAATGGAGTTTTTAAACAGTTTAAATGGAAGTTTATGCTAATATTTTTTTCTTGATGGAACAAGAAGCAACTTTTTGCAAAAATGTTCAGTCGGTTTGGTTAGTAACACAGGTTCTCCCACTGGGAGTTACAAATGGCGGCTGCGCAATATCTATTTTCTAAAAGTGGCATAGCTAGAAAGTAGTGGATGATCAGTCAAGCTGTTTCACTCGTGCTGCCCAATTAGTGACATTTTTTTCTTTTCAGAGGCACACAAATCTTTAACTTCTGACTCTCATTAAAATGCTTGACGTGCACTTCTTCTATGCAAGAAATGAGGCCAAGGTGGGGTGTATCATTCTTGCTCTTCATGATGGTCGACGTCACATCCTGGCTCAGATAGCTCATTCGTGATTTCAATTCTTATTTTTTTTTGTAAGTGAATATTTTCACCATCACTGCTACCTACGTTAATTAGAAAATATTTTAAATCTGACTGAAATGGTGGAAGTCTTTTTTCTGTATCACAATGTCGGACAGGATATTTGCATATTCCTCAAACTAAGATTACAATACAATACATATTGATTTATATCGCGCTTTAACAACAGCTGAAGCGCTTAACATGGACAACTATCATATACAGGAAATAAAGCAGTCACAAAGATAGTAGAAAGAACCAGGGAGTAAAACTTAAGACCAAGTCTAAATAATGCTGCGTCAATTCAATATTCAATATTCAAATAATTCACAAATGAGGTTGTTTGTACTTACAGATATTGTAATTTGACGTTGCTCTGAAAGGCCAGCTTGGAGACGTAAGTCAGCCTGCTGTTGGTCACCGTTCTGACAGACACACACAACAACAAACACCATATTGAACACATTCGTGCAAAAGTGACTTATAAAAAATAAAAATTGACATACCCTTGCTGGGGACACTCAGTAATTGTCGTTCCCCTCCCCAGCCAATCCTTGACTCGCTCGCACACTTTACTGTGCGCTCTACATAATGAGCCATTAAATGGAGTCGTGTTTTGTGTTTCAAACGGTTTTGCACTGAACCTGTGAATGTGCTCTGCCTGTTTGCTTGCTTAGTAGGAGTTTATGTAAGGTATCAGAACTGGATTGAAAAGTGAGTAACATCCATCCATCCATCTTCTGCCGCTTACCCGGGGTCGGGTCGCGGGGGCAGCAGCTTCAGTAGGGAAGCCCAGACTTCCCTCTCCCAGCCACTTCTTGGCGGATCCCGAGGTGTTCCCATGCCAGCTGGGAGACAGTCTCTCCAGCGTGTTCTGGGTCATCGCCGGGGTCTCCTGCCAGTGGGGCATGCTCGGAACACCTCACCAGGGAGGCGTAATGGGGGCATCCTAATCAGATGCCCGAGCCACCACATCTGGCTCCTATCTACGTGGACGAGAAGCGGCTCGACTTTGAGCTCCTCACGGATGACCATGCTTCTCACCTTATTTGTAAGGGAGAGCCCGGACACCCTATGGAGAAAGCTCATTTCGGCCGCTTGCATGCGGGATTCGTTCTTTCGGACACAACCCATAGCTCGTGACCATAGATGAGGGTTGGGATGTAGATCGACCTGTAGATTGAGAGCTTTGCTTTTTGGCTCAGCTTCTTCTTCACAATGACAGATAGGTACAAAGTCCGCATCACAGCACAGCAGAAAGAAAGAAAGCAGAAAGTCCGCACTGATCCGCCTGTCGACCTCTCGCTCCCTCACACCGTCATTCGTAAACAAGACTCCCAGATACTTAAACTCCTCCACTTGAGACAAAATCTCCTCCCCGACCCAGAGAGGGCACTCCACCCTTTTCCGACTGAGAACCATTGTCTCAGATTTGGAGGTGCTGATTCTCATGCCAGCCGCTTCACATTCGGCTGCGAAACGCTTGAGAGAGAGTTGGAGATCTCCACTTGAAGACCTCAACAGTGCCACATCATCGGCAAAAAGCAGAGATGCTATGATGAGGCCACAAAACGGAAACCTTCAACGCTTCGGCTGCGCCTAGAAATTCTGTCCATAAAGGTTATGAACAGAATCGGTGACAAAGGGCAGCCTTGGCGGAGCCCAACCCTCACTGGAAATGATTCCGACTTGTTGCCGGCAATGCGAACCAGATTCTGACATCGGTCGTATAGGGACCGAACGGCCCGTTTCAAGCGCTCCTGTAACCCATACTCCCGAAGCACCCTCCACAGAGCTCCACGAGGGACACTGTCAAACGCTTTCTCCAAGTCCACAAAGCACATGTAGACTGGTTGGGCGAATTCCCATGCACCCTCGAGGACCCTGCTAAGGGTGTAGAGCTGGTCCACTGTTCCGCGGCCGAGACGAAAACCACACTGTTCCTCCTCAATCTGAGGCTCGACTTTCCGACGGACCCGCCCCTTTAGAACCCCTGAATAGACCTTTCCAGGGAGGCTGAGGAGTGTGATCCCTCTGTAGTTGGAACACACTCCGGTCCCCCTTTTTAAACACACACACACACACACACTCACACACATCCCGGGGGGTGCGGGGGTGAACATGCAAACCCCACATAGGAAAGCCAGAGCCCGGATTCGAACGCCCGGCCTCAGAACTGTAGGGCGCATGAGCAACTTCAAGGGAACCCCATGCATTATAATCATTTCATGACAATTGTGACTTCCATTTAAAATGTCCCAACAGACTCACAGGTTCCTGAGGTTCTTGTAGTAATGCAGGTCCTTGTCGCTGATGGATGAGAAGCTGCTCTGGTTTGCAATGTAGCTGTCGAGTGATACAAACAACATGTCAGATAGCCGCCTCATTTATTCGGCCAGTCAAACATTCCCGTTGATAAAGGTAGTATAATTACCCGCCAGCGGGTAAAAATGAATGTGGAGAGTGGGACAGATGCACGCATGCTTATCGAGCGAAAAGAAAAACCTAGCGGACACTTCCGAAAAATGTAGACCATTTCGGGTGTGCCAAACCATAAAGAATCTCTTACTGTTGACACTTGAGAACACTCTGTACGGATCAATGACAGAACATAAAGAAAATAAATGTTGTCCCTTTGATGTCTTCGCAATGGCATCCGAATAGTAAGTGACCACAAGGTGAAAACAAGTCATTCATTTCAAGTGCTTCCTGAACGTAGTTAGTGGAAATGATTACAAGTCCTATTCAGACATGTTCAGTAATTATCATGACATTCTCACTGGTCACATCACATCAACCGGGTATTGGCACTCCTGCTTCTTCTGTATCCAGCCCTGCTACCTGAAGTTACTTTGTATTTTCATGATAAAGGCTTTTTTGTTTCAACTTCCCTGTCACATCGCGTACAAGGTTATTTTTTCGGGTGAGAAGAGTAGGGAAGCGAAGTGGGTGCACTGTTTAAAATTTTGGGAAAGAGAAACACTGTAGATAACAAACAACATACCCCAACGAACACCCGGATTTTATGAAGCATTCCAATAGGCAAAAACACAATGAACAGCGATGATTCCAAAATGATACTGTGCAGGTTTACAAACATGTTGCAGGCATGTTACAATCATTCCCCCCAAAAAAGAGCTTGATATGTTGAAGTAGATGTACGTTTCTAAATTTGGAGGGATACCTTTTGATGATCAGAGCATACCCCAAAACACCAGGTTTTTGTCCACAAAGCCTATTTGAGGATTCCCAAAATGTGGCTTCCAAGTGGCCTGCAGGCTGTGCGGGAAATTGAAAGGGATTTTATAACAATGACGGTGACATATTTTACTCATGTTTGATGGGCTATTTTTATGTTAATGTTTTTTGAGGGAGAAAGATGTGGACAAGTTGATGACCAAATGGGAATGAGTGGATATGCAGACTGGCCTTTACACTGCAGAGGAGAGTGTGGCTAACGAGGCAAAGACTGGCAGGTGTGGAGGTGAGACAGGTGTAATGATCGGGGAGTGACGCCCAGCCCACACTAAATTAAGGAGAAGGTGAGCGAAAACAGAATAGAGGGCGGGACCACATAGGTGAACACTGAGGACAGAAATAATGGGTTCTCCCAAAAAGGGGGGTGTGCTAGTATATTAGAGAGTGTAAAATAATTTGGAGAAGGCTGTTGTGGATTGATGACAGACCACAGAGGACAAATGGAATTTAAGATGCATTACAAAATGCATTTGCACGACTCGCCTGCAGCGGCGTGAGCAAAATAAATCGTCTGGTATAATGACCCCCCCCCCCCCTCCACCCAAAAAAATCCTTGTGTGATGCATTTAAATGGATGAGAAGCTGCTTTCTGTGATTGGCGGAGAAGTCTTGCTCAAATTCTGTTGGGATGTTGACAAAGGTTTGAGGAAGACTACACACAAGCAGAAAAAGCTATTGCTAAACTGTGGTACATTAGCAACAATAGCTTGAATTTATCTAAATAACAAAGGCTTAAAAAGTTTGGGAAGGACAATGGAAACATATATATATATATATATATATATATATATATTTGCAAACATGAAACATGAAAATGCAAAATAAAAAAATATATAAAAACATGAAAAAGCAAATGAAAACAATGTAAATAAGATAAGTAGCTCAATACAAACAACAAACTCCAAAGGACCCCTCCAAGACCTTAGATAATAAAGACCCAGTGTTTATCTCTGACATAAGGTAACCACTGGACAAGGCTGTTTATCTTGTGCCAAGTCCGATAATGGCACACCAATATCTGCTTGAGACGCTCAGAGCGGTTTACATAACCTGTGATGACGCTTGTCTAATTGATTTACTATTTTTGATAAATGATAAATTAGTAGATCCCCATTGGCGCTATGGATGTTCTTTTTCCCCTCTGCGTCCATCTGTTTTTTGTACTGTCAAATTGATTTTTATTCCCCATTTCCGTTGGGGGACTTCATAAAGAGACAATCACTGCCATCCAGAGTCTGTGCTAATATTTGGACAGTCACTATCCACACTGCCCTGTTCATTTTAATTTATACAGATAAAGCAGGAACATCTGTAATCGTCCATTTTCTATCGCGCTTGCCCTCTCTGTGGGGTCATAGGTGAGCTGGAGTCTATACTGATTTTTTTTTACACCCTGGATTGGTCACCGGCCAATCTTAGGGCGTGTAGATAATTTCAAGTCCCAAATGAATACAACATAAATGGTTTAGATATGGGGAGAACCCTGAAGAAAACACCTCCAAAAATGTTGTGAACCTGCTCAATCCACAAAAGAATTGAGATTTCAATCCCGAGCCCCAAAACCATTCGAAATCATCATGCGTTAAACGACAATGAGCCCAGTTATGCAATGTTGGTACCTTTTTACACGCCGTTCAATGTATACAGCCACCTCTGAAAATTGCTCTGGCTGCAGATGTCAGCTACCAGAAGTAACGCGGGCGGGAAGGTATTTGGAGGAATACACACGAACAACGCGAGAAAAAAAAGCCCTCACATGTCCGTGATGTTCTCCATCTCCGCCTCGCTCTGCAGGGTCGGAAAGGTGGCGATGCCCCTCTCCGGGTCCACGCAGGAGATCCTGGTGTTGCTGCAGGCGCAAGAGGACGGGCACGGCTCGGCAGACAGTCGCAGGTCTCCGGAGCCCACCGCCAGCCCGGCCACGACCAGCCACAAGCGCAACATCCAGCCATTATAGCTACACCGCGTCGTTTGGGACCACAAAGCCCCATTAACGCCGGCTCTATGTGCGCGCATGTCGGGTTGCAAATCTCAGCCAAGGCGCGCCGAGCAGCCCCCACGGCCCGAGCCCAGGTCGGCTGCGCGGACGGGTGCAGCCAATAATCAAGAGAAAGCGATTGCAAGGGGATTCAGAGATAATATCCTAGGGTGGGGGTGCACATGAAGGTCGGACAAGGTGTGAAAAAAAGGAGACAATGCTCAGTTTGTTCCTTTTATCCCCTTACACACAGGCTGTGAAATCCTCCTTCAGTGCATCTGAAATCACACTGTCACACTCAGTGCATTGTGCCAAGAAGACACTCTTGTTCTCTCCCTCTCTCTCTACTCGAGCTGAAGCTCTCTCACTCCCTCTCTTTTGATTGGAGGGATCCAGAAGGCAGCTAACGTCAGTCAACTTGCACTTAAGATTGTGCAGGCTGCAGGTGAAGGGCTTGGAAATGCCCCCCAACCCCAACCACAAAAAAAACTTTTCAATTTTGTAAATATAGAGTAAATTCAAAATATTGCTCAAAACCAATGGTGGGCCGTCAGGGCCTTCAAAGCCTTCTCTGCTGGCCTAAAAATGTCGGAATCACAGATGAATGTGAATTATATTTTGTCCATTATTAAATAATTCCAAATTGTCTTTCAGCTTCCTTTCGTTGATTTCCCCCTCTTGTGCTGCTTCCATACATGTGTTTTCGTATTTCAGCATTTCACCAATCACATTTCAGCCATCATGTGTTACCTGGGTCAGAAATCTACCTGGAGGCCTTCAAAATCATTTCTGAAGGGCCCATAGCATTAAATAAGCGTCGATGAAACTGTTGCTTTAACCAATCAGATTTCAAGTTGAAAACCCACGACCTGCTCAAAGGTGCTGGCAACGTCGGAGTTTTCGCAAATTATGCTTGGCTAGTCACATGACAGATCATGAGCCAATAATAGAATTACTGTCTGCTAGTGAAGAGCATACTGGCCAGCGCTAGCACACTGTATCTGTCGCAAACATTTTGTGTTGATTTAATAGTGGTTTTGTCAACCAACAATGGCTGAAGGAGGAGAAGAAATGGATTTGGTTGCAGATATACTGTTAATGCATTTTTCAAGATGGACTTTCCAAGAATAGATGGACACCATTAAGGTAGGACAGCTCAGAAGCTAGCAAAAATAACAAATATTGCAATTTTATGAGGTTATCTGGAATCCACACGTTCATAATCAAAATTCGAACCGTTTAATGGGAGTATTTCTTAAATTTCTTCAAGTCACATAGTATTTCCAGGCCAACGTCACCCTCAAGTGGACGTGTAATAATTCACACCACACTCGCAGCTGTGGAGTGATTCAGACATAGCACTACTGAAAGCCTCGGAGGAAAATGCATGGCCCGCCACTGACATAAACATGATATAATATCAAAATATTACTCAAATCCACCCGCTTCCCCCAAAAAAAGTATTTTCTGGCATTAAAAAAAACTGTAGTTTCCCCACTAGGCATCACAATGCTACATGTTATTCAGAAAAATGAAAACAAATGTGTATTAGATTAGGTTAGATTAGATTAGATTATCCTTTGTTTGTCTCAATTTGGAGAATTTTACACTTCACAGCAGCAAAAATAAAATAGAGGAGCTGATGTAAATGCAGCTCAAGCTATTCATTTTCCCCACTAAATTGAGCAGAAAATGCCATGCAGCCATTCAATTAAAACAGTTTTCCTTATCCCCATCAAATTTTGAATTTCTGAACAGAAAAACTTTGCAACCATCTTTGCAACCTTTAATGAATACTAATGAAACCAAAATAATTGGTCGTCGCTCAAACGAAGATGATAATTTGTCATGAAAAACACCCTTTCTTTACTTTTCTAAAGCAATCAGACCACTCACATTTGGGGCAAGATGCATTAACATGTTCATGGTAGACCGAAGATGCCGCCCATATCATAATAACCAACTTGCATTCGAACAGTCTGCAGGATTGAGTAAAGGGTTAACATTTGTCTGCACTGCACTTGCCTTCAGTTGGGAGTGCAGGAATGTCCTTGTCAGAAAGAAAGAGACGGAAGAGGAAGAGGTCACATTAGACTGGAGAGCAGCCACAATGATACAGTTTTGTTTCAAAACAAAATTTGTATAACTTCAAATGTCCTATTATTTATTGAAACTTTTTTCATGATATTTTGCCATTGTCGTTGACTTCCCCTTCAAAAGAAACATGACCGCTTTGCTGGAATGTTAAGCATATATTTCTCATGATTTCCAAGGTGGTGGATGGTGGACCCCATAAAACAGGCAGGAGGGAGGAGCAGGGTGTATTTGACAAATTATCTTAAATAAAGTCAGCAGGAACAAAAATCTCAAACAACAAAGGCATCAGAAAAGAAAGGTCCAAAGTTGCAAACAATACCATGAGTGAAACAAGATGAAACAAACCTGACAGGGTGACACAAACAGTAATTTGACGTTGAATTGTAGTGCCGGGTGTCCTTTTAACTGCCACTGATTAAAACGACCAACAGTGAACACCTGTGCAGCTGCAGGCGGAGCCTGATAGTCGCAAACTGAAATGTGACCATATTTTTTTTTCTTCACAGTATGCAAGTACAGGTATTCTTTTTCCCTTTAAACATGTATATTTTTTAACATCAAGAAAACATGACTTCTTATTTGATATGAAAGTATTTTTTGTACTCAGCAATGCAGTATTTTAATCATAGAAAAAAACTAAAGTTGGTCACAAAAACAATGGTTCACCACAAAATATCCTTTTGTGCAATGAGGAACAAAATGTTAGCTGCAGAATTCCTTATTTTTCACCGTATTGCTTTAATTTCTTACAACCAGAATAAATGTTATTCCCTCTTACATCAACTGAGCACCATGTTTCACCTTGCATGCGACAGCCAATGACATCACATCATCCACACTCTTCCTACCTATTCCTGCTGCTGTGACTTTAACATGACGTTTGTGGTGACGCACGGGCAGTGATGCTGAATAGAGCTGTGTAATTATGGATCTTGGGTGTGTGTGTGTGTGTGAGAGAGAGAGAGAGAGAGAGAGAGAGAGAGAGAGAGAGAGAGAGAGAGAGAGAGAGAGAGAGAGAGAGAGAGAGAGAGAGAGAGAGAGAGAGAGAGAGAGAGAGAGAGAGAGAGAGAGAGAGAGACAGACAGACAGACAGACAGAGAGAGACAGAGAGATTGATACAAGACAGTACAAGATGTGTGTCCATGGCTCTAATTAAAAGCTTGTCACAACAAGAGAATATCTGCAACTCGTCGCGTCCTTCCTGTTGAGTAGTGACGGCTGCTCCAAGCAGAATGAAGTATGTCCATCCATCACATCGGGCCTCGGTGATAACACTTTGCAATTATTGTGCCAATTGAAGTGACATCGGCAGCGGCATTGCACATACACGTATATGTATGTCCCATGATGTGTTACTCCACTTGTAAACCACTCACCCATCACATTTCTGCACTTCATTTAGCATTGATTGCATTTGAATTGGTGCAATGTCTGTATTAACACTTCAAGTGTGCGACTGCCCTTATCATTAGATACTCTGGAGAGAGAGATTTTTTTAAATGTGTATGTCTGTAAGTCGTGCATGTAGGATATTTATAAATAGATAGATAGATAGATAGATAGATAGATAGATAGATAGATAGATAGATAGATAGATAGATAGATAGATAGATAGATAGATAGATAGATAGATAGATAGATAGATAGATAGATAGATAGATAGATAGATAGATGGATGGATGGATGGATGGATGGATGGATGGATGGATGGATGGATAGATAGATAGATAGATAGATAGATAGATAGATAGATAGATAGATAGATAGATAGATAGATAGATAGATAGATAGATAGATAGATAGATAGATAGATAGATAGATAGATAGATAGATAGAGAAATTCCTCCCCATTGGTGATATTAAGTATTTTAGATGCATGCAAATATGTCAATATTTAAATGTAGATTAATTTGGATTTTATAGGTGCTGTTTTCAGTTGTTTGTAAGTCCGTTTCAATGACAATATTATGTCAATTGAATTTTAAAACTTATTTTACCTGAATTCTTTTAATTTTTCCTTCATATTTTATTGGAGGTCCTATTCATATTTTTTGCAGTACTTTTCAATTAATATTTTGATCAGTCATCCATCCATCCATCCATATTCTGATGTGTTTATCCTTGCAAGGCTCATAGAGGCTTCTGGATTCTTTCTCAGTCATCCTTGGGCAATAGGAGGAGGACACCCTGAACCGGTTGCCAGCCTATCACAGGGAAAACAGGGATTTTTTTGATGAATTTTTAATGACAAATATTATTTATTATTTAAAAAAATTGTCATTATTTCCAATATTTGAAAACATACATTGTTTTGTATTTGTTTCTATTTTAATTAGTATGATTTTCCGGTGTACAAGGTGCACCCAAAAACGTTAATTTTCTTCAAAGGTTGACCCTGTGGGTTGCCTTATATGTGAAGTAACATTGAGCCACAACAGGTCTCGCAACTACTGTCAGCAGCCACCGACTCCACTTCCCAACTGTAGAAGTAGTGCGTATTCCCAGCCTCTACTGTAGCGCCTTATAATGTGGTGTGCCTTATATTTAGAAACATTTTATACACTGTATTAATCTATTATATTTGGAAAATGTTTTTTATTCATTGAAGGTGTGCCTTATAGTCTGGTGCGCCTTTTGTCCGTACGTGACGTCACTAAAGGAACGCCCCTTGACCGAAAAAAGACATCTTAGCAGTCCTTCCATCACGTCAATGTATTTTGCTGTATTGTTTGGTCTGAAAACCTTGTGTTGCACCCAAAAGCCGCCAGAAGAGGGTGTCCAAGCTCCATATAAGGAATTTATCAGCCTGTGGAAACGGAGGTGGCCACAGGAGGTCGCCATTTTGTGCCTCTTTTTTCATGATCGTTTCTCCCCAATGTTGCCTCAAAATGGCATGGAATAAATTCTTTAATTGCAAACATGTATGCTTTCCTCTTCAGAACTATTTGAATCATATTCATAACTGGAGGTGTAACAAGAAAGCATATTCTCTAAATCTGAAGTAATTGTTTTGTTTTCTCAAGCAATGCAAGACGTCTTGGTGTGACGTCACAAACTGGGGCGGGACTTGCTGAAAATGGCCAATTCGCAGCTCAATTTGTTGCAGATTTTGGACACTTTAAGTAATTTTTATTGGTGTTTTGCATTTGAATAAAAATATCATACGGCGTGTTTTGGGTATTTTAGATGCTATAAAACGTTTTTCTGATGTCAGTTAAAAAACAAAAAAGTGACGTCGGTTGTCCTTTAAGTTTCATTTTACTGAGAAGTCGGCGAGAATCTTATTCTTATTCTTATTCTTATTCTTATTCTTATTCTTATTCTTATTCTTATTCTTATTCTTATTCTTATTCTTATTCTTATTCTTATTCTTATTCTTATTCTTATTCTTATTCTTATTCTTATTCTTATTCTTATTGCTGGGTGTTATTCTTAGTAACTAATGAAGTGTCTTTAGTGACGTCATAGTCTTGGATGAGGGGACGTGAACTCGTTGGCACGGCAAAAAAAAAAACTCGTTGGCACGGCGATTGAAAACGAATGCGAAATGATGTGACACTGCCATCTTGCGGTCAATGATGACAGTTCAGGAGGTGGAACGTAAGCGACCGAGTGTGATGAGGGTGGAACAGATGAATGGAGAAAGCTATCGTATCGATGCCCCTGTGCTGCCAGTGTTTTTAAAGTAGGGTACAAATACGATGGAGATGATTGCGAGACACAAAAGCGGGAAACACAACAGAGCCTTTGAGGCCCAGGTAGGAACAACGTTATCCTTACTTTCTCCAAAGTATGATTGTGTCTTCTCTAAAAATGTACAGTTTTTGTCTGGATTGTCAATACATGTACATGGTTTCTTCTTGAACATGTATTTTGTGTGTCTTAAAGTTACAGCTTATTTTCTGTTAAAGAAGATTTACGAACTGCATCTTCACAACATATGTCAGGTTTTCCCGGACATATGGACAACTTTTGGCTTCTCTCAAAATGCATTTTTTCTGCGCCCTGAAAATATATATATTTCCTTAACACTACTAGGGTGTGATTATTTTTTTTCTTTTGAATAAACCTCTTGTTGATGCTAACAATGTAATGAAATTGTTATTGCTAATCAAATTATATGTGGGCTACATATAAGTATACATATAGAACATGTATCTAAAGTAACTTTTCTCTTCTCACATCTTTGCCCCCTTTTCTCAAAACACAAATCTCGATTTTCACAAAATAATACTTTTCTCTTCAAATGTGCGACTTTTTGTGCAATTTTCTTGCTGATATGAGACGCGTTGCGTTTGTCTCAAGTGTCAACACACAAGCCGGAATTTTGTGCAAACAAAGATCGTTTAAAGTTTTTAATGCATTGTCTTGAGGCTGTATGCGTGTGTGTGTGTGTGTGTGTGTGTGTGTGTGTGTGTG
Source organism: Hippocampus bargibanti (assembly GCF_051943395.1). Taxonomy (NCBI): domain Eukaryota; kingdom Metazoa; phylum Chordata; class Actinopteri; order Syngnathiformes; family Syngnathidae; genus Hippocampus; species Hippocampus bargibanti. Next base: position 13,875,681 of record NC_142737.1, on the reverse strand, counting down.
TGTGTGTGTGTGTGTGTGTGTGTGTGTGTGTGTGTGTGTGTGCGCGAGCGTGCGTGCGTGCGTGCGTGCGCGCGTGCGTGCGTGCGCGCGTGCGTGCGCGCGTGCGTGTTTGTGCGACAGGAGGAAGTATACATCGACATGGACTCCAACATTGATGAAGATGCTGAGAAAAAGTCCAACCACCATAACTTCAGTTTGTGGGTTCTTTTCTTCATGTATATGTATTTAATTTCATATCTATCTATCTATCTATCTATCTATCTATCTATCTATCTATCTATCTATCTATCTATCTATCTATCTATCTATCTATCTATCTATCTATCTATCTATCTATCTATCTATCTATCTATCTATCTATCTATCTATCTATCTATCTATCTATCTATCTATCTATCTAGTCTGTCTATCTAGTCTGTCTGTGTCTCTGTCTGTCTGTCTATCCATCTACACATATTTTTTACCTAATTTTTGATTCTCTCTTCATGTGTGCAGAGTGCTGATGAGTAAAGTAGCATTGTTGAAACACGTTTGCGTCCAACACAAAGACACATTGGAACTGCTTCTAAAGTTGCTTGCTGTCACATGTGAGTGATCTCTGTTAAAATATTCCTTGAGAGTCTAAAATGATGTTAACTCTGTTTTAATGGGGTCGCCCGAAGGCCCTGGATCTCTCAAGGTAGACAATAAATCACATGTGTCAAGCGCCAAATCACAAGTCAAGCCCGGGGGTGGCCAGATCTAGTCTGCCATATCATTTTATGTGGCCCGAAAAAGCAAATCAAACATGTCAAGTTTCATGGTGCTTAAGAAAAGTTTGAACTGAAGTTGGAAATTGTCATATGTAATCCACATTCGCAGTCATTTTTCTTGACTTCTGACGGCAAAACTGGTTATTTATCCATTTGTTGTGAACTGTGAATTCTATATGTGGAGGTGTGTAAACATTTATTTGGTTTTACAAAATTCATAATTGCCCTTAGCAAACTGTCACTTTAAAATGAATTTGACATCCCTGCCCTAAATGCTTGTTGCTTGTTCATTGGCCCAAGTGTTCACAATGCCTGTGTTAATGTTTGAGCTTGCCTGCTACCTAGATTGGGTTTATTTTGATAGCTTCTCGGCTGATTTGCCAGCCAATTGGCTTAGTCGTTAACCAGGTGATTCGTTTTTTTTATTTTGTTTTTGTTTAATTTTGTAGTGTAAATTTAGCGCAATTGACATCTATGTGTCATGGATGCTAGCATACACAATGCTAACGTGCTGTATGTTAGCAAAACCTCACATTGAAATGATTTAGAACAGCCACAAATAGATTTTGCAGGTGTTCATGCTCGCTTTGGGTTTTAGTATTTGTTATAGTTAGATACAGAATGAAAAAAATCAGACCCTCATTCCATAACTTATCGATGAAAAGGTTTCTTCAGCCGTCATTTACAGATGACGGCTGAAGAAACCTTTTCATCGATGGACCACTCCTGTACGACTGAGCGCTTGCACAGACATATTCCATAACTTAGTGATATCTATGTCTAAACAGTTTACATCAAATTTTAATTGAAGATTGTTGTTTATTGCATAATGCGTACTTTGAGAGACCAAACCTGGCAAATATTTTGGTTAAGATGAGATACAAATACAGTTGACAGTTGACATATTTATTTTTGTTATGCTTAGAATATCTTGTTTTCCATCCTTTCACCCCCCACTCCAACATCCTTTCAAATTGCTGCTGTGGACTGCAAATTTCCCCATTGTGGGACGAATAAAGGTTTTCTGATTCTGATTCTGATTTATTTGAGTCACAATGGAGCAATTTGAAATTTACAGCAGAATAATTTAGAGGGAAGAAATTAGAAAAAAAAAGTTTAGCAGTTATTTAGTTGTAAGTAATGTAATGCAATTATATTTCTTAGAGATTTTACTGTAATTCATTCAAATGAATTTACACATTTGTTACCATAATTAAGCATTTGGCAGGATTACTAAACACCAAATATTTATGCGATTTGAAATTTTAGTTATTTGACCCAATATATGTAGTTGGTCAAACTATTTGGGTAAATATATTTCGGATGGTGCTAGAATAATCCATCAATTGGATTAAAAAGAAAACCAACTTGGGTTATTTTTACCCAAGTGTTTTTGTGCGCTCCAGCCGGAAGAACGCTAGTACAGTATTAGCTTATTACATGTTCCAGGTTGGGCTGTCGCAGTGATCGTGGCCTGCGTACTGAACTTCCATCGTGCTCATGACATGCTGGTCATTTCCTTACTCGTGCTCTTCTTTGTCGTTTGGGATTGGATGATGGAGCGCTATGGCGACCGGATATGGGAGGGTCTTCTTCCTCTCAGGGAGCTCATCACCAGACACTGGATTCGGATCAAATGGTGAGAAATGACATGCTGACTGTCCAGCAAAATATTACCACAAGCAGATGACAACAACAAAATCAAATTTGATTCTTTAGCAAATGGTGCTCTGAGGAGAAAAAAATCAGTCTAGTGATTTATTTGGTCAATTCATTCTTTCCAAGTGTTGTTTTTGAAAGGACCCCATGTGTGTTTGAAGACCTCCTGTGTCCTTTTTCTGCCCAGTAGTGCAATTGATGGTGCGCGCGCAATCAAACAACTGTTGATTTTCTGATTTTCGGATTCTCCTTTGCAGGCTGATTTACGCGTGTACGCTGGTGGGCCTTGTTTGCTGGCTAGGACTGGACACAGCTAAACGAGGAGAAAGACAACTGGTCTCATTCTTCGGGTTGCTGCTCCTCATCTTTCTCATGATGGTTTTCTCCAAGCATCCTTTCAATGTAGGTCTTGTCCTTACACACATGCACGCATACGCACCCAAACGGAATTTTCTAGATGGGACCAGACAACAAACAAATAAATAAATAAATACATACATACATAAATAAATACATACATGCATACATACATACATACATACATACATACATACATACATACATACATACATACATACATACATACATACATACATGCGTAAATAAATATGTACGTACGTATGCATGTATGCATGTATGTATAGATGTATGTACACAGTATACAGTGTATATATATATATATATATATATATATATATATATAATATAGAATATATAGAATATAGAATATAGAATATAAAATACAGAATAATGGAGGAAAACAATTAAGAAACTTCTAAACCCACCTTCCTTTAATTTAGACCGGTTTTTAATTTAGTATAACGCATTTGCAAAACAAATACTCAGAAAGATTTGATCAACAATGAATATACATTTTCATATTGAATAAAAGGCTTTTTTACCAGAAGATGTCATGATTACCATAGAAATAAAAATGAAATTAATAGCTAAGGTTTTGATTGTACTCCTAGACCTTTAAATTGCACCTCCAAATTAACAACAGCAAAAAAATAGCCCACTCAAGAGCTATGTGCCTCAAATAAACATATTGTCTGAATATGTTTTAGTGGTCCTGGCAAGTGTTGCTCTGTGGACTTGGGCTGCAGTTTGCCTTTGGGTTTCTTGTTCTTAGGACCTCCTTTGGGTTTCAAGCCCTGAACTGGCTCGGCAAACATGTTGAGGTATCAACACGCACGCACGCACTCACACACATGCCTATGTTTCTTTGTGTGGTTTAACAGGTTTAATGAACAAATAGAAAACATGTGTTGTGTCATCACAGTCTGCCTCTTTTCAAAAAACACAGCAGACCCACATGGCCTCTGGCAATGTTTTTTTCTTTTGCACAAGGGGGCAGCATTTCCCCATTTTCCATGTTAGTGCTTTGTTCCAGCTTCAGCTGTTGTTAAAGCTCTATAGAAATCAGTATGTATGTATGTATTGTATTTTGTACAGCGACCCAGATACCTCCAGATGCATATAACTTAGGAATTAACTCTTTTTGTCTGATGAAAAATAGAGTATAAGGTTTCTCACGCTGCATTGAATGTTGATGTAGTCCTAAAACTCAATATTCTGTGAGTCCTGGAATTCGAGTGACAATGACAAAAACCCTGGCACAGGAGTGGAGACATTTTTGCACATAGTCTGGCAATGAAAGAGTTAAATCGCCTCCAGTGTTTCCAATCTTTGATTGGTACAATGCATTTCATATTTGAGTTTGTGACTGAACAAAAGTCTGACTAACTGCCCTCTTCTTAAGATCTTAATATCCTACACAGACGTTGGTTCTCGTTTTGTCTTTGGGGATGATAACGAGTCGCACTTCATCTTCAAGGTCAGTGCGTTATGACTTTTATTCATACAAGGTGATAAAAGTCACGTTGTGGTATTTTGCACGCAGGTGATGCCAATCTTGATTTTTCTGAGCACTGTCATCTCTATGCTCTACCACCTGGGCTTCATGCAGTGGCTCATTTGCAAGGTGAGAAAGAAGTTGTACTGGACAATGAGTTTGGAAAAGAAAGCACAGTCAGTGACCAACACCCAAGATTGTTTCCTGTCGACAGATCGGCTTCATCATGGAGGTTACCATGGGAACGTCTGCGGTCGAATCGATGGCCGCAGCTGCAAATATCTTCTTGGGGCAGGTGTGTCGCCATGACAACAATATGCCAACACCAAATCCCCACTTCCTCCCCCTCCTCATGTCTAATCGTTGTTTCAGACAGAAACCCCCATCTTGATTCGACCCTATATCCGTGAGCTCACCCTATCCGAGATCCATGCCGTGATGACGGGAGGCTTCGCCAGCATCGCCGGCACCCTCTTGGGAGTTTTCATCTCCTTGGGGGTGAGGAAGATCATGGAATGCACACATGAGGAAGAAAAGAAAACACTTAAAACAACAATATGCACTCATTAAGGACACTTGCAAGGTTAATCATTCCAGAATTATTTATTTTATGACTCCAAATGGAATTTTAACAATTCACCTGCAAAATACAGAAATATATAAACAGTGATACCTCGGTTTACGAACCCTCTAGCTTATGAACGTTTTGGTTTACGTAAAATTAATGAACATTTTGCCTTGGCATACGAACTTTACCTTGGCATACGAACTTTTTTCGTAAGCGGAGCTGCCTGAATGAGTGATGTGTCGTTCACACACAAGCCCGTTCTAAACAAAATGGCAGCCAACTGTTTTTGTCCTCTATTCCCCGCCCCCAGTCTTCAGTTAAAGCCACGTGATTGGTCAAGAATGCAGCAGTGGGGAGAGGTGGTTTAAACATTAAAAAGACAGGCAGACGACAGTGAGAGAGTTTCAACTTTGATTTGTCCAAAGGCAGAGTGTAGACTGCAAGGTTAAAATATCCCATCAATCAGGCTCCACAAACAACTCGCACAAGCCATCTGTACACTTGATGCAAAAAGCTATCAACCCAGCTAAACACAACACAATTGATGAGGAACTCGATAAAATTATCGCAGAGAAACCACCTACAAGGGATCATTCCTCATGATGGTGAAAAAAGAAGGTTACGTTCCTCATCAAGTGTTTAATGCTGATGAAACCTGCCACTACATTCCATCAATCCATCAACGACCATCAACGACCATCACAAAATAAAACGACTTTATTATAAAGTACACTTTATTTCTTTAATTATAATACCATAGCACATTTATTATACATAAAATAAGGTCTAGTTTGTGTAGTTTTAAGGCTTGGGAAATTAGAAAGTAGAAAATTATGTTTAATGGGCATCTGGGAACGGATTGTTCTCATTTTAATGGTTTCCTTTGGGGAATTAATATTTGGGATACACACTTGTCGCCTTACACACTCTGTCTGGGGACCAATTAAGTTCATAAGCCAAGGTATCACTGTACAGTTTTTGACTGACTTTTGAGTTTATTATAAATTGTAATTAATGCAAAAGTGTTCCAAATATCATTCAATTATTTTTCATTTTCAATTATGATTATATAATTATCACTTAGGTTAAGTAGAATTCGTCTTAATTTATTTATTTATACCCTTTCTGGCCCTCTAAATTGCCCAAATTATTATTATTATTTTTTTTAATATCTTACACAGCTATTAAAATCTTCCTTCATTAAAAGTAATAGAGCACCTTGAAAAAACAAAAACGCTGACGATAATGACGCACTGTGAACGTATGTAAATGCTTATATCTTTATATTTATTTGTGCTTACCGGTAATCAAAAATGTGATTGCGGGGCTGTGAAGGAGTTTTTTTCTGTGCAAGGTGGAAGCTACGCACTTGATGACCGCATCATTGATGTCAGCTCCTGCCTCTTTGGCCATCTCGAAAATGTTCTGGCCAGAAACGGAGACGCCAAAGACAAAATCGATTGATTGCAAAATCAAAGGGTATATCGTGCTTTTTCTGACGCTCCAGCAAACTCGTCATGATCTATTTATTATACCTTATTGAATATGTCAAGTGAGAGTCCAAAAGACTACGTGGGACCCTATAATAGTCACAATTCATTTTTGAACAGATAAGGTGATATAAAATGCGGGTGTCAAAGTCGAGGCCCGGGGGCCAAATCTGGCCCGTCACATGATTTTATTCGGTCCACAAACCAAACTTGTGAAATTCCAAGATGCTTGCTTATGTCTGAATCAAAATTTGTCATATGTAAACCACAATAACAGTCATTATTTTTACTTCAAATTTGAAAACTAGTTATTCAATGATTAGTTGTGCGCTCTATATGTAATATGTGGAAGGGATTAAACTATTCACTGTTTCTTTCAGGGAATGTGCCAACATGCTAGAGGCAGCGTCGCGAGGGGCCATCTTTGCAGCGAGTATGGTGGCCAATGTGATTGTCAACCTTTTGTCCTTCTTAGCTCTGTTGGCTTTCTTTGACGCCGCCATCTCCTGGCTGGGGGGCATGTTTGACTACCCGCAGCTCAGCTTCTCGGTAAACTTTTTTTTTCTCAAATGATCGTATGTACAGTATACTCCATGTCAATTCAAATCACTCAATCACTCTTCTCGCCACCTTCCAGCTGATTTGCTCGTATATCTTCATGCCTTTGGCGTTCATTATGGGAGTTTCGTGGGAGGACAGCTTCGTGGTGGCCGAGTTGGTGGGCACTAAGACCTTCCTCAATGAGTTTGTCGCCTATCGGAAGCTGTCGATGTTGATTAAGAAGCGCAAGGCTGGCGGGCCGGAGTACATCAACAACGTAAAACAATACATTTCTGTAAGGGTGTTTTTTAATTTTTTTTATTTGCTCCCCCCCTAAAAAATCCCTCTCTGTGCTGCCCTGTCTCAAATGGGCCAAGGTTGGCCGCCATACTGCCTGTTCTCCATCTCTCTCAGTTGCAATACACATGATTGAAATAATCCTCCCCACCCTGGCCACCACCTTTTCCAGCCATGTGCACCAAATCCAGCAGACATTTAAACAGCTTTTTAACCCTAGCCATTAACTCTCTAAGTCAAAGTCAAAGTCAGCTTTATTGTCAAATATGCTAATATGCATGACATACAGCACAGATGAAATTAATGTCCTCTCGGACCCAGCGTGCAAGACATGCAAGGCACTTATAACGTGGCTAAAAAGACATACAATTGACAACAGACAATACATGTAATTTCTGTATGTAAAGTGAGGTAGTGTCGTATGGAAAGTGAGGTAGTGACGTATGTAAAGTGAGGTAGTGACATATGTAAAGTGAGGAAGTGACGTACATAAAGTGACGTAATGTCGTAATTGCAAAACAAACAACTAGAAAGGGTTGAAGTGAGGTCTTGTCTAATGAGAAATAACAAAAAAAATAGAGTTCAGGATGATCGTACAGCATGTAGCGTGTACTCAGAGTTCGATAAGTGTGGCAGTGGGAAGGGGCAGGCTGGGCAGGGCTGGGAGGGAGTTGAGTCTCCGGACTGCCTGGTGGCAGAAACTGTCCTTGAGCCTGCTGGTCTTGGCTCGGAGACTCCGCAGTCTCCGACCCGATGGCAGCAGGCTGAAGAGGCTGTGGGAGGGGTGGGTGGGATCGCCAGCGATCCGGATGGCTCTGCGGGTGAGGCGGGTGTTGTAGATGTCCTGAAGGGGGGGGAGAGAGACACCGATGATCTTCTCAGCTGTCCTCACGATGCGCTGCAGAGTCTTACGGCAGGACACGGTGCAGGCGCCGTACCACACAGTGATACAGCTGGTCAGGATGCTCTCTATGGTACCGCGGTAGAAGGAGGTCGTGATGGGGGTCGGGGCTCCAACTCTTTTGAGCTTGCGGAGGAAGTAAAGGCGCTGGTGGGCTCTCTTGGCCATTGATGCCGTGTTGTGGCTCCAGGACAGGTCATCGGATATGTGCACTCCCAGGAACTTGGTGCTGCTCACTCTCTCCACTGCAGCACCGTCGATGGTTAGTGGAGCATGCTGGGGGCGCACTCTCCTGAAGTCCACAACAATCTCCTTCGTCTTCTCCACATTCAGACGGAGATTGTTGTCCTTGCACCACGTGGCCAGGCGGCTGACCTCGTCCCTGTAGGCTGTCTCCAGTCTTCAGTTAAAGCCACGTGATTGGTCAAGAACGCAGCAGTGGGGAGAGGTGGTTTAAACATTAAAAAGACAGGCAGACGACAGTGAGAGAGTTTCAACTTTGATTTGTCCAAAGGCAGAGTGTAGACTGCAAGGTTAAAATATCCCATCAATCAGGCTCCACAAACAACTCGCACAAGCCATCTGTACACTTGATGCAAAAAGCTATCAACCCAGCTAAACACAACACAATTGATGAGGAACTCGATAAAATTATCGCAGAGAAACCACCTACAAGGGATCATTCCTCATGATGGTGAAAAAAGAAGGTTACGTTCCTCATCAAGTGTTTAATGCTGATGAAACCTGCCACTACATTCCATCAATCCATCAACGACCATCAACGACCATCACAAAATAAAACGACTTTATTATAAAGTACACTTTATTTCTTTAATTATAATACCATAGCACATTTATTATACATAAAATAAGGTCTAGTTTGTGTAGTTTTAAGGCTTGGGAAATTAGAAAGTAGAAAATTATGTTTAATGGGCATCTGGGAACGGATTGTTCTCATTTTAATGGTTTCCTTTGGGGAATTAATATTTGGGATACACACTTGTCGCCTTACACACTCTGTCTGGGGACCAATTAAGTTCATAAGCCAAGGTATCACTGTACAGTTTTTGACTGACTTTTGAGTTTATTATAAATTGTAATTAATGCAAAAGTGTTCCAAATATCATTCAATTATTTTTCATTTTCAATTATGATTATATAATTATCACTTAGGTTAAGTAGAATTCGTCTTAATTTATTTATTTATACCCTTTCTGGCCCTCTAAATTGCCCAAATTATTATTATTTTTTTTTTTTAATATCTTACACAGCTATTAAAATCTTCCTTCATTAAAAGTAATAGAGCACCTTGAAAAAACAAAAACGCTGACGATAATGACGCACTGTGAACGTATGTAAATGCTTATATCTTTATATTTATTTGTGCTTACCGGTAATCAAAAATGTGATTGCGGGGCTGTGAAGGAGTTTTTTTTCTGTGCAAGGTGGAAGCTACGCACTTGATGACCGCATCATTGATGTCAGCTCCTGCCTCTTTGGCCATCTCGAAAATGTTCTGGCCAGAAACGGAGACGCCAAAGACAAAATCGATTGATTGCAAAATCAAAGGGTATATCGTGCTTTTTCTGACGCTCCAGCAAACTCGTCATGATCTATTTATTATACCTTATTGAATATGTCAAGTGAGAGTCCAAAAGACTACGTGGGACCCTATAATAGTCACAATTCATTTTTGAACAGATAAGGTGATATAAAATGCGGGTGTCAAAGTCGAGGCCCGGGGGCCAAATCTGGCCCGTCACATGATTTTATTCGGTCCACAAACCAAACTTGTGAAATTCCAAGATGCTTGCTTATGTCTGAATCAAAATTTGTCATATGTAAACCACAATAACAGTCATTATTTTTACTTCAAATTTGAAAACTAGTTATTCAATGATTAGTTGTGCGCTCTATATGTAATATGTGGAAGGGATTAAACTATTCACTGTTTCTTTCAGGGAATGTGCCAACATGCTAGAGGCAGCGTCGCGAGGGGCCATCTTTGCAGCGAGTATGGTGGCCAATGTGATTGTCAACCTTTTGTCCTTCTTAGCTCTGTTGGCTTTCTTTGACGCCGCCATCTCCTGGCTGGGGGGCATGTTTGACTACCCGCAGCTCAGCTTCTCGGTAAACTTTTTTTTTCTCAAATGATCGTATGTACAGTATACTCCATGTCAATTCAAATCACTCAATCACTCTTCTCGCCACCTTCCAGCTGATTTGCTCGTATATCTTCATGCCTTTGGCGTTCATCATGGGAGTTTCGTGGGAGGACAGCTTCGTGGTGGCCGAGTTGGTGGGCACTAAGACCTTCCTCAATGAGTTTGTCGCCTATCGGAAGCTGTCGATGTTGATTAAGAAGCGCAAGGCTGGCGGGCCGGAGTACATCAACAACGTAAAACAATACATTTCTGTAAGGGTGTTTTTTAATTTTTTTTATTTGCTCCCCCCCTAAAAAATCCCTCTCTGTGCTGCCCTGTCTCAAATGGGCCAAGGTTGGCCGCCATACTGCCTGTTCTCCATCTCTCTCAGTTGCAATACACATGATTGAAATAATCCTCCCCACCCTGGCCACCACCTTTTCCAGCCATGTGCACCAAATCCAGCAGACATTTAAACAGCTTTTTAACCCTAGCCATTAACTCTCTAAGTCAAAGTCAAAGTCAGCTTTATTGTCAAATATGCTAATATGCATGACATACAGCACAGATGAAATTAATGTCCTCTCGGACCCAGCGTGCAAGACATGCAAGGCACTTATAACGTGGCTAAAAAGACATACAATTGACAACAGACAATACATGTAATTTCTGTATGTAAAGTGAGGTAGTGTCGTATGGAAAGTGAGGTAGTGACGTATGTAAAGTGAGGTAGTGACATATGTAAAGTGAGGAAGTGACGTACATAAAGTGACGTAATGTCGTAATTGCAAAACAAACAACTAGAAAGGGTTGAAGTGAGGTCTTGTCTAATGAGAAATAACAAAAAAAATAGAGTTCAGGATGATCGTACAGCATGTAGCGTGTACTCAGAGTTCGATAAGTGTGGCAGTGGGAAGGGGCAGGCTGGGCAGGGCTGGGAGGGAGTTGAGTCTCCGGACTGCCTGGTGGCAGAAACTGTCCTTGAGCCTGCTGGTCTTGGCTCGGAGACTCCGCAGTCTCCGACCCGATGGCAGCAGGCTGAAGAGGCTGTGGGAGGGGTGGGTGGGATCGCCAGCGATCCGGATGGCTCTGCGGGTGAGGCGGGTGTTGTAGATGTCCTGAAGGGGGGGGAGAGAGACACCGATGATCTTCTCAGCTGTCCTCACGATGCGCTGCAGAGTCTTACGGCAGGACACGGTGCAGGCGCCGTACCACACAGTGATACAGCTGGTCAGGATGCTCTCTATGGTACCGCGGTAGAAGGAGGTCGTGATGGGGGTCGGGGCTCCAACTCTTTTGAGCTTGCGGAGGAAGTACAGGCGCTGGTGGGCTCTCTTGGCCATTGATGCCGTGTTGTGGCTCCAGGACAGGTCATCGGATATGTGCACTCCCAGGAACTTGGTGCTGCTCACTCTCTCCACTGCAGCACCGTCGATGGTTAGTGGAGCATGCTGGGGGCGCACTCTCCTGAAGTCCACAACAATCTCCTTCGTCTTCTCCACATTCAGACGGAGATTGTTGTCCTTGCACCACGTGGCCAGGCGGCTGACCTCGTCCCTGTAGGCTGTCTCCTCGTCGTTGTTGATGAGGCCCACCACAGTCGTGTCATCCGCAAACTTTATGAAGAGGTTGGAGCTGGGTGATGATGGTGAGCAGTCGTGCGTGAGCAGAGTGAAGAGGAGGGGGCTCAGCACACACCCCTGGGGGGCCCCTGTGTTCAGCGTGATGGTGCTGGAAGTGTTGTCGCCAACTCTGACTGCCTGTGGTCTCCCCGTCAGGAAGTCCAGCAGCCAGTTGCACAGGGAGGTGCTGATCCCCAGTTTGCTCAGTTTATTGGTAAGCTGTTGGGGGATGATTGTGTTGAATGCTGAGCTGAAGTCGATGAACAGCATTCTGACGTAGGAGTCTCTGGTCTCCAGGTGGGTGAGCGCTGTGTGGAGAGCAGTGGAGATGGCATCATCGGTCGAGCGGTTGGGCCGATATGCAAATTGGAAGGGGTCATGGGTGGGGGGGAGGGCAGCCTTGATGTGGTTCATAACTAGCCGCTCGAAGCACTTCATGAGGATGGGAGTGAGTGCGACCGGGCGGTAGTCATTGTGGCAGGTGGGGGACGACTTCTTCGGGACCGGGATAATGGTGGTGGCTTTGAGGCACGTGGGCACAACAGCCTGGCTCAGGGAGGTGTTGAAGATGTCCGTGAAGACATCTGTGAGCTCCACAGCGCAGTCTCTCAGAACACGGCCAGGAATGCCGTCGGGACCCGGGGCTTTTCGTGCGTTGGTCCCTCTGAGGGATCGCCTCACGCTGTCCTGGGACAGTGTCAGCACCTGTTCGCCGGGAGGTGGTGGGGTCTTCTGTGCTGGAGTGCTGTTGTCTGCCTCAAAGCGGGCGAAGAAGTCGTTCAGCTGGTTCAGCAGAGTGGTGGAGTTCTCGCAGGTCTGTGGAGTGGGCTTGTAGTCTGTGATGGTCTGTATCCCACGCCACAGGTTCCTGGTGTCACTGCTGTCTTTGAAGTGGTTGGCGATCCTCCTGGAGTGCTGTCTCTTGGCCATCCTGATGCCACGTGACAGGTTGGCCCTGGCTGTCCTCAGGCCCAGCTCATCGCCAGCTTTGTAGGCAGCGTTCCGAGCCCTGAGGAGCCTGTGGACTTCACCCGTCAGCCATGGCTTCTGGTTGGCCAGGATGGTGACAGATCTGGTGACAGTCACGTCATCCATGCACTTCCTCATGTAGGAGGTAACAGAGTCTGTGTACTCTTGCAGGTCGGTGTTGTTGTTGTAGGTGGCCGCTTGTCTGAACATGTTCCAGTCAGTGTTGGAGAAGCAGTCTTTGAGTGCCTCTGACGACCCATCAGGCCACACCCTTATCTGCTTCTTGACTGGTTTGACGACTTTGACAAGAGGCCTATATGCGGGCATTAACATGATAGTGGAGTGGTCCGAAGCTCCTAGGTGGGGGAGGGGGTAGGCTTTGTAGGCTCCTTTGTGTGTGGTGAAAACATTGTCCAGAATGTTGTTACCTCTCGTCGGAAAGTTAATGTGTCCATGGAGATGTGGAAAAACACTTTTCGGGTTGGCGTGGTTGAAATCGCCAGCCAGGATAAGGAAAGCATCTGGGTGGGCTGTCTGTTGCTCGCTGATGTGCTGGTAGAGTTCATTCAATGCCGCGCTCCTGTTGTTAATTGAGCTCGGGGGGATGTAAACTGCTACCAGCAGTATGGCACTAAATTCCCTCGGCAGGTAGAATGGCTGACATTTTATGACCATAAGTTCCATCAGTGGCGAACAGTGTTTGCATACCACAACAGCGTTGCGGCACCAGGCATCACTGATGTAAACACAGAGTCCCCCGCCGCGAGTCTTCCCCCCCTCGACGAGCGCTCTGTCTGCCCGGAAGCTAGTTAGCTGGGCTAGCTGGATGGCACTGTCCGGTATGCTGTCGGTCAGCCATGTTTCCACAAACACAAAGGCACAACACTCACCCACGGTCTTGGAAGTTGAGCGGAGAAGTCTGATGTAGTCCATTTTATTGTCCAGCGAGCGCACGTTAGCCAGCGTGATGGTAGGAATGCAAGGCCGGTGGCGGCTAGCCGCGAGCCTAATGCGAATACCTCCACGCTTTCCCCTCTTTTGTTTCCTCATACAGCGCTTGTGGCGCCTCCACTCTGGGTTGGGTGCAGGAGTGGGGGTCGGTGGAAGAGTGGGGCTCAATGGATGAGCCGACTCCCTGAGCAATCCATGCTTGCGTAGCACTTCTGCTTCAGCTGGTTTAGGTTTTAAAAATGAACTGCCGATGTCGAGCAGAACCTCACGGGAGTAGGTACGCCTCGGGTGTAGCGAGGCCAACGGAGACGGACATTTGCACGAGTAAGACAAACACAATAAACACGAAAAAACCAATTTGCCGGGAGAGAGAGGAGCCGCTGCGTGTGCACGCGCCGCCATCTTGGAAAAAAAAAAAACAGTAAACAGTAACCCAAATAAAAGTGTACAGTGCCTCTTTGCAATTTTGCACAACCCTGTGGAACATCATTGCAGCTCCAGATCTGTACTCAGTTGAATCACTTTCTGCTTGATATACATCACGGTGTCAAAGTCAAGGCCCGCGGGCCAAATCCGGCCCGCCACATCATTTTTTCGGCCCGCAAAAGCAAATCAAACTTGTTAAATTCCATGATGATTGCTAAAATCTGAGCCAAAATGTCATATTTTTGGATGTCAACCACAATAAAAGTCATTATTCTTGACTTCAGATTTGAAAACGAGTTATTCATTAATTTGCTGTGTGCTCTATATGTAATATTTGAAGGGATTTAAACATTCTAATGGATTCCCCAAATTCATAACGGCCCTCGAGAGGAAACCATAACTACAATGTGGCCCGCGGCAAAAAATGACTTTGACACCCCTGATATACATTGTCTCACAGTTGTTTCTAAGAGGTACCACTTACATTAAGAAATTAGATAAGATTAGATTAGCCTTTATTAGTGTCCTCCGTACTTATTTGTTATTTGTGTAGCGTGTTCTACCGGAAACAAATTCCTTGTGTGTTCTACGTACTTGGCCAACAATTATGATTCTGATCCTGATCAGCAAGACCTTCACAAACCTAATACTGAGCATTTTCATTTGAATCACTCAGGCCCCCGGGCCTTGAGTTTGACACCTGTGCCCGAAACTATCGAACATAATTTTCATGGTTCTGAACCAAACCAACTGAAGCGACCCCAGACAAAGTGCGATGAAAATATTTATTACTTGGCAAAGTACAAACTGAAATCATTGGTCACGAGGAGTCAGGAAGAAAACACATAAAATAAAAGCGCGTACAAAGGCAAGACACAGAAAATGCACACATGAAATATCAAAAGTCCAATAATGCCAAACCACAATTCAGCATTGATTAAAAAAAGAATCATGAAAATACAAAGCTCTGTGACAAAACAACAATGAAAGGTATTGACAGGTCCAGAAAACAAAACTTTAAAGACAACAGCTAGCAATGTCAATCATCCGACAAGAACCGAGAAAGTCCTCAAAAACAGGCTAGATGGGGAAACGCACAACAGATGTGCCGGCTGGAGGGAAACGCCCATCACCCCAGCTAGAGTTGATACACAATCCGAACAGACAGAACACAATGATGTCCTTCTTTTTCACAGGTCCACTCTGAAACCATCGCCACATACGCCCTATGTGGCTTTTCCAACTTGGCCTCGCTTGGCATGTCAATAGCAGCGATAAGTAAGTTCCATGACCACAAATCACTCCTTACTTTAAGAAAAAAAATTGAAACTATGATCATATTGTTTTTACTGCAGCGTCAATGGCTCCGGAGAGACAAACCGACATCTCCTCTTGTGGCATCCGATCCCTGATCGCAGGGAGCGTTTCCTGTTTCGTGACGGCCTGTGTCGCAGGTGACTGTCTTTGCTTGATTCATAGTTCACACTTTACTAACAATTAATATCATTAATGATCCCACACATGTCAACCGAGGATTCTTGGTAAGTGAGAAACAAACTGTCGGGTATGCGCCATCACTTCCTACAGTCGGATTTGAATCATCCTATCGGGGACACGTTTGCATGAATATTCACACGCATATGTCATATTAATATGACTAGACTGGAGATATGAATAAATCTGGGTTCCATTTGTCCGTTCAGTTCGTGTCTGTTCTTTGAATTAATTAGTTATCATTACTTATGATTAGCGATTGTGTCAGATTTTTGGAGCATAACAGCCAATAACTGCATTGGGTGGACGGTATTATCATCAAATAAAATATAGTAATGGAAATAAAGATAAAAACAAACATCTATGATATTTTACTGACAAATTATGGGAAATGAAAAAAAACTTATGCAGCACTGATGAAAGTTGGTTTTCATCTGAACCAGACATAATTCTTTTTGCGTTTCATTAAAATTCACAAAATTTTGGGCCATCCATGCCTTAATTTCCCCCAGACAGTTGAAAAGTAGCTTTCAGCAGAGAACGCCCTTTTTGCTCAACGGGGCATTGATTTGACAGTCATCTGCATCACAGTGGAAGGAAATGTCATGTTTACTTGGGATAGGGGCCCCAAGGAAGAACCCTGGGGGACGCCATATGAGAGAGGGGAAGAGTGGAACTCAAAGTAAACCAATGTGAACAGAAACAGTAAAGTTTTTAAAAAAATGTTTGCCATATAAGGATCTAAACCACTCGAGCGCTACCGCCAATGCCCAACCTGGTGCTACAAACAACAGAATACTGCATTTTTGAGGCCCCGGGCTGGATTTTCTACGAGAGTGCTATATGCTACGGTTCTCGTTGGTATTTATTTACATCACGGACAAACTTGGCTTCACCTTTCCTGCAGTCTTTATTGCCATCGGATTAGACATGTTGCAACACCATGTTCGTTCATTCCCTGCTTCCAAGCAACCCTATGTACTGTAACCTCAGCTTCTCAATTTTAGCAAGAAGACGTGAGAAATCATTGTTGTTAAAACACACAGCTGAGAGTACATCAGGATGATACTAGCAACCAACCCCCTACACCCTGAGTTCAGTTAGCAATGCTCAACAATTTTTGACAACACCGCTTGGTCAGAGCTTGCCATCCATTCTGGTGGTTTATGGCTACAAGCAGAATTTATGTTGCACCACCGTCTTCATTTTAATCACTCAAAATTTTAAGAACTCATCTTCCTTGATCATTTTACGTTTAACTCAGTCACTGTCAGACACATGCAAAAAATGTGTCCACTCCAGTGGAAGGGTTTTTGTCATTGTCACTTGAATTCCAGGTCCCACAGAATATTGAGTTTTAGGGCTGCATAAACATTCAATGTTGCGTAAGAAACCGTAGACTCTTTTTTCAACGGAAAAAATAGTTAATACCTAAATTTTATGGGTCTGGGGTTATATGAGCTTGACATGAGGGTGTCTGTCCAAAATACAATGCAATACATATGTATTGGTTTATATTGGGCTTTAACAACAACTGAACCTGGAAGAAAAACAAAGCGCTAACATGGGGAAAAGGGAAATACTGCCCCCTTGTGGAAAAGAAAAAATATTGCCAGAAGCCATGGCCAGTGCTTTATTGGCACCCAAGCATGAAAAAAAAACAAAACTAGAACAAATTCTGGAATGTCGCTCTACGTCAGGTGTGTCAAAGTCATTTTTTGCCACGGGCCACATTGTAGTTTCCTTTCGAAGGCCGTTATGAATTTGGGAACGCCATTAGAATGTTTAATCCCCTCCACATATTACATATACTGTAGAGCGCACAACAAATTAATGAATAACTACTTTGCAAATCTGAAGTAATAATAATAATAATACATTTTATTTTGTATTTTAGAATACAATAAATAAAACACAATTATAAATCGAAACAAGAGATCGAGCTACACAGAAAATGCAATTTTAAATAGGTGCGTTTTGAGATGGTATTTGATGGGAAGTCAAGAACGGGAAGTGAAGAATAATGACTGGTATTGTGGTTTAAATCATAAAATATTAAATTTTGGTTAGGATTTTAACAAGCATTCTGGAATTTCACAAGTTTGATTTGCTTTGGCGGGCTGAAAAAAATGATGTGGCGGGCCGGATTTGGCCTTGACTTTGACACCTGTGACCTACGTCATATTTTCAGTGCCCGAATAAATTCCTGAATGGCAGTGAATGAGTTAACAGTGCTGTACATCTCACGTGGCATCTCAGGTTTAGGTTTCATCAGAAAAGCAGACTGTCAACCCGTCTGCCACTCACGACCAGATGCTCTACGTCTTTTCTTTTTTTTTAGTCTGCGTGTATCAAAATGTTTGATACATACTACTGTATTTTGTTATAATTATATTTTCTTTCCTCATCAATCTGGTGGAAAAGGTTACACAGTATTATTGTCTTAGTAAAATCCGTTTTTACTCAATGAGGCTGTATTCTGTGTGTGCGTGTGTGTTTGTGTGAGTGTGCGTGTGCGTGTGCGTGTGCGTGTGCATGTGCGTGTGTGTGTGTGTGTGTGTGTGTGCGTGCGTGCGTGCGTGCGTGTGCGGGTGCGTGCGTGCGTGTGTGTGTGTGTGTGTGTGTGTGTGTGTGTGTGTGTGTGTGTGTGTGTGTGTGTGTGTGTGTGTGTGTGTGTGTGTGTGCTTGCAGGCACACTTTACATCCCTGAACTGGAGTGCCCACACGACTTCAGCAGCACATTCAACAGCACGAATGTGACAGTCACACCACATGCGCTTACCTGCTGCACACAACTTTACAATAGGTATGAAATATGTGCCAATTTTTTACTCCGTATCAATGCATATTCTCTTTGTTCATCTATCATCGATGGATGTGTATGTGATTGCCAGTGTGACAGTTCATGAGCCATGGAACTACACCTTAACGGAGTTCAGTGTGAGCAGTTTGCAAGGGTGCTGCATGCTCACGCCATCCTTGTCACACTTCAACTGTAGCTGGCTTATTTGATGCTGCTTTGACTGTACCAACCAAAAGGTGCTTTGAGCTTTGGAGAAAAATGGCAAGACTTTCCGAGAGGGCTTGTAGAAGCCCCTATCATCATACCAGGCCAATAATGTAGTAAGTTTGCCCTTTAGAACATGTAATAATGAAACTTGTAATATGATTATACACTAATATCACTTTCACTTTTAATTATGTTACTTATAGTTAAGTGTGCCAGTGAATTTCCATCCACTTTTCAAAATCAATTATTGTATATGCATCCCCATAGTCATCGCCATAGTTTGAGTCGTAAAATGTGTTAGAAACCACTGAAAAAGGGTCATGATGATATTATAGGTGCCCAGATTTTAGTACAAAGCCTTTGCCAACCTATCAAACAAAGCACTCAATGAGAAGCATCTTGGCTTTTCATTGAGTTGAGGGACAGCTACAGTCCCCAATCGGAAACAATTAATCAGTGGCGAACCATGCATGTCAACCCTAGGCCTTCAGTCGTGCTACATCTGAATCAATCCACAGCTGCGAGTGTGGTGTGATTTACTACACGTCCACTAAAGGGTGCCATTAGCGAGGAAATAACTTTTGACTTGAAGAAACTTAAGAAATACTGTCATTAAACTGTTCGAATTTTTACTATTAACGTGTGGATTCATGATAACCTCATGAAATTGCAATATTATTTGCTATTTTTGCTAGCTTCAGAGCTGTCCAACCTTTCTTAATGATGTCCATCTATTCTTGAAACGTCCGTATTGAAAATGGCTTTAACAGTATATTTGCAACCAAATCCATTTCTTCTCCTACTTCAGCCATTGTGGGTTGACAAAACCGCTCTTAAATCAACACAATATATTTGCTTATGCGGCCCGCAACAGATACAGTGCCTTGGCCAGTATGCGCTTATCACTACAGTGGCAGTGATACTATGATTGGCAAGTCACTAGCCAATCATAGTATTGTATACTTTATCGTATAGTATCACAATATATCACAGTATCACAGTTTGTGGAAACTGTGATACTAACAGTTTGATAACACATTTGATGCGACAGGGCCTGCAGAACTGATTGAGAACATGTCCAGGTAGATTTCTGACCCTGGTAACTGATGATGGCTGAAATGTGATTGGTTTAATGCTTAAAGGCGAAACCGACGTCACTTTTTTGTTTCTTAACTGACATCAGAAAAACGTTTTATAGCATCTAAAATACCCAAAACACGCAGTATGATATTTTTATTCAAATGCAAAACACCAATAAAAATGACTTAGTGTCCAAAATCTGCAAAAAATTGAGCTGCGAATTGGGCATTTTCAGAAAGTCCCGCCCCCAGTTTGTGCGTCACGCCAAGACATCTTGCATTGCTTGAGAAGCAATGGCTTCAGATTCGGAGAATATGCTTTCTTGTTACACATCCAGTTATGAATATGATTCAAATAGTTCTGAAGAGGAAAGCATACATGTTTGCAATCGATTAAATAATTTATTCCATGCCATTTTGAGGCAACATTGGGGCAACAATGGATCACTAGAAAAGAGACACAAAATGGCGACCTCCAGTGGCCACCTCCGCTTCCACCGGCTGATAAATTCCTTATATGGAGCTTGGACACGCTCTTCTGGCGGCTTTTGGGTGCAACACAAGGTTTTCAGACCAAACAATACAACAAAATACATTGACGTGATGGAAGGACTGCTACAGTGTGTCTTTTTTTAGGTCAGGGGGCGTTCCTTTAGTGACGGCACGTACGGACTCGTCACCAACTCAAAAACAAGACTTCCTGAATATTAAGAATATCTTAAAACGTAAAATATATCTATATGCTGTGGAATCTTTGTAAAATACGCTCAGTAGAAGTCATTTGAAGCCATTTTACAAATTATGGACACAACATGTCCGGAGACGTCGGTTATCCTTTAGATACAAAAACACATATCTGGATGCAGCGCAACAGAAGAAAATTAATGACAGGAAGCTGAAAGACAATTTGGAATTATTCAATAAGAATATATGGACAAAATGTAATTAACATTGGTCTGTGATTCAGATAGTTTTAGACCAGCAGTGGTTGACCAGATGGTCAACCACTGCAATTTATGCATTACTTTTAAAATGAAATGTATAATAATAATAATAATAGTAATAATAATTCGATGAGAAGGTTTCTTCAGCCGTCATCTTTACAAACAGATGACGGCTGAAGAAACCTTCTCATTGATGGACCACTCCGGTACAACTGAGAGCTTACACAGACGTATTATTATTATTATTATTATTATTATTTGTCTGATAGGTTGGCAAATTATTATTATTATTAATACTATTTATTTTGTATTTAAACAATTCTGTACTTACATTGACTTTGACGAACTGAAGTTTTACCAATGACCGTTCGGTGTCGCTGTTGTCCTTTATTCAAGAGTCTCACCCTGACAAGTCCCTGCTTGAAATAAGGGCTGGTTTCACTCTACGTCACGGAGGACATGTTCCTTGAGACGTGAATGTGGCACCATTCGGTGCCCGCACACGCACACACGCACGCACGCACGCACGCACACACACACACACACACACACACACACACACACACACACACACACACACACACACACACACACACACACACGTGCCGAGTGACACTTTTCGCGTATGTGTCAAAGTGTGCTCTATTATCGAAGTGGACATCCCCTCGGGCCACGCACGTTTCACAAAGACAGCCCGACCAATTACAAAAACAAACAGATGGGATAGAGGCCAGAAAAGATAAATGGACAAATAATAAACATATGGGTGGAAAAGGTAGAGGGAAAAATCAAATATGGGATTTTAGAGCTGTAGATTATGTGCAGTTGTGAATTTAAAATTAATTCGCGATAGCTTCATGTGGCCCTAAACATATTTTTGATTCAGATTTCCAAAGTGTTCTCAACTCATTTTTTAAAATGATAACTTGAACCTTTTTAGCCACTTTTTTTACAGTGATTAGATTGGATTACCCTTTGTCGGTCTCGCAGTGGAGAAATTTACATTTCACAGAAAAGTGATGAAAGGAAGAGGAAAGGAAAGAAAAAAGTAGAAAAGCAAAATACAGGAGCTGCTGTGAAGGGAGCCACTCGCGGCACCATCTTGAAGTCAAAACAACAAATAATGTGGCACAACACAAAAGACACAGGCAGTCATTCAATTTTAAGCACTTTCTGTACCTTCTTCGTTCTATGAAAAATAGAAACTACATACAGTAAAGTCTTGTTATATCGCTATCGGTTATATTGATAATACTGCTTATTACGATACTATTTTCATTTCCCAGCAAATTTCTAGTCTTTTATGTATAATTAGTTCCGGTTAGTACGATACCTAGTTATTACGATAATCCGGTTACTTTTCATCTCCCGCCAGCCAATTTGGTCTGCTTATATCGATGCAAAAGCAGTTTAAGCAGAATCAATATTTGCTGAAGGATTTCAAGACAGTACCACCATTAGCGAAATCTGTATCGGTCACACCGTTGGTCATGTGACCAGCTTTCGTGGCTTGCACTGTGCGGCAGAGCTGCAATAGCATCTGAAACATACTGTAGTCTTCGTATACAGTATACAGTTGTTCAACACAAATTTCAACCATGGGGAAACGTAAGAATTGTGACCTCGGAACGAAGTACAAGGCAATAGTGGCTGTGGAGGAGAAACCTACAAGAAGCAAATCCGCCATCGCGAAAGAGTTCGAAGTGCCGCAGAATACTTTATCCACTGTTTTTCATACAGTATGTACATGCTGGCGTTCGTGGTTTCTCTCGTGTGTATAGAACAATGTCGAGTGCTACTCAGAGTTACTATTGCAAGAGTGTGTTATGAAAATAATAAATGACGTTTTTATTTAATGCAATGCAAGTTTATTCTTCACTTCACTACAGTACAAAAGCATGCTATATACGCAATCCGTGAACTCAAGGAGAAAATTACATGCCATATCAAAGATCACCCATTAAAGACCCACTTTTAATGCAGTTCGGTGCAGGATCGGATATATCGATATTTTTTCTGACTCCCCAGAATATCGATATAACCAGACTTTACCGTATGTCTAAAATATATAAATAAAGATAAAAATAGAAAATAAACTACAAATAAACGTATTTTATCAATTTATCAATGACTTCTTTTTAGAACACACTCTTGATTGTTTGTTTTTAACAAAGACATACATGTCTGACAACAGACACCCCATGAGTTTTACTCAAAGCATCCCCTCTCAAAAGCAACTTTTCATTTGTGAATAATGTGAGAGATCCTTCCTTCGTTTTAGAGAGGTACTGATTGGTACGTTGACAACTTTTGAATATCACTGGGCTGTTTTGTGCAGTCCTGCAATTTCCTGAGTGTGTGTAATTACACCTGTCCTCAGTACTTTTCATCTTTTATCACATATTTTTCCACAATTCTTGTCCATTATCCATACAAAACATAGCCTAGTCGTTTTGTTTACTTGCAAGTCAATAATCAGCCAGATTCATTTGTAGACGATTTTGAAAATGTTCCTAACTGTGTGATTATGTATCAACAATGTTATCCAAAATCAACTAGGAGAGTCTTCAGGCCACTTGCAGCCCTTGTGACGATAAGCACTTAAGGTGATGGATGGTAAAATGGATGTATGTACCTTAAAGGACAACAGACACCTCCGGACAAATTGTGTCCATCATTTGTAGAATCACTTCAAATTACTTCTACTGAGCGCATTTTACAAAGGTTCCTCCGCATATAGCTATATTTTACGTTCTAAGACTCGCACTGAATATTCAGGAAGTCTTGTTTTCGAGTTGATGACGATGCCCTACGTGACGACCTGTAGACATCAACATTAAATTTACTCGTGAGGACATTAAAGACAACCAACTAGCCTTTTTGGATTGTAAAGTAAATATAAAGGAGGACAGAGCGCTAAAAACAGAAGTCTTTAGGAAGGCTACGCACACTGACCAATACTTACTTTTCGATTCTAACCACCCTTTACAACACAAACTAGGAGTTATCAGAACCCTCCAGCATAGGGCTAAACTAATACCAACAAGCGTTGAAGGTAGAGAAAAGGAGTCAAAACATATCAGGAGAGCACTCACAAACTGTGGGTACCCTCAGTGGTCATTCAACAAATGTCAGAAAGAAAGAATAGGGAATAAAACCAAAAATTCTCAAAATACAAAAAGGAGAGGAGTAGCAGTACCTTACATTGCAGGAGTTTCTGAAAAACTACAAAGAGTCCTTTGGCAACACAAAATTCCTACTTATTTCAAACCGATAAATATTTAATGGCAAAAATTAGTGCATTCAAAAGATAGGCTGCCAAATGAAAAACAAAGTAATGTAGTTTATTCAATACATTGTAAGAATAAAAATTGTAAAGAGCAGTACATTGGGGAGACTAAACAAATTCTCAAAAAAAGACTATCAACATCGCAGGGATAATACTAGTGGGCCTCAATCGGCAGTACATATGCACCTAAAAGCTAGCAACCACTCATTTGACGACAATGAGGTTAAAATCGTAGCAAAAGAACATAGATGGTTTGAAAGGGGAGTAAAAGAAGCGATTTTCATAAAACAACTGAATCCTTCATTAAACTGGTTTGGTGTGGTGAGGTTCAATTTGGATCGTTCGTACAACAGCCTATTTAGGCAAAATAGGATTAGGAATACTGATGAGGTGATACCAGTGGAAGTGGGGCATTCAGGCCAGTCGTTAGTCAGGACAATAGGAACAATCAGTGGAGTGGCAAGGAGTAGTCGTCTGCTCCCCCCAGCCTGAGAGCACACACCTATCATAGGAGAGTCCGGCACCACCATGTCTGGACAGTAGGGATACATATAAAGGGCCTAAACTACCAGTAAGACTTTAGTTTGCTGACGAAGTTTCTTGGATAAGAAGCGAAACGTCCGACACCTTCAAAGAAGTACAGATGACGGCTGAAGAAACCTTTTCATCGATGGACCACTCCTGTACGACTGAGAGCTTACACGGATGTACTGCGCTGTATAATAAAGTCACTTTATTTACATTTGTGGTGGTCATTGATGGCTTGATGGAATGGCGTTGGAGGTCGGAGGTCAGAGGGAATTGCTGTTTGGAAAGAGAGTCACATTACATTAGGACTGTAATTAAAGAAATCAACTCTACTATAAAATAAAGTTTTATTTACCTTTGTGATGGTCGTTGGTGGCTTATGGAAGGAGTCACCTTCCATTAGGACTGTTGGTAACCCAACCAGTGGTGTGGCTTCTCTTCTTTGGGGACTCATCATTTTTGCTGATTAAAAACCTTTTAATTGACATCTGTTACTTTCTGACTTGTAAGGTCTTACGAAGCTGAGGCATCACATTATCGTTCATCATGTTGATGATTGTCATAGCCACAGTCTTTTCTGAATGGAACTATTCAGTAAAAGCCTGCACATGATTCCACTTTGCCAGCATTGTCTATATGAGCTCACTTGATGCTGCAGCCATCTCCTCCTTCTCACCCTCAGATGTTCTCGAACCATCCGTTGCTGGCTTTAAAATCCTCAATAAGCGCCGAACTTCCAGGTTGCCGCATGGCGATATCGGCGTGAATTATTCAGTGCTTTCTCGCATATAATTGCTTTACTCACGCTGTCGCCGGATAACTGCTTTTCATTAATCCAAATTAACAGAGGTTTTTCAACTTCTTCGATTGCCCGAGAACGTTGCTTTGACAGCACGGAAACACCTTTTGCAACAGACGCACCTTTGATGGCTTCTCTGTTGCGGAGAATGGTAGCAATGGTTGACTTAGCATAGCCACACAAACCCACACCTCGTTCGTGTTTTTCAATTATCTCCTTCTCCTAGATGGTGATTTTGTTTTGTGTCTTCTTCGGCTGAACACGAGCCTGTGGTGGGGTTTTTTTTTCGGTGCCATAATAGTAAAATTATCTGCAAAAAGCTCCTCTGAGGCGATCGACGAGTGCATTCAAAGAGAGGGGGTGTGGAAATGTGCGCCGGCTGGAGCGCTGTTTGGTCGTATGCTTCCGCCGAAGATCCAAAGATCACTCCGCCAGATCCGAACATCACTCCGCCAGCCGTGGTGGGTGTGTATCGCGAAAAGTAGTGCGTATTTCAAGGTTTAATTTTCATAAATTCGATGTTCGTAAGCCGAAAATTTCGTAAGGCAAGGTGTTCGTAAACCAAGGTTTCACTGTATTCAGGAATTGAAAATATGACATAGAGCGGTATTCCCAAATTTGTTCTGTTTTTATTTTTGTTCTTATTTCGGTGCCGATAAAGCGCTGGGCATGGACTGTGGCAATGTTTTCCCTTCCGCAAGGGGCGACATTTCCATTTTTCCATGTTAGTGCTTTGTTGTATATGTATAAATGTATAAACCAATATGTATGTATTGCGTTGTATTTTGGACAGTCACCCTCATTTCAAGCTCAAATAACTCCATATGATTCAGGAATTAACTTTTTTTTCCTGATGAAAGAAGAGAGTCTAAGGTTTCTTACGCTGCATTGAATGTTTATGTAGGTTTAAAACTTAATATTCTGTGGGTCCTGGAATTCAAGTGACAATGACAAAAACCATGGCACTGGAGTGGACATACTTTTGCCTGGCAGAGTTAAAAAGAAAAAAAATGACAATATTTTCCATAATTTGTTGGAGAATGAGCAATTCCAAAAGAAATGAAAAGCATCTTCCGAGGATCCTTAACAAAAGCAAGTAAAATATTTTTTTAAACAGTGCTGTCCATTTATTTGGAAGCAGGAACATGACAGGCTGCCATCTGATGGAACCAACAAAAAATGTCAGCAGTCCAACCAGGAAAAACGCTCTGCAAGTAAGAGGACAAACTATTCTGAATAAATCAAAGCAATTGTATAGAACAAATATCAATAGTTAAGTTATACATGTAAATCAGTGCTTCGATCAATGTCTCGCCCAGCACTCAGGGCCAGCAGGCAGGGCCTTGCTGGCCCTGACTACTCACCAACATGTTTGGGAGAGCAAATGGCTTGGTGGAGAAATTATCGACATCAATACTTAAACGATAGAAAGTTTGGTAATTCGCAGAAACAATGTGGCCTCTCTTCCACACACGCGTACACATCACATTTTCCTTTTTCTTCGAACAAGCGTGCGTTCAGAGCCGTGTACGCTCCTTTCCGCTTGACTTCTCCTCTGCAGTGAACACCCACACACACACACACACACACACACACACACACACACACACACACACACACACACACACACACACACACACACACACACACACACACACACACGGATATATGCACACACATATGCACTCTATTTACATTGTGGAGAAGCAAGGCAGGTGGTCCAGCCAAGACACTTGTATCCGCTCTGGGTTCAAAGCAGCAGAGCATGATTCCCATTTATCTTGAAACCACCCACTTAACCCCCCAAAGGCCTTTTAAAAGCTACCAAATGAATCCAAAGAACACCCTGGTAAACATCCTCTGCAATCACACACGCATGAGTAGATATTTGAGCGGAACAAGATCACCCCAAAATGTAGTTGTTTTTTTGTTTGTGCGACAAGAATGCCCATGTTTTAAAGTTTTTCATGTTCCATTCAGTGTATATTGATTGTACAGCAACGCAATAACGATTTTAGACTGCAGCTGCACTCACGGTGATTCAGCCTCCTTTGGAAATGACATTTAGGAAGAATGCAACTTGTAATTTTGGAAAAATAATGTGCTTGGGTTATGGGGATGTGGGGAGCAGATAACATATAATAGTGGTTGTATGATGGGGGAAAAATAAACCATACATTTATGAGAAAGATGCTAAGAGGACAAAATGAAAATTTTGGAAGAATAGAATAAAAAGTTTACACCAGTAAAAAAAATAAAAAATCTAAAAAAGAAATTTTCCAATCCACTTATCCTCACAAGGGTCTTTGGGCAGGAGGCAGCAGACACATCTCAGGGCACACAGAGACGAGCAACGATCTGCGCTCACACTCAGACTGAGGGACAATTTGAATGTTCAATCAGTCTGCCATGCATGTTTTTTTGGAATGTGGGAAACCAGAGTTTCCAGAGAAAAGCCACGCAGGTCCGAAGCTAAAATGGAACCTGATATCGTTGCACTCTGAGGTTGACGCGCCATACGCATACACAATATAAATCTGAAGGGTATGACATTGGAATTAAATAATTTTACAATAATAAACATATTATACAACAACTCCAAAATACACGTGAGATATAAAAGTCATAAGATGATTTAAAAATACTACATCCAAATTAAATTTGAAACATATTTCATCTATCCAACCGAGAGGAAAAAAACTATATATATATATATATATATATATTGTCACGTTTTGCGAGGTGGTGATGGCGGGTTCGGATCCCAAAAAGCAGGCAGGAGGGAGCAGGAGGTTGTTTGACAAATTGTATTAAAATAAAGTCAGCAGGAACAAAATGTAAAACATCAAAATGATCTGAATGGAAAAAATACAAAGTAGCAAAAGAAGACCAAAAGTAAAAGCCCGCCAAGGTTAAACAAACACGTACACGATGCATGCAGCAACCAAGCAGCAAACAAACAATGAATCGGCACCGGATGATCGTGCCAGGTGTCCTTTTAAGTGTTATTGATTATAACGACCAGCACCTGCGAGGCTGCCGGCAGGGCTGACGTCGCTACCCGCTGGTCGCCAATCTGATCGGGACGACCAGCACCTGTGCAGGTGCAGGCGGGGCCGACAGCGCCCCCCGTTGGTCGCCAACCAGATCATGACAGTATCCCCCCCCCCCCCTTCAAGGGGCTGCTTCCAGAAGTCCCAACAGTCTCCCAAAAGGTCCACTCGCCAGGGAACGGTCGGTGGAGAGGGCAACCGCTGCCTCTCCAGCATACGACGGGCGGCGGCCTGATGGGAACGGGACTCGGCCTGGGGTGGACGAAGACGCGGCACGGATCGTCGTGGGCGTGAGTGCGATCCCTCTCGCACGTTCACGCGACGGCGCATGGCTCTGCGTGGACGTCGAACTGCCAGGCGCAGAATGGCACCCCGTACGGCCGTATGGGACCAGGTCTCGGCCGGAGGCCGACGTAGGCGTGAACTGCCCGGCTCCGGTGGAACGAGACCAATCCAGAGCCGCTCCGGAATCCAGCGGTGAGTGGGGTCTCGGACTGGCGTTGACGCGGACGTTGCACGGCTCGTCGTGGATGAGACTCAATTCGTCATGCACGACGACATCGTGGCTGGACGTGGGCGTGCAATGCCAGTCACCCAGTGTCACCCTGGACGGCCACCTGGAAGGAGGTCTCGGCCGGACGATTACGTGGACGTTGCGGCTCGTCGAGTGACGCAATTCAAACTCGACGAGGCTTGCGCTAACGTGGACGTAGCATTGCCAGGCACAGGGTGGAAATGAGACGGGTCCGACCAGCACCTGCACAGGTGCTGGTCGTCCCGATCAGATTGGCGACCAGCGGGTAGCGACGTCAGCCCTGCCGGCAGCCTCGCAGGTGCTGGTCGTTATAATCAATAACACTTAAAAGGACACCTGGCACGATCATCCGGTGCCGATTCATTGTTTGTTTGCTGCTTGGTTGCAGCATGCATCGTGTACGTGTTTGTTTAACCTTGGCAGACTTTTACACTTGGTTTTCTTTTGCTACTTTGTATTTTTTCCATTCAGATGATTTTGATGTTTTACATTTTGTTACTGCTGACCTTTATTTTAATACAATTTGTCAAACAACCTCCTGCTCCCTCCTGCCTGCTTTTTGGGATCCGCACCCGCCATCACCACCTTGCAAACCGTGACATATATATATATATATATATATATATATATATATATATATATATATATATATATATTTCATTTATAAGCGCCTTTCAAAACTCTCAAGGACACTTTACAGTCACAGGATATTTTTTCTGTGGGTGAGCAGCGGCAGCCACTCGCGCCAGCGTTCACTCAACCCGGAAATAACTCAAATAGAGAAAGCTAGCTGGCTAACAGAAATAATAACAATAATACATTTGATTTATAAATTATGTGTGTGTGTGTGTGTGTGTGTGTGTGTGTGTGTGTGTGTGTATATATATATTATATATATACATATATGTAACGGAGTTGTGCACTTAGATTATTAAATTATGAAGGAAGTGACGCAACGGCGCACAGTGTGGCACCATGTCCCGCCCATAGTTTCCAGAACAATCTGGAGGAGATTAATGGTGAGTCGCAATTTTCTGTTGGTCTCGATTAACGCACATTTTCATGACAATATCTTATTTTGTTTCCCCTTTTATACTGTCTAGTGTTATCTAATTAGTTCCCTTATTCATTTCGAGTACAGATTACTTTTTGTGTCATTATTTACTTCACGTTTTGTCGAGTGGAACTTTGAAGCACATGTGCTTCATAGTGCTTTTCTATTGCGCAGTTAATCACAAGACGAAACCCATGCGACTTCACCCATCCCTTCTGCCATACTGTGTTGCAGGTAATAATTGCTTCATTTCGTTTTTATTGTACAATATTTAGTGTCGTGTTTCATTTGCCCGTGAATGTTCGTGGCGTGTTGAACTGTGCGCGCTTACAAGCGCACCGCGTGTTCTGCCGAGTCTCCGTGTATGATGCGTTCATGGACACCATGTAAATAACCACGAATTTGTGTTGTATTGTCTTTTTCTGTAAATAACCACTATACGATCACACGTTGTTCATTCTGTTTTGTTATCTACAATGTTTTGCATATTGAGAACAATCTGGAGGAGATTAATGTTAATCACAAGACGAAACCCATGCGACTTCACCCATCCCTTCTGCCATACCGTGTTGCAGAAATAAAAGAAATAAAGACACATCCACGCGTCTGGTCTCATTAAGACGGCAGCATCGTGGAGATGAAGACAGTCACTGTTGTGACACCCATCACTATATATATATATATATATATATATATAATATTTTTTTGTGTGTGTTTGTGTGTGTGTGTGTCTGTTTACATGATCCAATGTGAGTGGTGAAATGGAATCGGTGATAGCTGAGACAGTTTTCTTGCTAAAGTGTCTCGTATTGCTAAAATGGGTAAATCTCCATGGTTACTTACGCCACAGAATGCAGGTGGAGGACCCTTGAAGGTGCATTAGGATCTTCTCTATAGACATCTCGCATTAGCTATCTTTGTTCCGGCCATGACCACTAAGAGCCTTGCTCAAGAAGCATGCGCAGGTCATCGTAGGCTGCGAGGAAGACGTGCGCTCACAAAGTGAGGTCATGGCCCTGATCGACATCTAATACAGTGATACCTCAGCTCATGAACATAATTGGTTCCCAGAAAGTGTGTGTAAAGCGAAAAGTTCATCTTCCAAACATTTTTTTTCCCATAGAATCCATTAAAATGAGAATAATCTGTTCCCAGGTCCTCATAAAACATAATTTTCTACTAAATAAGCCTTAAAACTACACAAAAATATACCTTATTTTATCGATAATAAATGTGCTATTGTATTGTAATTAAAGAAAAGTTGTTTTATTTACCTTTGTGATGGTAGTTGTCAATGGATGACGAACTTCCAGGTTGCCTCTTGAGGATATCCAAGTGAAGTTGCCGTGTTTTCTCGGCAATAATACTCACACTCACTCACACTGTCCCCTGTTAGCTGATTGTCATTAATCCAAATAAACAGATGTTTTTCAACCTCTTCTATTGCCTGAGACCGTAGCTTGGACAACACAGAAACACCCTTAATCGCTTCCTTGATCTTAAGGGTGGTAGCAAATTTAGATTTAGCGTATTGGTACCAGGACGCTAAGTCACACAAACACACACCTCGTTCGTGTTTTTCAATGATCTCCTTCTTCTGCTTGACCGTAATTTTCTTTAGTGTCTTCTTCGGCTTAACACTAGCCTGTGGTGGGGTCTTTTTTGTTCCCATAATAGCAAAAGTACACTCGATATCAAACCACGTCAACACTCAATGAAAGGGGGTGACGAAAACTAGTACGCCAGCCACCGTGGCGCTGTTTGACCGTGTCGTTTGGTGTTCTTCCGCCGAAAACTAGTTCGTCAACCGAGACTATGCTTGCAAATTTAATGTTCATGAGGCGAAACGTTCGTGAGCTGAAACGTTCGTCATCAGATGTATCAATGGACAGGTAATTGCACTGCTCATTGTCAGCGAGATACCATTGTGCCATAGTCCCAATATTCCCCAAAACATCCTTTCTGAAATAATTATCAAAATACTGGACAAGGGAAATCTCCTAAGAATAAAGTCATTTTGAGATTCAAGCATAGTTTGTATCTCGTATCCCTGGGTCTTGTCCGCAAGTGAGGGGAGAATGAAGTGGAAGATTGACAGGTGGATTTGTGCAGCATCCGCAGTGATGTGAATTCCGTATCGGTTGGTCATGGTGAAGAAGAAACTGAGTTGAACCGGATTAACTCCTTTTTAGGTTGACATGACTCATCTCTTTTGAGCTAATTTTGGAATAAATTTAAACTTGACAGTGCAACCCAGCCGTAGGGTACAAATTCTCGGACTCCCTATAATGTCCACTAACGTAGCTCTCTTTCACTATCCCAAAAAATGTTGATTTGGTGCTATCTTGTGACATCTCGGAGCCTTACAGAAAAAAAACTCGAAGTCTATCATAAAGTATATATCGTGAGTTAATCAAGTTGGGATGGGTTTTGTTAAAACACGTCTGTGTAAGCTCTCAGTGGTACATGAATGGTCAATCGATGAAAAGGTTTCTTCAGCGGTCATCTTTACTTCTCTGAAGATTCGATACAAAATATAGCACTGGAGCAATTTTTACGACCAAATTCACCTTACGAACGACCGCTCAACGTATCTTGTTTGTAAGGTGGGGAGAGTCTGTATTCTCTATCACAATCCAAGCAAAGAATAATGCACAGCTCAGATGTAAAATACACCATCAGATGTTTACAAGAACCATATTCAGCCCCCATAAGATGACAAAAGTAGATGAGTGCGGAAGGAGAGACGTGAGAGTGAAGTGCAAATGATCATTGTGGTTATCACTTTTAAAAAAAAGAATGATACAACTTCCGTTTTTTTTCTGAACAGCAGGAAGAACGTGTAAGACAACAAATACGTACCACTTCAATGCGGGTCTATTGTGTTGCAGTTACATGAACATATTTTTAGGTTGCACAAACCCCCAATTTAAAACGATTATCTCCCATTGTATCAAACCGTATACCTTCAAAACTACCTGCATGTGACAACCAAAATGCCTTCTCTTCTCTGAGTATAAAAACCCTCATTGTCCAGATGGCATGTATGCATGACCTTTTCTTTTGTATCTGGGATCATTAGGCGGAAGACATAATGTCATACACACACACACACACACACACACACACACACACACACACACACACACACACACACACACACACACACACACACACACACACACACACACACGCACGTGCGCACATACACAAAAACAGGTGAGACCGGCACAGGATGCTACAAATATGACAATAGAGCAGCTTTCAAATGTGACCAGAGAGATCAACTGCAGTCATCTCCTGGATGAATAAAACATGACAGTGACAATAAATCACATTTTGTTCATGCGTTTACACTCGACTCAGCTTTGAAATGATAGTCGCGTCAATAAATACTGCTCGCATTGCAAAATTTATTGTTGTCAATCTACATGTTGTCACAGGATGAATAGACAAATATAGAGTTTTATGATAATCTTCTCCAAATTGTTGACTGATCGAGAATTGACTTGGTTATTCTACATCTTGGTCTTATACTGTTGAAGTAAGTGTTCTTGTAGGATAAAAATAAACTGTTCGGGCTCATCTAATTTCTTTCATTACAATTTCCTAGGTCAACGTTGTCAAATTCTGGTCCTCGGTGGAGTATCCAGCAGGTTTTAGACATTTCCCTTCCACAACACACCTGACCTTACTTCAGAAATCTTCTCTTTGTTAGCAGCTAGCAAGCTAACCTATTTTAAAAAATGTTGATGTACGGAACAAGTTTGCCTGGACACAATTTAGATTAGATTAGAGTATCGAATGATACACCATTACACCATTAAATTAGTGATCGGCATATAGATTCGATCCAGTAATTCACAATGTGGTAATTACTCATTTCATGGAAACAATGAAGTTAGCTTCATGTGACTGGTCTAATTTGGATCTTTCCCTCCATTTTGATCTTTCATTTTCCGAGATAACAAAATCAAACGACTGGTTCCAATGTTTCAATGTAATACTGTCATCGTAGCAACCCAGTCCCCGTCGAGCATTACATTTCACTGAAATGAATATTCCTATCCCAAATTTTGAAAAGCGAGGGGCGTGGACTGTTGCGGTTAACTCATTCACTGCCGGATGATGTGCAAAAAATGTCCACTCGAGTGCCAGGGTTTTTGTCATTTTCACTAAAATTGCAGGACTCACAGAATATTGAGTTTTAGAACTACATAAACATTCAATTCAGCGTAAGAAGCCTTAGACTCTCTTCTTTTATCAGAAAAAGAGTTAATTCCCAAGTTATATGGGTTTGGAGTCATCTGAGTTTGAAATGGGGGCGGCTGTACAAAATACAATACAATACAATACAAACAGCTGAAGGAGTAACAAAGCGCGAACATGGAGAAAAGGCAAATCCTGCCCCTTGTGGAAGGGAAAAACATTGCCAGAGGTCTGACCAGCGCTTTACCAACAAGAAAAATCAAAAGCCAAACAAATTCGGGAATGGTGCTCCACGTCACACTGAATTCCTGAATAAATTTGGAAATGGCAGCATATGAGTTAAAGACCTGAGATGAGCCCAATCTGTTTTTTTTAATGAGTATAACAGAAATCGTCAATGTTTTTGAAGTGCTAAATTTAGCAAAGTCTTTAGCACTTAACCATGCCGGAATATCTTGTGTATTAAAGACTCATACAGCGTGAGTATAAGAATGACGTCCAGATGCCCTTGAAACTTACTTTCATTTCACTTTTTGTCCACCTTCTGATTTCTTTTCTTGTGCTTAATAATAATAAGTGAGGGCAAGAAACAAGAGGTGGTGATGTTGGAGAGGTGTAAGAAAGAAAAGCACTCTGCACAGCTTGTCAAATTACCTCTCTAATGACCAGCTTGTCAGGTAGCCTCGTCTCTGCGGAAGAGAGCGCGGAAAAAAAAGTACAAGTGGGGGAGCAAGCCATTCTCTTCCTTGTCATAAAAATCACTCAATGGTCTCGTTACATGTGCTCCCTTGCGCTGGTCTCTTTCAATGACTGTTTGACTGTTCCGGCGTGCTGGTATTCAAATGGTAGTAATGACTTGGCCGTATATGAGCACGCCGCGGCGGGAGCGGCCCGTTGCATTGTGGCCTTGTCAATCGCTTGTCGGCATTCTTTCAAAGTTGCCCTGTGGCGTCATAATGGGCTATTCCATTAAGCCTTGTTAATCATTACTCACCTGAGCCTTTTCTGAAAGGTCACAGACAGGATTAATTGTCTATCCTTAATTGTTTGAAGAAAAAAAAACATTTTTACAAATCCTTATGGCTTTTATACAAGTAGCATGCTGACAAGAAAGAAAAATAGTGAAAATTAATACATTAATTGCGGATTTTTTTTTCCGATGCAACTATTCCCAAAAGTACTGACTGAACTCCACTGTGTGATATTTATAGAGCACTTTAAAACAACCGTCTCTGCATAAAAAGTGTTGAACATGGAAGACATTTTCATGTAATAATTACAATAAAAATAAATGAAGAACATAAAACCAATAAAAACCCAAAACAAACCTTTGCCGAGTTAGATGCCAAAGAATAAATTTGTGTTTTAAGATGACTTTTAAAGAAGGGCAGAAAGGTAAGTTGCCTAAAGTATTGCAGTAAGTTGCCTAATGTATTCCTCTCTCTCTCTCTCTCTCTCTCTCTCTCTCTCTCTCTCTCTCTCTCTCTCTCTCTCTCTCTCTCTCTCTCTCTCTCTCTCTATCTCCATTCATCCTTCCATTTGTAATCTGTTTATCCTCACAAGGGTTACAGGCGTGCTGGAGTCTACGCCAGCTGTCTTGGGGCAGTAGACAGTGTCACCCTGAACTAATTGCAAGGAAATGGCAGTGCACACATCGACGAAGTACCATCCACATCCACACTCACACCTCGGGACAATTAAGAGTGTTCCATTAACGTACCGCGCATGATTTTGAAATGTGGAAAGAAACCGGAGCATGTGAAGAAAAGCCACACTGCCACAGGGAGAACATAGAACTCTATACACAAAGGCAGAGATGAAATAGAAACGTTTTTGTGACACTTCAAATGGATTTGAATGAAATTGTAAGTTTTATTTTACCATTACTGGATATTCTGTCCCCCAAAAAATAACTTTGGCCTCTATATTTCTATGTTGCAATCTATAGCCTGTAAGTTGAATAGCATTGTTGAATCTTTTGGAAGGAAGATGAAAAACAGAGTAGCGCTACTATTGAAAACTTAAAAAAACAAACTCCATTAAGAGCTAAAAAGGGTCCTTACATCATTCCTTTTTTCAAAGCACCCTCACATACACAAATAATCTCCTCCATCCAGATGAGACAAACAAAATGGCAAACTTTCATATACTTTCAGTTCAATTTCCTCAACGCACCCCCTCTTCCTTTTTAATGACTCACATCCTCAAGCCTCTATCACATTTGGATGCAGGCCTCCTAAAAGAGAGCTTGAGCCATCAGAAAGGATTTTTCATTACTAAATGTAATAGGGCAAAGAAAATTACAGCTGCTCGAGCAGAGAGTTTTTTTTTCTTTCGCCCAGGATTGTTCCTGTGCTTTTTACCTTGATGATGGAAGCAGTACAGTGCAGCTGCATTGGGGCCATTAGGAGAAATTAGCACAGTACTCTCTTCCCATATGTGCTCCATTCCCTCCACTCCCCCCCACCCCCTTCAAGCTTCTCTCTCGATGCTATTTGCAATCGGAAAAAGATTCATTGTAAAAAAGGGAACGAGCGTGGATTTTATCTCCGGCTCGACACACGAGTGGGCAGCCGACATAAATAATATAGCAAATGGAAAGCTATTAGGGACAGACGAGCGCTTCCGTCGATGCGTCTCCTGAAATATGTGGCACAGTAGTATACGTTTGGAAGGAAAGTGACCATTAGTTACATTGTTCAATGAGGTCTCGCCATTTTATAATATTTAGGCATGACTGAGCAGTTGGCTATGACTCTTTTTAACATGTGGTGTAAAGGTAAACGCATAAACTTGGAAATATATGAAGACATTGCCCACAATTGTGATTATACTAAGTGAAATGGTTAATACATTCCGACATAATGTCAGTTAAAATTGGCATTTTAGTGTCTGTGACCAACTGATGAAAAGACAATCTCACTTTTTTTACATGATGTTTATATTAACTACAGTACTGTACAGTGATACCTCGGTTTACGAACCCTTGGCTTACAAACTTTTCAGTTTACAAACGTTACATTTATGAAAATTTTACCTTGGCATACGAACTATTTTTCGGGATACACACGGAGCTGCCACCATGTGTCGTTCGCGAACGAGCCCGTTCTCCAAACAAGAAAATGGTGGCCGACTGTTTTGTCCTCTATTCCCCACCCTTAGTCTTCAGTTAAAGCCAGGTGATTTGTCAAGAATGCAGCAGTGAGGGGGTGGGGGTTACAGACAGAGAGTGAGGCCGTTCTCCCAAAAACAAAGTGGCGTCTTCGGTTAAAGCCCCATGATTGGTCAAGGACGCAGCAGTGGGCGTGGGGTTAAACATTAAAGAGACAGGCAGACGATAGAGACAGAGTGAGAAAACACCCACACACACACGAAAGGGAGACGACAGAGCTTGAAACAAAACAACAAAAGTGAAAAAAAGTGAAATGGTGAGAAAATGGATAGAAAACAGTGACATTTGGACTCATTTCAACTTTGATAGTTCAAAGGCAGAGTGTAGACTGGATGGTTAAAATATCCCATGTTGGGGTAATTCGCTATAGGAACATCTTTAGACATCTTTTTGCATTGTTTGTTTGCTTCCTGATACGTCATCCTGCCTGCCTTTACATGATACCCCACGATGCCCCTGTTGTCTACAAGATTAAACTAATTTATTCTGTTCAACACCTGGCTTCCTGCTGATTTAACCATCCTCTGCTATCAACACCCTGAGAAGCCATGAACCAGGAACGAACGATCACTATTAACCCATTATCCCATCAATCAGGCTCCACAAATAACCCGCACAAGTCATCTGTACACTTGATGCAAAACGCTATCAACCCAGCTAAACAGAACACAATTGATGAGGAACTAGATAAAATTATCACAGAGAAAGCACCTACAAGGGATCGTTCCTCAAGATGGTGAAAGAAGAAGGTTACGTTCCTCATCAAGTGTTTAATGCTGAGGAAACCGGACACTCCATTCCATCAAGCCACCAACGACCATCACAAAGGTAAATAAAACTTTATTATATAGTACAGTTTATTTCTTTAATTATAATACCATAGCACATTTATTATACGTAAAATAAAGTGTATTTTGTGTAGTTTAAGGCGTAGAAAATTAGAAAGTAGAAAATTATGTTTTATGGGTACCTGGGAACGGATTATTCTCATTTTAATGATTTCCTATGGGGAATTATTTTTTGGGATACACACTTGTCGCCTTACACACTCTGTCTGGGAACCAATTAAGTTCGTAAACCAAGGTATCACTGGTCTGTATTCTGTTCCGGAGGAACGTGTTAGGTTCCTAAAACCTTTTTTAGCTAAATACAGGCAGTTAAATTTAAAACATTTCTGAAAGGTCTGTAATGTATTCTAAATTCAACATACCACAGAGAATGTCTGTCAATTTAAATGAAAAAAACCTGTAAATACAATATCAATATAAATATGAAATAAGGCTTCAACATCATGAAAATAATGCTGTTCTCTCAACCGAATGTGATGAAACCTCGCCCCGCGTTACTGTCAAATGTCAATCAATTTTCCGTGCTTTCATGCCACAATGAGGCACTCTAATGCAACCTGAGCCCTTTTCTGGCTCCCCTCATTGAAGTGCACAGAGAGTCACAGGTGACAACGATGCGCTCAAAAGTGACCACACCAATCTTCCGCTTCACACATTGGCTGCCAGATGACTTGTGGGTAAAAACTGCATATGTTTTAGGCTGTTCATTTTTAGGACTCTTTTGGAGGAGTTTTGTAAGCGCCACCTGGACAAAGACAAAACAACACCATACACATCACAGACACCCCCCTCTCACTCGTTTCTTTGGCAAACTGATACAATGCCTCCTCTGTTGACAGCCCCCGCCCCCTGTGTCCCCCTCAGGCCCCAGCCCTCCAGCCTATCCAGACTCATTAGCACGAAACAGACTATCAAGATGCACGGTCGGGTCTGTATTTAGATGCTCAACCTGATTAGCCCCTAATGAAGGAAGATGAGCGACATGAATGGAAGTGCACACAGCAGTACAGCACAGTACACCCCATGTACAGTGTACATATATTGAATATGCACTTCATTAGATATGCATGTCCAATGTAAATGAGATCCAATGTTTCCATTATTGGCTGGCAAAATATTGGAAACATCACTCAATGCAGAACCCAAATATGTAATAATGATAATAAGGTGATCAATGAATACCCTTTACTCTGACGATCAAACCACACACTTTTCAGATTTTTTACCTGATTTTTAATTTAAAGGACAACCAACACCATTTTTTTGTTTCCTAACTGACATCAGAAAAACGTTTTATAGCATCTAAAATACCCAAAAGACGCAGGCTGATATTTTTAGTCAAATGCAAAACACCAATAAAAATGAGTTAGTGTCCCAAAACTATTGAATATTCAGTGCGAGTCTTAAAACGTAAAATATAGCTATATGCGGTGGAATCTTTGTAAAATATGCTCATTAGAAGTCATTTGAAGTGATTTTACAAATTATGGCCACGACATTTCCGGAGGCGTCGGTTGTCCTTTAATTGTAATATTAAACTTTGGTTGTACAATTTGAATCCCCCCAGCAATGTCTATTTATCATAAGATGCCAACTTTAAAAAAAAATATTTTTTAGACTGGCTGTAACAGCATTCCGTTTATAATAGTAATCTATTCTCGTTAAGAGAGCAGCAACATTGTTGTCTTTTCCCACCTTATATTTTCATTTCATTCTCATAACATTTCGATATTTATTTTTAAGATGATTTTTTTTCTCCAAATTTTTACACAATTACGTTTCAAAAAAAAATCACAGAATAATGGTGAGATCTTCCCATCTTATTGAAATGTACATTGTTCTCAAAATTGCACAATTTGTCTTGACTATTTTGACTTTTTATAATGTACCTTCCATTTTTATCTGTAAAGTGCACTGGAAACAGACGGTGTTGATCATTACATTTTGCATCTACGTTTAAATGCCATTCTCAAGAAAATACAATTCTTGCCATGTTTAATATGCTGTGCACATACTGGGATTTTTCTTTGAGCAAAATGGCAAACACAGGGAAGTACTGTACTTTGTTATAAAAAACGATAAGCCTACCGCAAAATTATTTTCTTGACAATTAGTTCTGTGTGCCTTGACGCAGGTATTGGATGGCTCTTGCTGGATTGTACACGAATACCCAAGGGATGTGTTGTACCTACAATGTTTGTTTATTTTTTTTAACTTGGGGGGGGGGGGGGTGGCACGTCAGCAGAGCAAAGCTTTACTTTGAATTTAATAATAATACATTTTATTTCTAAGCGCCTTTCAAAACTCTGAAGGAAACTTTACTTTTTGGCCTGCGGGTGAGCAGTGTCAGCCATTCGCGCCAGCGTTCACTCAACCCGGAAGTAACACAAACTCACGCCACTAATGTGAGTGTGTATATAGATGGACAATACAATACAATACATCCAAATTTATACTGCACTTTCACAACAGCTGCAGCTGTTACAAAGCGCTTCACAAAATAGTGAACACAAAGCAAAATAATCAAGACAAGAGGAACATAAAAACATAGACAGTCATGCAATCTTAACAACTTTCCCCATGCTTTGTTCAGCGGAAAGGTCGGTGCTGTTGGACAGTCTGCGGCTGGATAGATGCATGGCTTGAGGAACCCACAATGAGAAGAAAGGAGCGTCCGCGCAGAGCGCCGATGTGGAACTGTCGCGGCTTGTAATTGAAGCGGATTGATGAGGGACAGGAGATGTGAGATAATCTCTTTTCGTCAATGGATGCTACAGTTGCGTGTT
Organism: Hippocampus bargibanti; assembly: GCF_051943395.1. Lineage (NCBI taxonomy): Eukaryota > Metazoa > Chordata > Actinopteri > Syngnathiformes > Syngnathidae > Hippocampus > Hippocampus bargibanti. The sequence continues at coordinate 13,834,707 of NC_142737.1, read as the reverse complement.
TTCTTTCAACAGCTAGCTTGTAGTAGACATGCACATTCAACCATGAAGTCCCTGATCCACTGCTGAAAAGGACGCTTTGATCCTCTCCTCTTTCATCTAGAACTGCTTCATGTCAGAAAGATGGTACAGCAAGTGCTGGAGAATGAATGACTCTCTGTGTCATGTTATTTACTATTTAGTTTTTTGACTTCAAGTGGCTGCCTTTCCAGCAGCTCCTGTATTTTGTTTTCTACTTCTTTCTTTCATCTTCCCCTAATAACTTTGCTGCTGTATAATGTAAATTTCTCCACTGCGAAACGAAATAAGGTACATCCAATCAATGAATGAATGTAGTCTATGATGTTTGAGTACAAGACAAACACTTTATTATAGGAATTTATTATATGAGGAGCGGTTATCAGTTTTTGGATAAGCAACAGTTCCTGTGTGATGGCCTACAAGAAACAAATTAATATGTGTACATGTCTTCTTGTGCCGGTCCCAAGCCCGGAAAAATACAGAGGGTTGTGTCAGGAAGGGCATCCGACGTAAAAGCTTGACCAAAACAAACATGCGGATGAAACCTCTAAAGATGGAGGACACTGATTTGCTGGGGCGACCCCTTGAAGGGAAAAGCCGAAAGGAAAAGAAGAATACAAATTATTAAAATGTTTTCTACACCCTTTCATTCTCGAGCATTTGCTCTATGAGGTGCATGTTCCAAACGGCAGCATTTATTCAAGCTTTGAATTTTTTCTTTTATCTTGAGGGCTCATTGGAAGTTTATTAGATAAAAAGTGACATTTATCAGCAGCCACCTTTCAAACAAATGTGTACAGCCAATATTAACAAATTGTCAACAACAGTTTGTGATGCACATAAAAATTCATTAGAATAAAAAACAGAGGACCTCTGTAATGACGAAAAATAATCAAACATCATGACTTTTCCCTCATTTTTCTTTCTTCATATTTGCTCCCCACAGCGACTTTATTGAGGACCCGTGCTGCCCTTGGATATTCAATTATTTCACCGGCGAGACATAATGGATGTAAATGAATGAATGCAAAGCTGGCAATTCATTACAGCAATTTACATATCAACTCGGGTCCTCTGCAGCACTCTTCTTATTACAGATCAAAAATACTCCTTATCACTCAGCATTTACTGGAAATTTTAATGCAGATGGTATAATGAGAGATCGCATGGAAGAAATAACTCAGTGAGCAAATGAATAGCATGCCCTTCAAATGACAGCATGCTATAGTGGTGGGCAGCAGATGGGATGCATTGCGACATGGATTCACACATTGTCTCGTCTCCAGATTGGAAGCAGAAGGGCGGCGTGATCGCAATCATTTCCCAAATAGGGAAAAAAAAGAAAAACACAGCACCTAAGTCTCATTAAAATAACTCTGCTCGTTGTAAATGTCCCTGCTTGTTATACCGCCCCGGTGCCATTCTCATTTCCTGACTCGCGCCCTCTGCTCCAGCTCACGGCAGACCCCCACGGTGACAGGCTCGGCTTGGGTCACTACAGCTCCCCTTTCCCCGCTGCCCACCTCCACAGTCATGAGGCAGCACATATCCACCAGCTCTTCCTGACATCGCCTCATGCCGGCATCCAGCTGGGACCTACGGGCCGGGTCGCGCCTCATCGTACCCTTCTCGGCTACCGTGAAGCCCAGCAGGCCGGTTAAGACTCGGTCGGATAGCTCGACGTCCAGGTAGCCGCTCCCGTCCGATACTGTGGCGCGGATTCGCCAGAGGCCGTTACTGCTACTTAGTTTGCCCAGGAGGGTGACAATGAAGGCTTTGATTGTGATGCAGGTGGGTAGGGACATTTTGTCTAGCAGACACAGGTAAGTAAATGGGGGTGTCGTTAGGGTGATTTCACCCGGTGGGTCCTTCGTTGCTGCTGCAGTGCATGATGGGCGACTAACATCATGAAGTACACGAGCTAATTTATTGCCATTTAACTGGCCGCACTCTGCAGTTTGTGGTAAAAAGTCAATCTCCTCCATGACGTCACCACCGCCCAGTTCGACGGGATGCTCATGTGGAGGAGCCATACCTTCCTGATGGACCGCGCCGTCCAAATCGTCCAAGGTGAGGTCTACAAGATCCTCGTCGGCAAAGTCGTCCACGTTGACATCATGCTCAGACGGGCCTTGCCGGGAAGGCAAAGGCTCAACGAGGTCGGACTCCTCTTGCTCGTTACCACGGCGACCGCTTGGAAATGAACTGACTGCGGTCAAATTGGAGTTGATTGAAGCTTCATTTCTAAGGGATAAGGTCATAAATTAACAACAACAAAAAAATCATCTAAATGAAATCACCCTATTTACATTTGACACTAACCAAATGACCACAATACAAAAGTAAATAAATGAAGTTGCAAGAAGCAAAGAATGACCCGAGGTGACAGTACATTTTACATGTCTAATATTCAAAATCATCATTTGATGTGATGTTCTACCCACATTAAGGGGTGTCGGTACTGTATAAAGCTTTTTGCCACTTCCAGTCACTCATCTGTCTAGGACGCCAGTTTCTTTTGGATGGATTCCCTGTTCAAATTAAGCCAAACGTGCAAAAATGTGTCCACTCCAGTGCCAGGGTTTTTGTCATTGTCACTTGAACCACAGAATATTAAGTTTTAGGACTATATAAACATTCAATGCAGCGTAAGAAACCTTAGACTCTCTTCTTTGATCTGAAAAAAAGAGTTAATTCCCAAGTTATATGGATCGGGACTTATCTGATCTTGAAATGAGGGCGGCTCTCCAAAATACAATGCAATACGTACATATTGGTTTATATAGCATGGAAAAAGGGAAATGCTGCCCCTCGTGGAAAAGAAAAAACATTGCCAGAGGCCATGGCCAGCACTTTATTGGCACCCAAGCATGAAAACACAAAACCTGAACTAATTTGGTAATGGCGCTCTATGGCATACAGTATTTTCAATTCCCGAATGATTTTGTGCATGGCAGTGAATGAGTTCATCAAGGTGTGAGGCCTGGAATTTGCTCCAAAATGGCTGTTTTCTTGCACCCTGTCAGTGGTAGGAGTCAGACGGGATCTACCCATGATAGACATAACAACCAAACTTCATATTAGTCGTTGAAACCTGCTTTAGGGGCTGAATTAAAAACATTAAAAATGTGGGTCCTATCCAAGAATTATTACCGTAGCAGATAAAAAGAGGAATGAAAATGTCTACTTGACATAATATGATAGTTTTGTTACAGCTTCAGTGTCAGAGATATGACAGTCAGACACCGTGGACAGACTCGGAACCAGAAAGATTGTCCCCACTGCCGGCAGGAGACACACTCATCAATGACATACGTCTGAATTCTGCGCCCCTCTGCCAAGCTATTTATTGAGAGTGTATGTAAATTAAAGTGATACATTAGTAAAACATAGTTTTCTTGATTAGCATACCACGCCTCTGGGCATTCTGAGGACCAACAGCTGCATACAACGGAGACATGGCTTTCGGCAATCACTCCGGACGCCCACGCAGAGTTGGAGGGCTTCCAACTCGTACGAGCGGACAGAAATGAAGGAAGCGGTAAGCAGAACGGAGGGGTGATTGCTGTATTTGTGAATGACAAATGGTGCAATCCTGGGCACATCACGGTGAAGGAAAAACTTTGCACTCGGGACATCGAGCTGCTAGCCGTTAGCCTTCGGCCGCATTACCTGCCACGGGAATTCTCACACGTCATAGCCGTGACGACGTACATTCCCCCTACGGCAAATGGCGGCGCTGCCTCCGATGCCCTCATATCTGTTGTAAACAAGCTGCAAACCCAGTCCCCCAACGCCTTGTTTATCATCTCAGGGGACTTCAATCACATTTCCCTGAAATTCTCCCTCCCAACATTCATACAGTATGTAACTTGTGCCACCAGAGACAATAACATATTGGACCTATTTTATTCAAACGCCAAGGATGCATACAAACCCTCCCCCCTCCCCCCTCTCGGAAGAGCAGACCACAATATGGTTTATCTCCAGCCTGTGTACAAACCCCTTGTCCAGAGGCAACCAGCTGTGACCCGCACGATCAAAAGATGGTCCACAGAAGCTGAAGAAGCTCTGCGGGACTGTTTTGATTCAACCAGGTGGGAGCTCTTTACTGAGATTCATGGGGAAGACATTGACTCACTCACCAACACCATCACAGACTACATTAACTTTTGTGAACAAAACACCGTACCCACCAGGACTGTGCGGTGTTTTGCCAACAACAAACCATGGATTAATCCCGACATAAAAGTCCTCCTGAAGGAGAAGAAAAGGGCTTTTGTGTCGGGCAACAGAGAGGAACTGAAGGCCGTGCAGATCCAACTGAGGAGGAAGATCAGAGAGGGGAAGAAGGCCTACAGGATGAAAATGGAGGAGCAGCTGCAAGCCAGCAATGTCGCTGGTGTCTGGAAGGGCCTGAAAAACATCTCAGGCCACAAAAGCCCAGTGACATTGAACGAAAAAGACAAGGACTGGGCAGATGAACTCAACCGCTTTTTCAATCGGTTTGACAAGACGCCAGCCGCCCCCGGCCCACCGTCAACTTCACCTGTAGCTGCACCTGCACCAACTCTCACTGTGGCCTTACCCTCCCTGCCCCCTCTCACGACCAGCTTTCCACAACCAACATCTGCCCTCCCAACCGTTGCCACACCCTCAGCCGCCACTCTGCCTCCTGGTTCCTGCCTGTCTGTCACAACTGCGCAGGTGAGGAACCAACTGAGGAGGATGAAGGTGAGGAAGGCAGCAGGTCCGGATGACATCAGTTCCCGACTCCTCAAGACCTGCTCCGACCAGCTGTGTGACATTGTCCAGCACTTGTTCAACCTGAGCCTGAAGCTGGGCAGAGTTCCACAGCTGTGGAAAACGTCATGCCTGGTCCCAGTGCCCAAGATTGCCAACCCCAAAGAGCTCAACAGCTACAGACCGGTGGCGCTGACGTCTCACCTGATGAAGACGCTGGAGAGACTCGTCCTCGCCCACCTGCGACCGCTGGCAAGCTCATCGCTGGACCCGCTGCAGTTTGCCTACCAGCCCAGCATCGGTGTGGAGGATGCCATCATCTACCTCCTCCATACGGCGTTGCTGCACCTGGAGAATGCTGGGAGCACGGTGAGGATCACATTCTTCGATTTCTCCAGTGCCTTCAACACCATCCAGCCCAGTCTACTGGGGGACAAGCTGCAGCATGCCGGAGTCGACCATCACCTCACATCCTGGATTACAGACTACCTCACAAACAGGCCACAGTACGTGAGGGTAAAGAACTGTGAGTCGGACAGGCTTCTCTGCAGCACCGGAGCGCCGCAGGGAACAGTCCTGGCTCCATTCCTCTTCACCCTCTACACCTCGGACTTCAACTACAACACCCCAACCTGCCACCTTCAGAAGTTCTCTGACGACTCAGCTATTGTCGGCCTCATTACAGAGGGAGACGATAGGGAGTACAGGGGACTGACAAAGGACTTTGTGGACTGGTGCCAGCAGAATCACCTCCAGATCAACACTGGCAAAACCAAGGAGCTGGTGGTGGATTTCTGCAGGAAACAATCGTCACCTGCACCATTGAACATCCAGGGTTCGGACATTGAGAGGGTGACCTCCTACAAGTACCTGGGTGTTACTCTCAACAATAAACTGGACTGGACAACAAACACGGATGCCCTAATCAAAAAGGGACAGAGTCGCCTCTTCCTCCTCAGGAAACTGAGGTCTTTTGGAGTTCAGGGGTCACTCCTAAAGACTTTCTATGACTCTGTGGTGGCATCAGCCATCCACTATGGCATTGTCTGCTGGTCAGGCAGCATCACCACCCGGGACAGGAAAAGACTGGAGCGCTTTGTCAAGCGGGCCAGTTCTGTCGTGGGCTGCTCGCTGGACTCTCTTGAGGAGGTGGGCAACAGACGGACGCTAGCTAAACTAAAAGCTATGACGGACAGCCCCTCCCACCCCCTCCTGCCCATCCTGACAGCTCTGGGTAGCTCCTTTAGCCAGAGACTATTACACCCGCGCTGCAAGAAGGAGAGGTACCGCCGCTCGTTCCTACCGACTGCTGTCAGGCTTCACAATTCCCAATGATCACATGTGGAAAAAAAAAAAAAAAAACTGGACACTTGTAAATATGGGTTGTTGCAATATATCTAAATGCATCTCTTGATTCTGCACTATGTACAGTCTTGTTTATAGAACGGTTTTTGCACATCTACATTTGCACAGTATACAGTTGACATTTTTATTTTGTTATGCTTAGAATATCTTGTTTTCTATCCTTTCACTCCTGGAATTTGCTCCAAAATGGCTGTTTTCCACCCCCAGACGGGATCTACCCATGATAGACATAACAACCCCATCCCTCTTCAATTGCTGCTGTGGACTGCAAATTTCCCCATTGCGGGACGAATAAAGGTATTCTGATTCTGATTCTGATTCTGATTCTGAATAAAACATAGATATTTTAATTGGTTGTCTTTTCCATGAACTGATAAGTTTGTAACCTGGCGCTTGTGCAGGATGTTCAAGCCGTAAATAACGTCGGTGATAAAGGAGTATCCCAAGCCCTAAATTCTGTGCAAGGCCGGACCTTCCAAATGGAGCCGACAGTTCACCCTCCCGTGCCTGTTTCGCTCAGATTTACCGTGGTCATCTGCGCTTTGACTGTGGGCTTATTGTTTAGTTGGTCAGCAAAGCACGGCACTTTTAAACATGATAAATTCTTGTTCTCCATCTTCTCCAGCTTCTCCAGCTGTTCTTAAAGCGCTATATAAATCAATATGTATTGTATTGTACTGTATTGTATCATCTGTTATTAGGATAATGATTAGGATGCAGTAGGATAGTTCCAATTTGCCAACAATCTCCAAAGTCGAACCAAATACTAATTTCCTTAGTTATGAAACATCCTTTGTTCTTATCTGAAGTGTGAAGCCTTTGATCCAAACCAGAGAAATAAATAGCGACTAACAATCTTAAATTACCAACGACACGTCAGTTACAACAGATCCGGGGAGTTTTTGGTGACTAAATGTCAAGATATCACACTGACAAACCACCCACCTGTTCGATGAGGCACTCAGGCTCCTGTTGGTGGAGCTTCTATGGGACCGAGTGGAAAACTCGCTGAGTGTCCTGTAGCCGCTGTCTTGAACCGGATTGACTGGTAGTCTTTCCACAAGCACCACCTCCTCCTCTTCCTCGTGCTGCTGCTCTGCCTCCTGGGCCTCCAGAACTGCCAGCAGCTCCTGGTCATCTAGCTCTAAGTCCTGGCCTCCCTGGGTTGTGGCATCTTAAGCAATTTTGGGTGTGTGAGTGACTTTGGAAGCACATACTCAAGTGAATAAAAGTTGTGATGGAAGGTCTCTACCTTGGTGTGATGGTGGAACTTCTCCACCGCCTTCCCCTTCCTGCTGCGGCTGCTGATCTTCGGGTAGTCCCAGGACCCGACATAGAACTCTTCCCTGTCAGTACAGTGCATGTACTGTATCATCTTTTTGTTGTTGTTCTGCATGTACCTGCTCTATATGCCTCAGTTTATTCAAAGAATCATAATCAACCCTCCCACCCCAGTGCTGTGAGTTTGCATTAAGTTATTCACTGCCATTGCCGAATTTATTAGAGAATTGAAAATATGACGGAAAAGATTTTCTTTCCCACGAGGGGGCAGCATTTGCCTGTTGTACAGCCGCCCCAATTTCAAGCTCAGATAACTCCCGGCCCATATAACTTAGGAATTAACTATTTTTTTCTGATGAAAGAAGAGAGTCTCAGGCTGCATTGAATGTTTATGTCTTCCAAAAACTCAATATTCTGTGGGTCCTGGAATTTGAGTGAAAATGACATAAACCCTGGCACTGAAGTGGACACATTTTTGCACATGTATGGCAGGGAATGAGTTAAGTCATTCACTAAATTTGTGAATGGCAGTAAATGAGTTCACTTATTCACTGCCACTCACAAATTTATTTGTGAATTGAAAATATGACGTAGAGCGCCATTCCCGAATTTGTTTGGGTTTTTTCTATCATGCTTGGGTGCCGATAAAGCGCATGCAATGGCCTGTGGCAATGCTTTTTCTTTTCCACAAGGGGCAGCCTTTCCCTTTTTCCATTGTTAGCACTTTGCTATAGTTTCAGCTGTTGTTAAAGCGCTATATAAACCAATATCTATGTATTGCATTGGATTTTGGACAGCTGCCCACACTTCAAGCTCATACAAGTCCAGACCCATATAATTTAGGAATTAACTCCTTTTTTCTGATGAAATAAGAGTGTAAGGTTTCTAATCTAATCGAATATTTACGTAGTCCTAAATTTCAATATTCTGTGGGTCCTGGAATTTGAGTGAAAATGACAAAAACCCTGGCACTGGAGTGGACACATTTCTGCACATCATCTGTCAGTGAATGAGTTAATAAAGTTGACGTTAACTGCTGATTGGTCAAACTCCAACTTGCATGTAGACTACTAACTAACATCTTAAGGTTAAAACACCACTTGCTCAATTTAATTCCATTCCTAAAAGACAGAATTACCTCCAAATTCCAAATTCGAGAAAACCAACCTGGTTGTTGCTTTCGACCAGGTCTTCTACTTCCCCGCCCAGGACCTTTATGTTGTCCCTTCCCAACAGAAGCATCCCAAGCCTGCAGATCATACGCCCTTGCAGCTGCAGCTTCACACCAGGCCTGGAGGTTGAAAATACAAACTGTCATTCATGTTTCTTTCTTTTTCTACGTGAGTTAGCATGTCAATAAATGTGTGCAGTGCTTTCACCTAAGAGCAGTGCTCAGTGCAGGTATCGGCTGATACTCCATGGCCTCCAAGCTCTGGACGCCATCTGTCACCTATGACAAAGTTGCCGATTATCATAATCAATTAATTTAAAAGCTCTACCAGATCATCAATGGTCTACTAACCTGCAGCAGGAGCATACGTGTGGGTTTGGCCTCCCAGGGCTTCTGAGTGTTCTGTGTGATGGCTGAAACGTTTTCATTGGCGCAGTCCGTGCCCCTCCATTGCTGCAGCTGAGCATACGCGGGCTGACTGATGTCCTGTAATGAGTCAACCTACAACAGAGAAAGAACGCTCCAGCATAGCACACTGTCTTTTTCATGCTGCTTTTAAGTTTGCCAGCTGAGTGATTCAATATTGGCCTCAAAAATACTTTGTAGTGATATCTGAAGCCCGTATCCCATTGAGGGAGAACATTTGCAAAGGTAGTAAATGCTGATTTCTCATCTGGGTTCGTTCAAGGTCTCAAACGTTTGCCAATGGTTTTAATGGTTTTCCTTGTTTTTGTCCTTTTTCCGGTCAAAATTTCCACGTGGCAAGAAAAGCAGTTGGGAACCACGGAAACTATTGGGGGACGTTTAGTGAACATTTTTCCAACATTTAACGAAACCTGATGAAAAATTGTTCAGTGGTACCCCTACTTATGAAGTACTTTCATTCAAACTTTTCAAGTTATAAAACGTCTCAACAGGAATATATTGCCTCTTGTTACAAAAGAAAATTCAAAATTCGAAAGGACACACCATGGACCAGTAATTGCAGCTCTGAGTTTCCATAAAGCAAAATACTCATAGCTACTCTGCCATGGGCTATTACCGAGCACGGATGGCACCCCATTTGACATGTGTGTGTGTGTGCGCGCGTGTGTGTGTGTGCGTGTGTGTGTGTGTGTGTGTGTGTGTGTGTGTGTGTGTGTGTGTGTGTGTGTGTGTGTGTGTGTGTGTGTGTGTGTGTGTGTTTTTCCATTTAACTTCACCACTTTTGGATTTTTTTTTCAAAATCGCTGAATTTTCACATTTACCGTTCAAATACTAAGTGGAGACGGTTAGGCAACAGCCGGCTGTGCCTCACCACGGATTGCGCAATCACTATATATATATATATATATATATATATATATATATACAGTAAAGTCTCGTTATATCGATATCGGTTATATCGATAGTACCGCTTATTACGATACTATTTTCATTTCCCTTGCACATTTCTAGTCTTTTTATGTATAATTAGTACCGTTTAGTACGATACCCGGTTATTACGATAATCCGGTTATTACGGTGCTCCTTTTCATCCCCCGCCGGCCATTTTTGTTGTTTATATCGATATATCCGTCGCGCCATTGGTCAACTTGGTCACGTGTCTTGTTACGTGAGCCGCCATCGGTCGCGCCATTGGTCGACTTGGTCACATGAGCCGCCATCGGTCGCGCTATTGGTCGACTTGGCCGTGTGACTTTGTCACGTGACACGCCATCGGTCGCGCCATTGGTCAACTTGGTCACGTGTCTTGGTTACGTGTCACGCCATCAGTCGCGCCATTGGTCGACTTGGTCAGGTGACTTGGTTACGTGCCCAGCTCCCGTGTAGCAGAGCCATTTTCATTTTCAGACGCTAGCTCGTGTGTAGCAGACGAGATTGAAGTGTTTGTGTTAAAAGGTAAAAATGGGAAGCAGAAGAAGATTGATGACTTTTTTAAATTGTATACATAATACAGTAAGATGTAAGTGTTGCAGTTTCCCTGTTGTGTTATGTACATGCCCACTGTACTGTATATGAATGCAATCGTTTTTTGCAACAATGTTTCTTGTTTTGTCTGCTGAAGCGCGATGGTTTTGAAAATTATTAACATTCCATACTGTGTATTAAAGGACAGCCGATGTCACTTTTTATTCAAATGCAAATAAAAATGACTTCACGCCAAGACGTCTTGCATTGCTTGTGAATCCAAACAATGGCTTCAGATTCGGATAATATGCTTTCTTGTTACACATCCAGTTATGACTATGTTTCAAATACACTGTAGTTCTGAAGATTAAAGCATACATGTTTACAATCATTAAAGAATTATATGTGCCATTTTGAGGCAACATTGGGGGAACATCTCTCACCCAAAAAAAAGGGAGCTAATGGCCAGCTCCGTTTCTTATATGGCGCTTGGCTGCCCTCTTTTGGCGGCTTTTGTTTAATGCAGTTCGGCGCAGGATCGGATATATCGATAGTCCCGGTTATATCGATATTTTTCGGACTCCCTTGAATATCGATATAACGAGACTTTACTGTATATCGATATTCTCGGGAGTCGGAAAAAATATCGATATAACCGGGACTATCGATATATCCGATCCTGCGGCATGTAAATTTTCTCCTTGCGTTCATAGAAATAGTATCGTAATAAGCAGTACTATCGATTTAACCGATATCGATCGATATAACGAGACTTTACTATATATATATATACACACATATATATACACACACACACATACACACACACACACACACACACACACACACACACACACACACACACACACACACACACACACAAAGCGCTTTACACAAGTCAACACAAAGCAAAATAATAAACACTACACACACACACTTCGATAATTCAGCGACTTTGATAGTTCGTACCTGTACACAAAAGGTACCGGTGAGCTGAGTTTTGTGGGCTCGAGCAAGTCCCTCGGGGAGAACTGGGTAGTCCAAGTCCTTCAGGTCAGTCAAGAGCCATTGGTCAAACGCCTAATGTGGATAGAATTAAAAATGGTGTTTTTCTTAGGTTGCAAACTCTTTGTACATACAGTATTTTGATTACAGTGATATTATTTCTGCTTCAAAAATTCATTTGTAAAATATGAGTACAAGCAGCTTTGCAGAGAACATGGATGTCTCAAAGAAACACAAAAGGTTGTGGTTTGCGGATTTTTTATTTTATGATGAACGATAGCCTCTGCATTTAGTACCTTCTTTAACCTTTACAGCAACGAAGAAAAGAAAATTGCTAATGTTGAATGTGTTCATCGAGTAAACGCTGGCGCGAATGGATGACGCTGCTCACCCGCACAAAAAAATTATGTGACTGTAAAGTGTCCTTGAGAGTTTTGAAAGGCGCTTATAAATGAAATGTATTATTATTATTATTATCATATTAGCAAAATTCTTGTTCCTATATGGTGGAGTGAAGCGGGGAATTTACCCCGATTATGATTTGGGTCATAATCAAGAATGACTAATATGAAAATATGTTTATTATTATTATATGTTTTTAACAGCTTATTTCAAATTGTATTTTCAAATTAAAAACCACGTTTTCCCTTGAAACAAATGTGGCAACTTAATAAAACAATGTAATTGACTGCTTTTCATAAATATATAAAATTAAAAATTAACACATTTTTGATTTGTGTGGCCCTCAGTTTCTCAAATGGCTCAGAAGAAAAATTAATTGTCCATACCCGACTTACAGTATGCATTTGTGCAACCTGCTGATTTGAAGGAGGTCTCGGGGGCAGGTGTCCCCAGTCATTTTTGCGCTACGGACTGGATTTATGTGAATATACAAAATTGATTTAGCCGTTGTGCAGCAAGACCGAGACACTACACACGCATACACACACGCACACACACAAAACCTGCCACTTCATCGGTGGACCATCGATGCTCCATCACATCAAAAGCCCATGAATGTTAGTGTATGTGAAAGATATGCGTGCAGCAGAGCTCAAGTAAAGTTACAAAGGACCTAATCTGGTTCTTGAAGTGATTCCACATGTTCATCTCACCCATCTACTGTGCCATTCCCCGGCTCTAAAAAATTAAACTGATTAAAATAATAATTTCAGAAAAATAATCAAAGTGATTGGTATTCTAATTCCCAATGTCACATCTGAATAGGGTGCAGTTTTAATATTTTCTCGTTGATTATTTTTTCCAGTGACTTTCGGCTCCCAACATATAGGAAATAAAAATGCATGTGTGTGTGTGTGTGTGTGGATACACACTCAACTTGAACAAAATAAGATTTTTTCAACCTCATTGAACAATAACTATGTCATAAATCAGGACATGAATAGAGAGAGGTCACGTCAACCCCCGTTGAGATCTTGAAAGATTGAGATTTTGCGGACTGGGGAGAAAAAATAGCAATAGCAGCAACGTGAGCCGAGGAGAATTCACAATATATTTGGAGAAGCATTAAATTTCTCTTCCATGACCTTAAGCTATATATATAGATAGATTTTATTATGTCAGCTATAAGAGTGATTGGTGATGAATATGTTGTGTGTAAGAATAAAAGCCACTATTTTCTGGCATTGAAAAGTTCTCTGTGTAATTAGATAAGGTGTCATTTTTCAATTGTTGTTTTTAGCTCATTTTTTATTGTTGTTTTGTTTTGGCCATGCCTTGGACATGTCAGGGAAATCCTGGTTCATCTTTCAGTCTTTTTCTTCCAGCAAAGCTGTTTCCAGAGTTTTTACTTCTCGTTACAAATATGATGCTAGTAAATAAAAGCCAAACAACAATTTTATATCAGCACATAGATTACTGTTGAGATTTGATTAACAATTTAGAGATTTTTGAATTGCTGTGTCTTAGATCAAGCCTTTTCGGAAGGTGACACTTTCAGAACAGGGACGAGCCCTCTATTTTCATGATATAATATATTGAGATGATTATTTCATATTTTGAGTCTTATTACTGTGTTGTGTAAGCCTTTAAGAAAATATAACTGCACGTAACACAGTTACTTTTTTGCAATATAATATCTGACTGAATATTTAACATTTGACATTATTTGAGCTTCATATCTTGTTCAAGCAATTCCTTATAGAAGGACATGATATCCAAAAAAATGTGTGCAGCGCCACACATTCAAATGATCAATGATGATTGACCTACTAAAGTGGGAACAACTCCAAATATTGAATAACGAATATTTAAAAAGCAAGAACGTGTTGATTTCATCACGTTTGGATCAGAAATGTCTGTTATTCATCAATCTGGCCACCATCGTTATATTTCGGGTGGCCCACAAAGTTAAATGACAAAATAATCTGCCTACCTGCTGGTTCATTTGCTGCTGCGACAGCCTGCCTACACCCCCTGCCTCTTCCTGTAGCCACTCGACACAGGCCTCCAGCCAAGTGAAAGGAACACGGACATGCCAGGAGGACTGCAACCAAGTTTGGGTCGCCTGGACGACAGCCTGAGGAGCCATCCTTTGTCTCTCTATTCACTGGCTGGCCAAGCTGTTTAAGAAATTATTATGATCTTAATACTTAGGTAATCAGTGTCAGGATACAAGTAACATTTATTTGACAAATAAGACCCAGACGTTACAATGTACGCATTGCAGTTCTGTCTTTCTTTAAACTTGAATGTTCTCAAGTACAGTACTTGCTCGAGTTTTGTGTGGGTACATACCAAAAAAATCATACATGGTCGAGTACCTTAACACTAAATTATCCATTGGTGTGAATGTACACATTTGCTTGTGTCAATGTGTCCTTCGATTGACTGACGAAACAGTTCAGACAAGCTTTAGCCCACCCTCGAGGGGTCCAGGAGGGCCAAGCGGTATAGAAAACACAGGGCTGCGTATAACACACACGCAAACGTGTTCAAAAGGCGCCAAAACTTCAAAACAAGACACCACATACGCATACACTTGTTATTTGGTATTATTAAAGCCATATGTGCAACGAACATAAAACAGATCGTGTCAGACGCTTTAACACGTTGGCCATACCTAAAAGGAAAACAAACATACCTCAAAACCATAACACGAAAACGACATAAACGCCGCTCAACACACAAACCAAACAACTTCCGGGAGAGGAGGTGCCAAAATGATCCTAAACAAGATTGATTGCCGTAAGAGCCAACCAGAGGTTCGTTTGAATGCAGTCTTCGTCCCGCGCTGAGCCAATCAGCTCGGCCGTTTCGCCGCTGCGCACTTTCTTTTCCGTAGTGAAGCGAGGGGGAGCGGCAGCGAGGCGTCTCTCGGCACGTTTGGGTTCGTATGCTTCTCATTTGTTCGTTTTAGTGACACACTTCGAGCTCAAAATACAAAGAGGACACTCATAGCTGGTTATAAATTGCGCTGTCGTGAAGAGATTAAATTCCCGGCGTCACATTTTTTAAAATAAGATTAGACACCTCGCGCCACTTCTCTTCAGCTGATTTGATGGCAAGATGGCGAAATTAGCTTATGGGAGCTAACGGATAGCCTGGTATCCGTTGACGTGTGTTCCTTAGTACCCACTTTTTGTCGAAGCGGACGACCCGTCAATTACTGATCAGTCGCAGTTTCTTGTCCACAGTGCAAATAATATACCG
Source organism: Hippocampus bargibanti (assembly GCF_051943395.1). NCBI lineage: Eukaryota > Metazoa > Chordata > Actinopteri > Syngnathiformes > Syngnathidae > Hippocampus > Hippocampus bargibanti. The sequence continues at coordinate 13,819,562 of NC_142737.1, read as the reverse complement.
AACAATCCGGCGCGGCCGGTATTGAAACAGAATTGACAACGGCGTTCTTGACAAAGCACATAGCTAATGTATGCGCCACTGTGCGAGCCACCTTGCTAGCGTATACTGGTAATTGCTAGAACGGACGCAAGTCATCCAAATGTTGCTTTCATCGTGAGCCACTCTCTTTCCGGCTTGAATCTGTAATTCAAAATCGATCAACCATGTATTGGTACCAAACCGGGGTTTTTCCCCTCGCCGTTTGTTTGTTATATAAGTGTCATTGGCTAATGTACCCACTCATCAATCTGTTATTAGGGATGTGACAAAATTTTTCTAAAATAAATCATCACATATTTTCTAATACCATATTAAACTGCATTTTAATAGCTTTCATAGCTTTTAAAATGATGTATACATTATTGTTATATGACAAATAATAAGGAAATAATGGAATTTTAAATTTTTGAAATAATGAGGTGATTTTCTGCCTGTAATTACACAGTTAAAAAATGAAAATCTGTGACCGAGTTCTTTATTACAGTTTAAACTATCATAACTTTCCTTCTTAATTTTTGGCAGATCTTAATGAGTAAAGTACCATTGGAAAACTTCTGAAATTCTAAACAAGAACAGAAAACACAAGAAAAGCTTGAAAATATAAATTAGCAAATATCAACGATCGAATGCAGGCAGGTTTTCGTCAGAAATCAAAAATGGCTGTCACTGAATACTAGGAAAGAAAATTTCGAGCTCTAGAAACATATGTTAATGCTTCTTTTTGCTTGAAACTTGGCAGTTATGGAGAAAAATATATATTCTACAACTTCTATGCGTTATGAAAATACAATTTACTCACCTTTATAAACTGTAGTGTTAGCAAAAAGAGCGTAAAGTTCAATCAATTTTTTCCCCGTTTCTCGTTGTCGATTTTTATTTTCCTCCATTTTAAATTTTTAAATTAATGTGCTAACTTTCACGGTCCTCTTAGGCCTTTTTAAACCAAGCTAAGCAATATTTTTATCTATATTACAGTAAAGAATTATCATATTCTTCACACAATAATTTTTAAATTCCAAAACACGTTAACTTCTGATCTTTTTGTATTCCATGTGACAACTGTACATACAACAGTCAAGCCAAGAAATGTTGCACCAACATCAATCAGTTTGTTATAAATCAAATTCAAACAAAAATCAATGGCTTTATTACTTCAATTTAGTTAAACAATGATTTGTAAACACATCATATTAAGGCCACACCTCAAAACATTTCTCTCAGCCAACTGAATTGAAGCATTCTAAAAAAAATAGTAGCCTAGGCGGATTGAACATTTTTTTTCTGTCAAGTTGCAATGTCAATATGAATGTAACCAATTGTTCAGCCACAATTAAAAATCATCAATTATTGACTCTTGCAGGGACATCACTCTCTTGTAGTTGCTTTTTTTTTGTTGTTTTATATTTTCATTTGCAGAATCATATGAAAAGAATAACGCAAATGTCTACTCTAAAACTGTTTAATTTAGTTAATTGTGTCAACAGCAGGCTAGCTATATGGTGCGAGCTATATCCATGCGCGTGTGTGTGTGTGTGTGTGTGTGTGCGTGCGTGCGTGCGTGTGCGTGCGTGCGTGTGTGTGTGTGTGTGTTCAGCCCCAACTAAAAATCAATAGTTAATGATGAGAGCACATTACTGACTGTGGCTCATGCTGAGACATCACACCAGTTCCTCTTTTGCATCTCAGCGGTCAAATCCTGATTTCTACACAAGCACAATAAATTAAGTGGTTACTCCTCCGCCCCACCACCACTGTCTCACGTTGTGTTTGACAGGTGACCACAACAAGCGGATCCCATTTTCTGGTCAGTTGCCCGAACGGGTGTGACTCTCCAACCCATTTTCTTCCTCCACGTTCAGAGGTCATCATGGACATGAAAGACGACCCGCAAGACGATTCCTCATTCAGCACCGAGACAAATGGTAATAACTGTGGGTGTGATGGTACTGGTGGACAGCCACATTACCATCGACAAGTTGCGCACTCTCTCTGCAGGGTACTTTATGCCTTTGGGCTATCATCACTTCCATCCACTCAAAGATGCTTTACAAGGATCTCATAAAGTTTCGTAAAACGAGGCAGTGCACCAGTGCATTGATGATCACTTTTTTGTTTCCTAACTGACATCAGAAAAACGTTTCATAGCATCTAAAATACCCAAAACACACAGTATGATATTTTTAGTCAAATGCAAAACACCAATAAAAATGACTATATAAAAATGAACCAGGAAGTGGCCAGTTTCAGAAGGTCCCGGCTCCTTGTTCGTGGCGTCACCCCAAGACGTCTTGCCTTGCTGGAGAATCAAAACAATGGCTTCAGATTCGGAGAATATGCTTTCTTGTTCCTCATCCAGTTATGAATATGATTCAAATAGTTCTGAAGAGGAAAGCATACATGTTTGCAATCGATTAAAGAATTTATTCCGTGCCATTTTGAGGCAATACGGGGGGGGGGGATGTAGCACTAAAAAAAGAGTCAGAAAACGGCGACAAAGCTCCGTGTAAGGAATTAATCAGCCCGTTTCCACAGGCTGATTAATTCCTTACACAGAGCTTTGTCGCCCTCTTCTGCCTCTTTTGGGTGCAACACGAAGTTTTCAGATCAAACAAGTACAGCAAAATTCATTGACGTGATGGAGGGACTTTTTTTGTTTCCTAACTGACATCCGAAAAACGTTTTATAGCATCTAAAATACCCAAAATTTATATATTTATTCAAATGCAAAACACCAATAAAAATGACTTAGTCTCCAAAATCTGCAAAAAATTGAGCTGCGAATTGGGAATTTTCAGAAAGTCACGCCCCCAGTTCGTGACGTCACGCCAAGACGTCTTGCATTGTTGGAGAGGAAAGCATACATGTTTGCAATCGATTAAAGAATTTATTCCGTGCCATTTTGAGGCAACATTGGGGGGAAATATCTCACCCAAAAAGAGGCAGAAAATGGCCACCGAGCTCCTGTAAGGAATGAATCAGCCCGTATCCACAGGCTGATAAATTCCTTACATGGAGCTTGGACGCCCTCTTCTGGCTCTGTCTGGTGCAACACAAGGTTTTCAGACCAAACAAGCATTGACGTGATGGAAGGACTGCTACAATGTGTCCTTTTTTTCGGTCAGGGGCGTGCCTTCAGTGACGTAGTTGTAGGACTCGTCACCAACTCAAAAGACTTTCAGAATATTCAGCGCAAGTCTTAAAACGTAAAATATATCTATATGCGGTGGAATCCTTGTAAAATACGCTCAGTAGAAGTCATTTGAAGCCATTTTTCAAATTATGGACACAACTTGTCCGGAGACGTCGGTTGTCCTGAAGGACAACCGACGTCTACGGACAAGTTGTGTCCATAATTGTCGGTTGTCCTTTAAAGGACAACCGATGTCTCCGGACAAGTTGTGTCCATAATTTGTCAAATGGCTTCAAATGACTTCTACTTAGCGTATTTTAATACGAGTCCACCGCATATAGCTATATTTTACGTTTTAATTATATTAAATATTCAGGAAGTCTTGTTTTTGAGTTGGTGACGAGTCCGTACGTGACGTCACTAAAGCAACGCCCCTGACCGAAAAAAGTCACATTGTAGCAGTCCTTCCATTACGTCAATGTATTTTGCTGTACTTGTTTGGTCTGAAAACCTCGTGTTGCGCCAGAACAGAGCGTCCAAGCTCCATGGAAGGAATTTATCAGCCTGTGGAAACGGGCTGATTCATTCCTCACAACAGCTCGGTGGCCATTTTGTGCCTCTTTTTGGGTGAGACATTTCCCCCCAATGTTGCCTCAAAAAGCACAGAATAAATTCTTTAATCGATTGCAAACATGTATGCTTTCCTCTTCAGAACTATTTGAATCATTCATAACTGGATGTGTAACAAGAAAGCATATTCTCCCAATCTGAAGCCATTGTTTTCATTCTCCAGCAATGCAAGATGTCGAGGCGTGACGTCACGAACTGAGGGCGGGACTTTCTGATAATGCCCAATTCCCAGCTCAATTTTTTTTGCAGATTTTGGACACTTTAAGTCATTTTTATTGGTGTTTTGCATTTGAATAAAAATATCATACTGCGTGTTTTGGGTATTTTAGATGCTATAAAAGGTTTTTCTGTTTTTCTTCTTTCAGGTAAGAAACAAAAAAGTGACGTCAGTTGTCCTTTAAAGCAACTGTATTTGTTTTGTACATTTCATGAACAGGACAAATCCACATGCTTTACATAAAAGATCAGATGGTATTAATTCATGCCTTTAAAAAGATGGTGACAATATAGAATATTATATTTCTTTCACTCTTTTTTTTTTCTCAGAATAATTTGAAGATCATTTCTAACTCACCACACACCCAAAATATTTTACAAAAATGACCGTTGAAGTTCTAATGTCCATTAAAAAAGTTTGCATCCCCCAAAACAACCACATGCACAAGAAAAACAATCAGAATGATGATACAGTGGGACCTAGGCTTACAAACTTAATTGATTCCCAGACTTGTGTGTAAGGCGAAAAGTGTGTATCCCCAAAATTATTGTCCCATAGGAAACCATTAAAATGAGAATAATCCCTACCCAGGTCCCCATGAAACATAATTTTCTACTTTCTAAATTTCGAAGCCTTAAAACTACACAAAAATACCTTATTTTATGTATAATAAATGTGCTATAGTATTATGATTAAAGAAATAAACTGTACTGGACAATAAAGTCATTTTATTTACCTTTGATGGTCGTTAATGGCTTGATGGAATGGAGTGTCCGGTTTCCTCAGCATTAAACACTTGATGAGAAACATAGGCTTCTTTCACCATCTTGAGGAACGATCCCTTCTAGGTGCTTTCTCTGTGATAATTGTGTCTCGTTCTTCATCAATTGTGATCGTTTAGCTGGGTTGATAGTTTTTTGCATCAAGTGTACAGATGACCTGTGCGGGTTATTTTTGGAGCCTGATTGATGGGATATTTTAACTGTTTTATTTCCATTTTCTCACTACTCTCACACTTTTGTTTTTTGTTTCAAGCTCTGTCATCTCCCTTTTGTGTGTGTTTTCTCACTCTCTCTGTCTGCATGTCTCTTTAATGTTTAAGCCCCCCCCTCCCCCCCAACTCCTAGTTTCTTGACCAATCACGTGGCTTTAACCGAAGACGCCATTTTGTTTTTTGAAGAACGGCCTCACTCTCTGTCTTTAACCCCATCCCCTACTGCTGCGTTCTTGACCAATCACGTGGCTTTAACCGAAGACTGGGGGCGGGAATAGACAAAAACAGTGGCCACTATTTTCTTGTTAGGAGAACGGGCTCGTTCGCGAACGACATCACTCATTGTGGCAGCTCCGTGTGTATCCCGGAAAATACAGTAAAGTCTCGTTATATCGATATCGGATATATCGATAGTCCTGGTTATATCGATACTATTTCTATGCACGCACGGAGAAAATTACATGCAAACAGGGTCGGATATATCGATAGTCCCAGTTATATCGATATTTTTTCGGACTCCCTTGAATATCGATATAACGAGACTTTACTGTAGTTCGTATGCCAAGGTAAAATTTTCATAAAAAGTTCGTAAGCCAAGGCGTTCGTAAACCGAGGTTTCACTGTATATGAAATGAGGTGTCACACTGTGTCAGAGATGTTCGCTCGGACACTGAACAAAGGCTTAAAGACAAGATGATTGTCTTTTACTGACGGGAGGGGGCGCAGTTTTCAAGAAGCGCTTCTTTGAGCGACGCTCAACCTCTGCAGCCCTCTGCCAAGCTATTGAGAGTATATGCAACTTTCAATGATACATTAGTAAAACAGTCTTCTTGATTTGAATACAACACCTCTGGACGTCCGTTGCACCAACATCCTTAAACCAACAGAACATATACATTTTAATGGGTTGTCTTTTCATGAACTGATAGATTTGTGACCTGGCTAATGAGCGCTTCCTGTGAAGGAGTTTACAAAGGCCTAAATTCCACCCAAGGCCAGATCTTCTACCTGAGGATGACCGTTTAACAGGCTCTGTCTGTTCACCTCACATTCTTTTCAGCCAACTAAGCATACAACAACATGAAACCTTTAAATATGATAACTTAAATTCTGTATATTTTCTATCACACTGATAGTGTGATGTGCATATATGTCGCACAAAGGGACAGCCGAAGCTCCACATTTTGTTTGCCATGGTTTCTTTTGCCCAACCTTCAAAATCTGCAAGCTGTAAAACAAATGGTGTCTGGGGTTCCACTGTTTTCACTTTTGTGTGGCATGAATGTTAGCCAGCTTCACGCTGTCTGTTTATCTCCTATACGGCAGGTAAGCGTCCCGCCGAGGATGCAGATCAGCAGAAATCGTTCAAGCGCTCCAGGAGCTCAGACGAGATGATTGAACTTCGCATCCTCCTGCAGAGCAAAGTAAACGAGCCATTCCTTTTATTTTTTTATGTTCTAAGCAATAGATGTGCTGATATAAACCATCTTATTGTTTGATTTTTTGGGGGGGGCTGTCTCCCTTTCTGTTTCCACTATCTTGTGCAATTTGTCCATTTCTCTTCATTTTTATTTTACTGACAGAATGCAGGAGCTGTAATTGGGAAGGGTGGCAAAAACATCAAAGCACTGCGTTCAGACGTGAGTACACATTGAGGTTTTGTTCTTTTGTACCCCAGCCTCCACCCCTTTTCCACAGCCTTTGAAAACCTATTAGGGAGCAGTTTTTCTTTGATCGCAATACTTCTGGGTAACTTTTAAGATTACCATGTTAATGTAGTTTAATCTGGACCATCCCTATTGTTGTTTCTACCTCTGAATGATAAAGTCATAGACGAGCACCGTTTAGCATTCAGGTAACCTGGCCAGGTCTTTTTTTCATGCAGTCATTGCCTCCAGTTTGCCCTCCCCTACCCCCCCATCTCCTGCTGTCTTCTGGTCTGTTCCCAAACGTTGAACTCATGTTCTTAATATGCCATGATCTCTCTTTTCCAATGTCACCTTCTCTCCTCTTTGCCAAGCCAATCTAAGAGAATTCAACACATGATCAGTGTAGAGCCTGTATATTAAAACTGTTCCCCCTCTCCCCTCCCCCTTGTTTATTATTTTGCTGTTGACTTTTTTGCCCACTTCCTCCTCTGTTGCCCATGTTCTGGACGGCCCCTCCTGCGCCCGCCCGCCCACCTGACCCCGGTTGGCCCTGCCCATAATCGCGCCCCGTTCCCTAAACGGGCGACTTACTCGAATGACATCCGCGCTTGAATGGCCCCGGCCCCTCTGCCCATGCCACCACGCCCAGTACAATGCCAGTGTGTCAGTCCCAGACAGCAGTGGGCCCGAGCGGTATGTCCCTCAGCTCCTCCCTCTCACTGCCTGACTACAGGTCAAACAGACGAGAAGATCAGTCATAGTCATCCTGCCTCTTTATCAGCTCAACAGTTATTTGATAACCTACTTGTGTTCACTGTATGTTAGCCATGGTTTTAAAAAAAGCCTTAATGTCCAAAATTATCTTTCTTTTTTTTTTTTGTTTATTTATTTATTTTTTTTAAGTCACATCAATTGTTTGCCAGGTTTTTTCAGTCTACCACTGGTCTTTTTCCTCAACCTTGTTAAAATCTGCTTTATGTTGTGCCAGCTAAGATGCTTTTGTTGTTTTTCATTAATGATTATGTTTTCCTATCTTCCGCCCTCTCAAAGTCAGTGTTATGGGTGCTTTATTTGTGTGTTAGTCCCATAAATCTTCCGCTGTGTCCTGTGCCAACCCATTCTTCCTCGTTCCATTAGATAACCAGCCTTAGCTGACCACCCCATTCCCTGGTACAGTTTTTGTCCTTGGTCACCTGGTTTTTTCTTCATTTAGGTGTAACCACTAATTGCTTCAATTTATTTGAACGTGCAGGATGCCACTGTCCCATTCCTGCTCATATATGCCTCATTTGGTTATATAGTATGGCATCTCCCGTTATCACCATTTTGGCACCGGCACCAGTTGTGCAAATCTTAATTTGACATCTAGTACTTAACCATCATCTGTTCAGTTTTTTTTTTCTTGCTTATGGGGTGCAGACATCTCTCGTCAAACTTGCTGTTCAAGACAATGAGTTTATGTTTGGGTGGTCTTTAATAGCTTGTTTGACGTATGTATTAAAAATCATGGTTCTGTCATGAGCACCCACAACAGATTTCCGCTTGTGAATTCTCCTTAGTGCGCATTGGTGCAAGTTTTTTTAAACCCTCCACCAGAGAATTTGTCCCCAGATTTCACTCTCCTGTCTTGCCCCTCCAGTGGTCACTGATTGCTGTCACTCTCTTTTGGTTTCCCTTTTTCGTCTCTTTTCTTTCATTATTTATTTTTATTTTGATCTGGACAAAAGACCTAGAAAAGTCTCTTTGTAATCACATTGTGTTGTGTACTTTTATCGACAGCTAAAGTGTCATTATTACTGCTCTACCATCACAAGTTAACTGAATAATGGACCTAATGTTTGAATATTTTTGGTTAGGTTAAACAAATGTATCCTTTGACTGTCATCCTTATTTAATCTAAAATGTGAACTCTCCTTTCCTTTTGGGATGCCTCCTGGGCTCCCTGCATTGCCACCCTCTTTTGCCACTGACTTGTCTTTGGCATGTGCAATGTAAAGCATCCTGTGCATCTGCGCTGACATAGAGACCATTGGTGAGATCCTGCTCAAGACCATCCCTACACTGGAGGAGGTAAAGGACTCGATGTGATTGCAGATTTAGACTATGAACAAAGCACATGATCTGTATTCACATTTTAACATGTGCTCTGCAGTACCAGCAGTACAATGGCATGGATTTTGAGTGTGATCTGCGTCTACTGATCCACCAGAGCCTGGCTGGCTCCATCATTGGAGTGAAAGGTGCCAAGATCAAGGAGCTCCGAGAGGTACAGTAAAGTCTCGTTATATCGATATCGGTTATATCGATAGTACCGCTTATTACGATACTATTTTCATTTCCCTTGCACATTTCTAGTCTTTTTATGTATAATTAGTACCGTTTAGTACGATACCCGGTTATTATGATAATCCGGTTATTACGGTGCTCCTTTTCATCCCCCGCCGGCCATTTTTGTTGTTTATATCGATATATCCGTCGCGCCATTGGTCAACTTGGTCACGTGTCTTGTTACGTGAGCTGCCATCGGTCGCGCCATTGGTCGACTTGGTCACATGAGCCGCCATCGGTCGCGCTATTCGTCGACTTGGCCGTGTGACTTTGTCACGTGACACGCCATCGGTCGCGCCATTGGTCAACTTGGTCACGTGTCTTGGTTACGTGTCACGCCATCAGTCGCGCCATTGGTCGACTTGGTCAGGTGACTTGGTTACGTGCCCAGCACCCGTGTAGCAGAGCCATTTTCATTTTCAGACGCTAGCTCGTGTGTAGCAGACGAGATTGAAGTGTTTGTGTTAAAAGGTAAAAATGGGAAGCAGAAGAAGATTGATGACTTTTTTAAATTGTATACATAATACAGTAAGATGTAAGCGTTGCAGTTTCCCTGTTGTGTTATGTACATGCCCACTGTACTGTATATGAATGCAATCGTTTTTTGCAACAATGTTTCTTGTTTTGTCTGCTGAAGCGCGATGATTTTGAAAATTATTAACATTCCATACTGTGTATTAAAGGACAGCCGATGTCACTTTTTATTCAAATGCAAATAAAAATGACTTCACGCCAAGACGTCTTGCATTGCTTGTGAATCCAAACAATGGCTTCAGATTCGGATAATATGCTTTCTTGTTACACATCCAGTTATGAATATGTTTCAAATACACTGTAGTTCTGAAGATTAAAGCATACATGTTTACAATCATTAAAGAATTATATGTGCCATTTTGAGGGAACATCTCTCCCCCAAAAAAAAGGGAGCTAATGGCCAGCTCCGTTTCTTATATGGCGCTTGGCTGCCCTCTTTTGGCGGCTTTTGTTTAATGCAGTTCGGCGCAGGATCGGATATATCGATAGTCCCGGTTATATCGATATTTTTTGGGCTCCCTTGAATATCGATATAACGAGACTTTACTGTATTTGTAAAGAACCCCCCCCCCCCAAGTTGCGTAATGAAACATGGGTGTTTCTTACTCAAAAAAGCTACTTTATTTTTTTTGGGGGGGAGTTGTCACGGTTTTGTTGCCATGATTGGACATCAGGGTCAATTGCGAGGTTTTTGGCACATTGTACTGGCTGGAAAGATACAGAATTACCCCTTTTTTCCACGATTAAAATATTTTTTACTTGATAGGCAAAAAAGGTATCTTGTGGTGCCTTAATTCAAAATAAGCAAGGTGATTGAGACCATTTGCGACCAAGGCAGTTAACACGGCTAACTATCATAACTAACCTAACCTCATCTCACTTGTGCACTGATGTTAATTCAGGGTGTTGGTCAAGCAGGGACACACCTACTCATTTTTTTTTGTTTGTTTTCAAGTACTTTTACGATTATATTTTATTGCAAACATGTTTTCTTTTGTTTGTTTTCCCCTAGAATACAAAGACCAGTATCAAGCTGTATCAAGATTGTTGTCCTCAGTCGACAGACCGTGTAGTGCTGGTCGGTGGTAAAATGGAGCGCGTGGTTGAATGTATCAAGACCATGCTGGAGGTTATCGCTGTCGTAAGTGAGAGAGAAAGACCTGTGTTAGACATCCTTTTCTGCATTTGTGTCTGGCAAACTTCATTTTTATAGCTTGGCTGCATTTGTCATTCTTATAGAATTTTTAGTTGCCCCACACGAGATACTGTATACGTCCAAACATTTAGTGCAGGGGTCTCAAACTCAATTTACCCGGGGCCCGCTGGAGGCAGAGTCTGGGTGAGGCTGGGCCGCATCAGGATTTTCACAAGAAAAGCACAGATAAAACATTCCAATGTTCTCAAAATTTTTATTTTTAACACACAAAAATGAATTAAATGAATACATGGAAAAATGAATACAAAATAAATTAACCGGTAATAAATAAATTAAATAATTATAATGATCATAAGGCAGATACAGACGACTGAAAAAAAAAACACAAGAAACGAATTATTTTAATAAAGTTTCAAAACTTCTGAACATAAATAAAATATTGAACATGAACTGTCCCAAACATGGCTTCTCTTGCCTACTTCTTACTGCTAAAGACCTGGCAGCCACATTTGGCTTGAGGGAGGAGGCAGTGGAGACTGAGTAGGGCTTGAAGATGCTCATCAGTAAGTCTGGACCCGTACTTGGACTTATTGAAGTTCAAGGTGGAGAAAAGCTTCTCACATAAGTATGTGCTCCCAAAAAGACACATGGTCCGCTTGAACATTCGGGAAAGTTCAGGGAAGCTGGGGGTTAACTCAAAAATTGCCCAAGCTTGTCTGCTTCTCCATTCACATCCCTGAACTTGGCTATGAGTGCAGATTGGCACTGTAGGTCACAGGACTCCATTTGGAACACAGGAGGGGCATCTTGCACGTCAAAACAGAATGGGTCCGCAAAAACTTGAAATGTGGCTTTGTGCGTCTTGAAGTCTGCACATCAGTGATTAAATTCCCTCTGTCGCTCCAAAATCATGGTTTGTTCCATGGTTTGTTCAGCTCCATGCACAAGTTTCATTTATATCAATCATGCGGGCTTCACTAACATTAATCTTTCATGTCAAGGCGGGCCGCAAAATATTCTTTCAGGGGCCGCAGTTGGCCCGCGGGTCGCGAGTTTGAGACCACTGATTTAGTGACTTTGTCGGCATTATATAGTCCATCCAGGGAAGGGGGCATTTGCGAGGGTGGCGTTACATGTATGGGCCAAGATGCCTTCAGAATGGAATAAGACCTCTTTCAGATGTGGCTACAAATCCGAGGTCTGTTAAACATGTGCCGACAAGATTGCACTGTCAACTCCAGCAATTTGAGTGTGTGTATGCATGTGTCAAAAGACACATGCATACACACACTCAACTGAGTGCCGGTGTGGGTTTTCTCTGAGTACTCCGGTTTCCTCCCACGTTCCAAAAACAATGATGGGAGGAAAATGGAATGCTCTAAATTGTCCCTAGGTGTGAATTTGAGAGTGGATGGTTGGATTAATCCAATTTTAAATTACTTGCATTCATGATCCTCAATTCCTTTCTTTTTGTAGGCTCCCATCAAAGGTCGCTCACAGCCATACGATCCCAATTTCTATGACGAAACCTATGATTATGGAGGCTTCACGATGGCATACGAGGAGAGGGGCGGCAGCAGCCGCCGGCTAATGAGCAGTTTTCCCATACGAGGAAGCCGCCCAAGCGCCGGTGACCGCGGCTACGATCGAATGTCCTCCAGCAGGTCGACTCGCGGGCCGCTGCCCCCCTCTCGCAGGGATTATGATGACATCAGTCCCCGTCGGGGTCCTCCCCCGCACCACCAGAGCAGGAACCGAGGTCACACTCTGTCCATGGGTCGCTCGCACCGTGGCGGGTAAGGCGTTCATTTCTTTGTTCAGCCTTAAAAATTAAATGGAAGACAGACACGTGTTGTTTGCATGATATGTGTGTTTGCTTATTCTTTTTCTGTAGTCCACACACTTGCATTAAATTTCCAATTTTGTTGGGTAAATGATGTCCAGTTTTCTGACTGAAATTCGGCGCTGTGCAATGTGCACATATATTTGTCCATTACATGAAGTCGATGTTATCATGCTTGGGTGTATCACTGTTTCTTTTTTTAGTCACCCCTTTCCCCTTCTATCTTTTCCACAGAGATGATCGTTACTATGACTCATACCGTGGCTCAGATGAAAGGTCAAAGTAAGTTGAGTTAATTTTTTGATGATCACCTTATGTTTCCTTTATTCCTCTATTTGTCAGTCTCTGTATTTAAGTCCTCATCCCAGTTCCCCTTTTCAACACACAAAACCGTCTTGCGATATCATTCTCTCACGAGCCAGCTGGTTAGCGCCAGAAGCTAACATAGCAGTCTACACCATCACAAACGCACGGTGCTTGACTTTGTTCACAAAAGGCTACTCAATTCTGACAGCCTTGTCGTGTAATTGGTGAGTAGAAACCAGTAATCATGTCAAATATGACTGACGGCAAGCACTTTTGCCTGCTATACAAGTATACTTGAACATCATTGGTGGGTTTTCTGTATCAAATGACTCAGTTTATATCATACCAATGTATCTTGTAGATGCAACAAATGATTCTAAACATATCGACTGAACATATGGAAATCAGGTGAAGAAAATGAGATTCCAAACAAATGTCCTCGGCAATAGTGACGAGGCTAGCAAATAAATGCACATTACGACGGGTGGGAGCAGCAAGCAGCAGCCCTTGGCTATGATCTTCATCACCACCACCTGTCACTCCTCTCACCATAACACTGTCAGAGCTGTTCCTGTGACTGTGTGGGAAGATGGCTGGGAGAAAATGTGTTTATACTGTAATCTTGCGCAGCGTGTGTGTGCAGGTTGACCTGTACCGCAATTTCTTTTCCTCTCCTCCTCCCCTTGGAACGTTTTCAAGCGTTTTTTTTTTCTAAGCATTTAAATTTTGTTCCACCCCCACCTCCATTCTCACCTCCCTTCCTTCTGTTTCTCTTTCATGACCAGCGACAGAAGAGGTAGACCGGATCGCTACACTGATAACATGGTTAGTGACCCTTGCTTGAATGCATGCTGCTCGTGTGCCGTCTGCATCCTGAGGCCAGTGCATGCTGCTCGCCACCGGTTTGTGACATGCTGTGATTGCGCATTGTGTTGCAGTCACCCCCAAGCTTTACTAAAACCCAACTCACCCGCTCTTATATACCAGCCATCTCTCCGAAACGACCGTAATCGCCCCAGCTGGAGGCATCCCATAGTAATCAGTTATAATTACCCTCTTAGTGTGTACTTTTTCATGGTCAGCTTATTTTTCTGTGCAAAGAGAGCGAGAGCGAGTGGCGGTGACCATGGTTGGTTGCTAGGCAATAGTGCTTTGTTGACAGACTCCCACCCACCGCCCTCTCTGAGAGCTGGCAGGGCCTGCCGTCGCCCAGCAACAGTGTTTTTGAATTGCCTGTTGCCCCGGCGACAGCAGCCACTGAATAGCAGGTGAAAATGGGGGCTGATTGGAAGGGGGAGGAGTCTGGCATATGGATGAAAACTGGCTGACTTTTTAGTTGCGTCTGTTCCATTGACGATGCATGTTGATGCCGGTCTTAGCGTGCACTCCTCATGCGGGATGCGAACAGAGATGTGGCCTCTTGGTAACCTCTGTACTTTTCTGTTTGATTTTTACAGAGTGGGGCAGGATATGGTAAGTCGTACACCTTTCTATGGCCGGATTGCAAACGTGTATCGGATAAAATCTATTTTTTTTTTTATTGACATTTGCTATGTACAACAGCCACAGCCTAGGGAAATGACATTTTCCTTGAAACTAATTGTGAACTTGTGCTTAACAGAAAAAAATGTAGTCAATTGCATGTGGGATTGTAATTTTTTTTAATTGTCCAAAATGTCTTTGAGCATTGCTCCTTTCTGTCTTGTGCAGATAACAGCTCTTCCTGGGATAGCTACCAGTCCGGTAAGTCCAAAGCTGACATTTTTCTTTTTTTTTTGACATTATTTTTTTATTTATGTATTTATTGCGTGTTTTTACTTGTCACTGTTCTGTTAAAATGGCAACCAAAGCACACAATTAGTTTGGAATACCAAATTGTCTTGCCAACAATTTGCCCTTGGGGGTAGTATCGGAGTCATAAAAGCGCTAATCGCAATTGTGGTGTGAAGTTTAACACTCTCATCCCCCGCCCCGTTATATGTCACACCATGCATGGATGACTGCCGTCCTCTAATTATCTGTTTGTGGGATGCAGTGTCCCAGTGTGAAAGTGCCTGCTGTTAGGGCAACATCCCACTTCCACTGTGTGATGTGTGAAAGACACAGGCTGATACATGCTGCAGCTTCTTTTGAGGCTCCAATTTTGTTGTGTGAAAGCGGCTCATCCTTGCGACCCATTTGAGGAATACTGTGTCCCCCCCCCGCGTCCCCCTAAAGCAATAATGTCCTGCGGTGTTTTATAACGTTTCCATTTTTTTTGCCGTTAGGCGGACGGGGCTCCTACAATGACCCGGTCATCACCACACAAGTGACAATCCCCAAAGATGTGAGTTAAGCAAATGTGTTCGATGTAGGGTGATGCACCTTATGAACACTTGAAATTAAACTGATGCAAATTAAATACTGCATGTCATGAAATGCTTAGTGTATTGAGGACTGTAATGACAGAAATGGAAATTTCCTGCCATGTCAGCCCTGATATCAATCTGTACAGTAGCACAAAAACACTTGTCAGATTGATCCCCTACATGCATTTTTTTCTAATTGAAGGTTTGGTCCCTGACTAATATGTTTGTGCATCTGCTTCTTTTCTTTTGCTCCACCTTCTTCCCACCACGGCCACAATTTCCGATGTCTCGTGTCAGCTGGCGGGCTCCATCATCGGCAAGGGCGGCCAGCGGATCAAACAGATCCGGCATGATTCCGGCGCATCCATTAAGATCGACGAGCCTCTAGAGGGCTCAGAGGATCGCATCATTACTATTGTGGGCACTCAGGATCAGATCCAGAATGCCCAGTATCTTCTACAGAACAGGCAAGTTCTACTCTGACCCTTTCTCTCTCAAAACCACTTTTTGTCTCATTTTATTGCGCAGGGGTAAGGGAACTTGGGTACAATTCTTCAAAACATTACAATAAGTTTGCCATAACATGAAATGGAAAATTTGAAAACTTCAAATGGACAACGCCCTGTCCTCTTTGTCTTGGGGCTTTTTTCTGTGTTCACACTAAATGGGGTTGATGAATTTCATGTTGAGGGGCCTCGCTTTTTAAAATACAGTAAAGTCTCGTTATATCGATATCGGATATATCGATAGTCCTGGTTATATCGATACCATTTCTATGCACGCACGGAGAAAATTACATGCAAACAGGGTCGGATATATCGATAGTCCCGGTTATATCGATATTTTTTCGGACTCCCTTGAATATCGATATAACGAGACTTTACTGTAATTACAATTTTCCAGGCGATAAGAATTTGCGGATTTGATTTGGATATCCTGATCATGCGATCAGACATTGGGCCCTATCAACGTCATATAGAAACAAAACAGAGATGCACAGATATTGCAAAATATATCAATATAGATAGACACATAAACTTATTTATCAATAATATTAAATTATCTGCAACATTGTAACTCAGCCAGTGGTAGGACATTCTGGTCCTATTTGCTGAAAGCTAATATTAAACTAATTTAACAATGATCATGTTTCCAGTGTGGAAATATTTTAACGTGAAAAGCCAAGACTTTGCAATAGTATTTAACAATAATAATCATAATAATACATTTTATTTCTAAGCGCCTTCACCAAATCTAATAGAATATGCCAGCAGACAAACTGATTTGCACCCTCAAAAAAGGGAGAGTGTGATTTGAAATTTCCCGTTTGTTTATACCCGGCTCCACAACCCATGAGTTGTCATTGGGATAATTTTGTTTTAAAAAAAAAGCCACTTGGGATGTGCTCCAACCCTCAGTTTACTACATAGCTGAGATCTCATGACTCTGTATTGACGCACACTCAAAATCAAGCGACTTGGAATCTGGTGTAAAAAAATATGGTAGACCTTGAGTGTTTGTGCATGTTGTCAGTGCAGAGAATATAAATAGCACATAATTTCAGTTCATGTACAAGGAATTGTTTGAAAAAAGGCCCCAAACATTTGATCCACAACAGTTAATCGTTTACAATCCATATGTTTGGTCGCGTCCTGTGGTTTCGTACATGTATGGCCACCAATGGACACGCAGAATAAAAAGGTTCCCTACTCCTGCTCGAGTGCCTGTTTGTTCAGTGTATTCAAAAGTGTTTGCGTGTGTCTTTTTAGCAGGCGCACGCAATATGTAATTGAGGCAATTTCTCAAATGCCATGTTTAGAAATAGTTATAAAATGCATTCACGCTGTATCTCTAGTGTCTCTTGCCTGCTGTCTTTCCACTAACATCCTTCCTTTCTTCCCCATGCAATCTGCAAGTAGTTCAAACCTTCCTCTTACACTAAACGGCTAAGGAGAGGCAAGCAATCTTTGGGGGGTTGACAATTGAACTCCTCAAGGTTCCTTGAATTGGAAAGAAAAAAAAAGAGAAATGTAGCCAAAAAAAATATATTGAATCCGCCTACCCCCACCCCCCTTCGAAGCCGTTGCAGTGTGAAGCAGGGAGTGGAGTGATTCTTCCCCTGGCTGCTGCTGTGTGGAAGACTAGTGATTTTGTTGTTTTTAGTTAGATCAAGTGACAACAAATCACAGTCTGCCAAATAGCAGGGGGCTCCTCCTCTTCTGTCTCCCTTGGCAACCAGTAGGCACGTATACAACACACCACTTCCTTCTTTTTTGTCGACGCTAATACAGCTGTACAAGCTTCTGCTGCTTGCTGCTACTGTCTAATTAGGAGTGGTGTTGCCATGGTAACTAACCCTGCCTCCCTCTTTCCTCCCTCTCCACCCCCTTCAGTGTGCTGCACCTGCTTGGACTCAAGGACTAACCCCACCCCCATGTTTCAATTTTTGCCCCCTCGCCCCCTTTTTTTCCATTTTTGTCCATTTGTTTGTTTGTTTTTTTGCCCACCGAATTGTACCCCACCACCCACCCATCCCCTCCCTCGTCGTCCAAGCCCCTGCTGTAGCCTATGATGAAAATACTTTTTTTTCTTTTTGTAACGACTTGTTAATTGAAGTTCTTGTGCATTTTACTCTTTATTTCAGTGTGAAGCAGTTCTCTGGTCAATTGCTGTAGACACACCCCTGGATTGACTCGAGCAGATTGTCCCTCCCCAATCCCCTCTTCCCACTCCCTGATCCACACACCCCTCAGACTATTAATCTGGATTCTGGGTACTTTTTGGGGGGGTAATTTCATTTTTATATTTTTAAATGTGATGTTCTACATTCCCGTGCATCAAAGATGTTCTGAATTCTTTAAAGTGTAGTTTTGTTTAGTTTACCTGCTTACTTTTTTGAAATACCCTTCGCAAAATAAAAATCTAATTTCTCCCATGAGATTAAAATGACTATTGGCATACTTTTTTTTTTGTGTATAGTGCCAACTCACACTTGCCATTACTGCTCCAAATCATCCAAAATGTTAAGACAAGTTCTTTTTAAGTTTTGGGGTGTCTTGGGACGCGTAATAGGACACGTTCGCTCACCTATATCGAAGTAATTAAATTTCTTAATTTAAAACACACTCTTTTCTTACAGACAGTTTGTATGTGTTCAAATACCTGACATGTTTCGGCGTGTACTTCCGCCTTCGTCAGAGTGTCACGGAGGAACATCCGTTTGAACACCTACAACACACTGTAAGAAAATAATCTGTTTTATATTAGATATCAAGTAGACAGGATGAATTTAATACAACTATTATGCGGAAGTAATTAAATGTTTTTGTGTGAATTAAATTCAGTAGTTTCGAGCCTTTGGGATACCTGCAAGAATTTTTGTTTGGGTATTGAACTGAAAAATAAACAAAATCCATGTCTATGCTCTTGACTACAGTCGTTGTCCATGCTGTAAAACGTTTGTCAACTTGTCAAATGAATAAAGTTGCCACCTTTTTACTCACCTTGTTCCACAATTTATTTTAAGATAGATTATTTTTGTTTGGGATTTTCTATAATTACTTCATGCTTGCTTGATCTTTAATTAAATTGTTCGACTGATTATGAACTGTTCATTTGTGGACCCTTAATTTTAATGCAATTAACAGTCTTAATTTTCATGCTGTAGAATATTTTTTGTTCCTGGCCGTTTCATTGGTCAACCTCAAGGGGATTTGTATGAATTACTGTTATATGAATGTCATATAAATGCCCATAGTTCTTTGATTTTCTACAAATTACCAAAGTAATATCGACAATGTCGCACCCACACCCAATTTCTTAAAAATACAATACTTTTTATCCTTTGGAATGATTTGCACGACCAGAAAGGTACGTACCACCCGCTGTCAATTAGTAACAAAAACGACGTCTTTCCGTCTTCATCTGCTTACTGCTATGTGATTGGCTAAGAGTCGATCACGAGGTTTTGATTGGCTGCAATATTTTCAAACAGGAAGTTAAAATACGAGTCAGTGACGGTCAGCAGTCCCAATTTAATTGGTAAGATTTATTTAATAACAAATAAATATGATTGATGTCGTAACACCGAACGTGAATATCTGATAGAACTGTTGTTTTGAACCCACATAAAACGAAACGCTACCACGTGATTTGTGACTGCTTTGATTTGCCCAAAATTATACTTGTTGCTCGATTATAAACCGGTGTATTACAAAATTAACATTCTATCATACATCTCCAAGGTCCCTTGAAGGTGAATAACAAGTGTAGGCCACTGTTCGTTTTTTTTACTGTTTCTGACACAAGAACACAAAAACATGTTTGGATGTTCTGTTTCTCGCAGCCTTGATGGAGCCTCGCCTGTTCCCTCGAGAGTCAGGCCAGTTTGTAGCAGAGCAGAGTCAGGATGTGTTTGTGGAGGAAGAAGGCGTGACGAAGGTGGCACAGATGCTCTTCGCTCTGCGGGGTCGTGATGAGCTGAGCGCCAGTGGTTGGAAGATGGCCAACCCCCTGGCCCCTACACCCACCTCTGACCAGGGGAGTCAACATCACAGATTACATCCAGTGTTGTCACAGAAATGTCACGTTTGAACTCTAAAATTGAAATTGCACAGGTTTAGACCACTACCATTTGCCCTTAGAAGCATATATTTATACCGTGTTTTTAATCCCACTTTTCTTTTTGCTGTTTGTGTCAAAATCGAAGCAGCCCACAGTGGCCTAAAATACCAGTTGGGAGAGTCTGGCCTATTTGAAATGTTAACCCTAGAAAAAGTAACCTGCTAACAAACAAAAATAGGGTACACCTTCATTTTTGTAACATTGTTATCAAACAATATTTTCAATTTATTGTCTTTTTAGCCTTTAACTCATTATATAAATGGTACCACCACCTCAAAACACCAGTAAGAGATGTCTGTCTAGTCCTATGACTTGTTTATTCCAAATGTCATTCTTCATGAACCACTAACTGGCTGACAAGCAAGCAGAAAGACATCAATGTTTTTTGTGTGTGTCAGGTAGAACTTGCCCTGTTCTGCTATCAGAAAATGTGCACTTTCACTATTGAACAGTTTGTATATTGAGTTTGATTCTGTTATAATGGCAAGATTTGATGTTGTACCCGTGTGGCTGCCAAAATGCCATTTGTTGATGTTACAATGCTGATGGAAACTTTTCTCCTCACAGTCGTCTTATATACTAGTACTCTAGCATTTGTCTTATTGTATTGTTTCAACCCCGCAGGCCTTCAATTGGGTGTTTGTGATTGATACCATGAACTTTTCTTTCTGGCCCAATGATGACGTGCGCCAGTGCAAGGTGACCTTCCGCGGGACCACACACACAGGCTACATGACCTTGTGTGCCGCCATCACCAGAGCCATGGAGGAAGGTGAGAGGATTTCTATGACCACCTTTTTTTTGATACATTAAAGGACAACCGACGCCTCCGGACAAGTTCCAGAATTTGTAAAATCACTTCAAATGACTTCTACTGAGTGTATTTTACAAAGATTCCACCGCATATAGCTATATTACGTTTTTAAGACTCACGCTGAATATTCAGGAAGTCTTGTTTTTGAGTTGGTGACGATACCTACCGTGACATCACGGTAGGTATCGTCACTGACCAAGGAAGCGACACACAATGCATTTTGGGTACTTTGTTTGGTCTGAAAACTTCGTGTTGATCCGTGTTGATGGTGAAATTAGAAGGAAAACACATAAATAGCGCAATGGTGAATCGTTGTGTGTTGCACCAAGACTACTATTTGATATTAGCTGACAGAAATTCCCAGCAGACAAATCAGCCCATTTCCAACAGAGCTTGGGCGCCATCTTGTGCATTTTCTGGGATGCTACATTGCAGTCCAGAGGCCTCAAAATGACACAGAAGGTTCCAAACATTTATGCTTTCCTCTTTAGAAGTATTTGAATCATATTCATAACTGGATGAGTAACAAGAAAGCATCTTCTCCGAATCTGAAGCCATTGTTTTGATTGTAGAGCAAGGCAAAGACGTCCTGGCGTGACGTCACGAACATGGGGGCGGGACCTTCTGAAACTCGCCCCTTCCGAGGTCATTTTGAAGTAGTTTTGGGACACTAAGTCATTTTTATTGGTGTTTTGCATTTGACTAAAAATATCATACTGTGTGTTTTGGGTATTTTAGATGCTATAAAACGTTTTTCTGATGTCAGTTAGGAAGCAAAAAATGGTGCCGGTTGTCCTTTAAGAAACACTTCCTAATAAGACGAAGCCCTTAAAATCAGGATGTTTTATTCACAAACATCTGATTTATCATTTTAATCCATTTATATTTCCCACTTTGCTTTTAGTGACAATGACGTTTAAAACAACTGTGAACTACAGAAGCTGCTAAAAAAATGTGTTCGCTCTAAATATTTGAATTGATGTAAAGACGCTCCCCTACTTACGAACCGTCGCGTTACGAACAACTGTACAGACGAACATTTTTGTAGCAACATATGTCGTATTCTCTCCAGTTGTACATGTACCTATCTTTATCAAGCATATATTTTATGAATTATTTATTTTTCAGTACAAACCAATAGATTACTTAAACATACTTATATAAACCTTAAATACACTAATATAAGCCTTGAACATACATTCCATACAAAATATAGCACTGAAGCAACTTACGAACAAATTCACCTTACGAACAACCGTTTGGAACGTATCTCGTTTGTAAGTTGGGGAGCGTCTGTATAAAATTATTTCATGACCAAGACCTACCTGACGATTTGCAAAATATCCAGTTCACATGCTGTGCTTTCCTCACGTCCAATTACCGATTGAGCGGCCTTAACTTGAACTTGGAACGCTTGGGAAATTGCTCGTAATGTCATCTGCATCATTTGCAATGAGACTCCGGATATTAATAAATGACATCTCATACAGGACACTGCTTCCTGTGAACCCTACATAATGATTCTTGAGGTGCTTGACATAAATAACAAGTGATGTTGCCGGAACTTCACACCTGAATGTCCCTTTAACTTGCTTCTCTTTCCTGCTCAGGGGTGCCCATTACCGACCCAAAGTTCTTCTCCCAGATCTCCTTAGAGGAGCTGGCACATATCCTTCGCTCTGACAACGAAACGCCCATGCCCATGATTCAGGAGCGCCATCAGGTTAGGAAATGATCATCTTGATGTTAACATTTTCATGTTCATCAGTGTACTCAATGGAAATTCTAAGAAGAACTTGAAATTAAAGACAAAAAATACCAGAACAGAAATCTCTTACAATTAGCACCCATCATGAAACATTTATCAACATGGTTTGATCTGACCTGTAATTGATAGGATTTAACCAAAAAAAAAGTCTCACCGGAAATAGTAATAATAATAATAATACTTTTTATTTCTAATGAGATACATCTGTTCCAGTGTTCCAATGTTCCATGTTTTTTATGCTAAAAATAAAAAGGAGGATAAAAAGGAAAAATTACGGGATAGATTACTACAGTGGACATCTTATCATGCATCCTATCGGGTAACAGGATGCACATAAAAGGTTAACTCATTCACTGCCAGACATGTGCAAAAATGTGTCACTCTAGTGCCAGGGTTTTTGTCATTTTCACTCAAATTCCAAGACCCACAGAATATTGAGTTTTAGGACTACTTCAACATTCAATGCAGCGTAAGAAACCTTAGACTCTCTTCTGTCATCAGAAAAAAATAATTAATTCCTATGTTATATGGGTCTGGAGTAATATGAGGCGCAAGTGGGGATAGCTGTACAAAAGGCAAATGCTGCCTGTCCCCTTGTGGGATGGAAAAACATTGCCAGAGGTCTGACCAGCGCTTTATCAGCAAGAAAAACCAAAACCCGAACAAATTTGGGAATGGCGCTCCACACGATATTTTCAATTCCCGAATAAATACAAAAATTGCAGTGAATGAGTAAATATTGAGATGTCAATTGTCTTTGCTTTGTGAATTATAGCAAATATGCAATTGTATACCCTGACATTGCAAATTTCCCCATTGTGGGACTATTAAAGGGTTTCTGATTCAGACTTTTGAATTGTAAAAAGAAGTCAATGACTTCAAAGCTCCTCCACTACAAAAAAAAAAATAGCAGTCTATATTATCCTAACTTTCACAATAACCGGTGACATATAGCGACTCAGTCGATGTCGCCGAGCCGTAATGGCATCATAGGAAGTCACTCGGGTATAGATTACGACATCATCGCATTTCATAGGGCACCTGTCATGTGTATGGGGGATGACATGGGATCAATCTAACTAGTGTGTGCTTTGATTGATGAGCGACATCGTTGTTTATCACATCCTTGATGTCACCTTTCGATGTGTTGTTGGGCAGGTTAATGTTTTCCTTGGTGCCAATGTTCTTCTGGTACTTAAATCCTAATTATGGGGATGCGTAATAGCATTGTGGTAGCATAGAATTTTTATATTTTTATTTTAATAAGATCAAATACAATGATATGGCATCACCGCTAGGCTGTGAATTGTAACCAACCCCACCATCCTTTCTTTGGTTTGGCAAATTTAACTATTCCACCATTCCAGAGGGTAAGCTTCATTTCAATGAGACAGATGTCTCCATCCAATCAACAGGTTGACTTGTTATAACAAGCGCGCCCACGATCATTTACATGCCGAGTCTGTCTTCCAAGGTGCTGACTGAAGCCGGCCGTGTGCTGTTGCGACATGGTGGAAGCTTCCAGAGTTTCATCAGCCAGGCCGGGATCGACGCCCGTAAGATGGTGGAGCTCATCGTGGAGAAGATTCCGTCCTATCGAGATGAAGCTGTTTACCAGGTGGGATTGTGATTTACTTTTTTTTTTTTCATGTGGAATAGTGATCAACTTGTTTGTATCACAATTCTGAGGTTCTGGGTTTTGGTTTGCGTTTACCAGTGCTCACTTTGGTATCGTACTGCTACTTTGTCTTCCATTATATATAAAAAAAGAAATAAACAGGTTTTAACTCATTCAATGCCGTTCACGAATTTATTGGGAAATTGAAAATATGACGTGGAGCGCCATTCCCGAATTTTTTTTTTTTTGTTGTTGTTTGGGTGGCGATAAAGCACTGGCCAGGGCCTCTGGCAATGTTTTTTCCCTTCCACAAGTGGGTAGCAGTTCGCTTTTTTCTATGTTAGCGCTTTGTTCCAGCTTCAGCTGTTGTTAAAGCACGATATAAACCAATATGTATGTATTGCATTGTATTTTGAACAGCCGCTCTCATTTCAAGCTCATATGACTCCTGACCCATATAATTTAGGAATTACCTATATTTTTCTGATAAAAGAAGATTGTCTAAGTAAAGGTTTCTTCAGCCGTCATCTGTACTTCTTTGAAGGTGTCGGATGTTTCGCTTCTTATCCAAGATGCTTCTTCAGCAAACTAAAGTCTTACTGGTAGTTTAGGCCCTATATATGTATCCCTACTGTCCAGACGTGGTCATGCCGGACCCCTGCTCTCAGGTTGGGGCGAGCAGAGGACGAATCCCTGCGGCTCCACAGATTGCTTCTATTGGTATCACCTCATCAGCATAACTAATCCTATGTTGCCTAAGCAGTGTATTGTATGAACGATCCAAATTGAACCCCACACCACCATATCGGTTTAGTGAAGGATTTAGCTGTTTTATGAAAATAGCTTCTTTTACTCCCCTTTCAAACCATCTATGTTTTTTCGCTAAGATTTTAACCTCATTGTCGTCAAATGAGTGGTTGCTAGCTTTTAGGTGCATATGTACTGCCGATTGAGGCCCACTAGTATTATGCCTGTGATGTTGATAGTCTTTTTTTTTTGAGAATTTGTTTAGTCTCCCCAATCTATTGCTCTTTACAATTTTCAAAATGAATTGAATAAACTACATTACTTATTAAATAGAATAAGAAGCATCCTGAATAAGAAGCGCAACGTCCGACACCTTCAAAGAAGTACAGATGACAGCCTGAGAAACCTTTTCATCGATGGACCACTCCTGTACAACTGAGAGCTTACATAGGCGTAAAGATAGTCTAAGGTTTCTTACGCTGCATTGAATGTTTATGTAATCTGAAAACTCAATTATTGTGTGGGTCCTGGAATTCGAGTGACAATGACAAAAACCCTGTTACTGCAGTGGACACATTTTTGCACATTGTCTGACAGTGAATGAGTTAAAAAAATCAACAGAAAGGAATTGATTCAAATGCTAAATACAAAATAAGTCTACCAAACTTTGAGGATCATTGGATAACAATATATGCCCCGGTGAGCAGTTCTGGGTGTACCTCATCCCTTTCTGAAAGTCATCTGGGATAGATTCCAGTTCATCTGTGGACTCTCACCAAGCCAACACTGTTTTAAAAGCAAGGCTGCATTTCGATGATGAATGAGCTGATCATTCAGCGTGATCAAAGGAAGAAACTAATGTGAGCGCGCCGTCTGCTGGCCATACGATGTTATGTCACAGTTGTGTTCCTAAACGAATCACATTAATTTCCCCCTTTAAAACTCCAAGCGTCATTACAAAAGTGAAGCGTTTTTTTTTTTCATCTTTTTTAGGGTGAGTATATTTATTTATTTTTCTTCATGTTTTCTCTTTCTTCTTTTCCTTTTGGCTTCATGCTTCCTCTGACTTTTTTTATTTGTGGCTTCTTTTCTTTACGATGTGACCTCATAGAATCAGAAAGCCTTTAATAGTCCCATAATGGGGAAATTTGCAATCGACAGCAGCAAAATTGAAAGGGATGGAGGGGGTGAAAAGATATAAAAACAAACTATTCTATGCATAAATGAAATGTATTATTATTATTATTATTATTATTATTATTATTATTATTATTATAGAAATGTCTGAAGACTGAAATGTATCGCTGCGCAAAAATGTTTCGTAAAAAGAACTGTATTGCAAATATAAAAGCATATTTCATCAATGTAACTATTGAGTCGACAAAGTGGCCATGCTATTGCGTCCATTTTTTTGTTGTGTTTTAGTATGGGAAGTATTTGCATGACATTTTCTTTATTTTGTCATGCCACAGTGGCATTCTGAATAAGATTTAAATTATTGTGCCTCTCCCAAATTCTAAGTGCAATTAGGGAATCTAAAAGTTTTTTTTACTTAGGTTTTCATTCTCTGGATAGTTTTATCTCTTGTTCTTTTTCTAATTTTATCTGTGGCTTTATTTATGTCCCTGTTTTGTGATCGTAAATTGTCCTTGAGAGCTTTGAAAGGTGCTTATAAATAAAATGTATTATTATTATTCAAAAATGTGATATTCACGAAAGCTTTTCTAGAAAGGCTATTCTACATAAACAATCCACATCTAGCAAAATGTAAGCCAATTCAGACTTTTATTGATGTTGTGTTTTTTTTCTTTGGGTTGTTTTTGTTGTGTGTGTGTGTGTGTGTGTGTGTGTGTGTGTGTGTGTGTGTGTGTGTGTGTGTGTGTGTGTGCGTGCACCTCTGGAAAGGAAATGTTTATTTTCATCAAAATGACTTTCTCTCTGTTTAAGGGGAGGAGGATCTCATTGTACAAGAGGGCTCAGATCCTGGTGGCCGATTTCTGGGCTATGGCGGCGGCCAGGGGCGCGACAGACATCGTCAACATGGACTGGCTTACCATGTTTGCCGACTACCGGGTCCCACAAGCCCTTGTCTTCCTGGGCGCGTTGCGATACTCTGACACTCTGATGCATGCGCTCAAGAGCGGTATGTGTTGCGATCTGAAGTCCACCTGCATTTTCCACCGGCATCCAATATACACATTTCAACTTTCAGGCAAGCTGTTGCATTCAGGTGACCGCAGGGAGGTGGAGATCCGGGCCTGCTCCATTTGGGCAGTGGAGCGCATTAAGGCCCGCCTTGATGAGATCGCGCGAGAACAGGGCCTTGAAAGTAGTGGCATCAACTCGGTGCTCATCGACTTCTACTTGTGGCCATACGCCAAGCAGCACCACCAAGAAATGGCTCACATTCCCATACACTGCACACGTTGTGTTTACTATTGATACGAGAGATTCTACTAACTATATGTACATTATTTTAGTAGTCCTTTTTTCCTGTCAGTCAAACAGGGGCTAGAACACGTTTACACACCCCTGCTCAAATGCTAGGTTTTCATTGGTTGACAAGGCATGATATGTTATGCTTTGAAGAAGCTAATTTTGCACTTTTGTGGTATAATGAAACACTATTAATCACCAACAGGATCATTGTACGTGTGCCCATGGCAAAGCATGGTGGTGGAAGGATCATGCTTTGGGATGTTTTTCTTCAACTAAAACTAAGGCAGGGTTGATGAAATGCTAAACAATTTGAACTAGCAGTCAGTGTTGACATAAGACTTTCAGGCATTCCCCAAGAAAGCAAAAAAAAACTGAGATTAATAGCAAAGAATTGAACAAAATTAATTGTGAATGATTATTTCTCAGATATGTTTCAAAGTGTCATTGCAGTTGAATGGACCAACAGATTTGATTGTTTAATTAGCATTGAAATTATCCTCTTCAACGTGCTGCTTCCACTTTGAAATCATGAAACCAAGATAGCAGCTAATAATTTATCAAAACTACCTCGCCATTACGAGGCTTATAACGATATTCTCAGAATCGAAGGGAAGCCAACTATCGGTGTGTCATCAACAGAGACTGAAGGAATCACAGAAAGGCACATGAGCATGATCCTTAGATATTGGGAGCTTGACGTTTTGATTGGAAATATATATTGTCACACCATTTTGGAACTTAATGTTTTCTGTGTAGTAAGCAAATCTTTCTACAAACTACAGATTTTTTTTTTTTTTTACTTTTTCAAAACGATAGTTTGGCTCCCTATCTTTAATTTCCATCAATCCATTGTTGGAACAGCTTCAATCCTATTTTCTTGGTGGTTTTACCACACCTGAAACGGATGACCAGGTTGGTGCTCATTACCTGGCCATTTTGAATCAGGTGTGTTGCAGCAGGAGGGGTGCGGAAAAATACAGGAAACCAGCCATCGAGGAACAGGTGTGAAAACTTTTACATTTGTAAGATTTATTTTTATCGTAATAAAATGAGAACATTTGTTAGTGTCACAAAAAAATTAAGAGCTAAATAAATAACGAAGAAACACATTTAATAGGCTCTCGGAAAGACCACACTTCGCTGAGGGCGTTGGTCTATCATTGAAGGCTGGATACAAATTTTGAAAGTTCCACGTGGGGGCGCTGTTGAAAGAAGCACAATCTTCGACTCCCGCAGCGGTTTCCATGCCGACCGAGCAGCCTCAACGGACGCTCAAATGTCAACAATAACGACTTTAGCGACCAACTCTTAAGGAGATAAGAAATGAGTAAAAATAATAAATTCGGGGTGGTGTTGAGACGAACGACAGAATGAAAGGGAAGAAACCGCAGAATCAGATTGTGTTGAGAACGTGTTCATGACGCTTGTTGCTTTTGTCAGTCGCGGTTGTTGCCTTTGTGGTCCGGTCAGGCTCACTTTAATCTACAAGCGGCGCACAACTAGAAAGGGACTTTATATAGGGGGGTTGCTTTCGGACAACAAATATGTTTAATAATTAGAAAAATCGATTCGTACTCGGTCGGTTTTGGTGGGTGTTTTATATACATTACGTTATGACCGAGGTTCGCATTCGCGTGGCGGTTCGGCTGCGTCCCCTCCTACCCAGGGAGCTCCTGCACGCGCACCAGGAATGTTTACGCGTGGTCCCCGGCGCCCCACAAGTTATCCTCGGTTCCGACCAGCTCTTTTCTTTCGACCACGCCTTTGGCCCGACCGCCAGCCAAGGTGAAGTGTACGAGTCATGTGTGAGGCCACTGACCAGGTGCCTGCTGGAAGGAATCAACGCCACCGTCTTCTGCTACGGCCAGACCGGCTCCGGGAAGACCTACACGCTGGGTGGGAACAAAATGGGTGAGAAACAGAACCATACTCATCCTACATGTAGTGTTCGTAGAGTAAAGTATTTCACATTTGAACTCATTCACTGCCAGTCGTGCATAAAATGTGTCCACTCCAGAATATAGAGTTTTAGGACTACATAAACATTCAATGCAGCGTAATAAACATTAGCTCTCCTTTCATCAGAAAAAGAGTTAATCCCTAAATTATATGGGCCTGGAGTAAAATGAGGTGTAAGTGGGGGTGGCTGTATATACAAACGGCAAATGCAGTGCCCTCGTGGAAGGGGAAAACGCTGCCAGAAGTCTGACCAGCGCTTTATCTGCACCCCCGCAAGAAAAAACAAAACCTGAACAAATTCGGGAATGGCGCTCCATGTCATATTTTCAATTCTTGGATAAATTCGGGAATGGCAGTCAATGAATCATTAAAATATAAAAATCACAGTCAGAATGTGCGAAATTTCAATGAATGGCCCACATTTGGTTCATTGCAAAGTATTATTTTACAGATGCAGATGGAGGTATTATCTCATGTTTGGCCAAAGATGTGTTCTCGGTGCTCGACAAAAGGAAACAGTGCAACAGCGCGGACATCACCATGCGGGTGTCCTATTTGGAGCTGTACAAAGAGGAGCTGCGTGACCTGCTGGAGCTCGGCACCTCCCACAAAGACCTTCAGATCAGGGATGACTTTAGGGGAAACACGGGTGAGATGAAAAACGTCGACTTTTGAAAAGTCTCTAGTTATTATGCAGGTATGTGACTTTTTGTTAGCCCTACCATCTCACATTTTTTGGTGGTACATGAAGTATACCTGGAATCTTTTTTCCTCTGTAAAAGCAGATGACTTTTTATAAACATTAAAAATTTGACAGTCTCAAAAATATGCAACTTTCTTGAATATTTTCTTACATTTGTTTAGATACGAATATTTTCTCTCATGAGTGACTTTGATGAACAATTTTCAACTTGAAACTCTCATTTTTTTGTCTGTTTGACGAAAGGGCACTCATCTATCTCTTTTGTCCTAACTATACAATTTGCCTGAAATTAGTATGTTTTTCTGAAAAAATAATTGAACGTTTTCAAATTTAAAATGCAGCAACGGTGTGTCATGTGTGAATTTTATTTTTACAAATTTGTGGCAGATTAAATCAACAAAACAACTACATATAACCAAAGCACGCAAGGCACTTCAGACAATTGTATTAAAAAAACAACAACAACAAACTTTACAATGTGACCCTCAAAAAAAGCTTTTTATCTTTAAAGGACAACCGACGTCTCCGGACAAGTTGTGTCCATAATTTGTAAAATGGCTTCAAATGACTTCTTCTGAGCGTATTTTTACAAAGATTCCACCGCATATAGCTATATTTTACGTTTTAAGACTCGCACTGAATATTCAGGAAGTCTTGTTTTTGAGTTGGTGACGAGTCTGTACGTGACGTCACTAAAGGATCGCCCTTTACCGTAAAAAAAGACGCATAGTAGCGGCCCTTCCATCACGTCAATGTATTTTGCTGTACTTGTTTGGTCCGGGGACCTCGTGTTGCACCCACAAGCCGCCAGAAGAGGGCGTCCAAGCGCCATATAAGGAATTTATCAGCCTGTGGAAACGGAGGTGGCCACAAGAGGTCGCCATTTTGTGCCTCTTTTTTTTTGGGTGAGAGATTTTCCCCCAATGTTGCCTCAAAATGGCACAAATAAATTATTTAATCGATTGCAAACATGTATGCTTTCCTCTTCAGAACTATTTGAATCATATTCATCACTGGATGTGGAACAAGAAAGCATATTCTCCGAATCTGAAGCCATTGTTTTGATTCACTAGCAATGCAAGACGTCTTGGCGTGACGTCACGAACTGGGGGCGGGACTTTCTGAAAATGCCCAATTCGCAGCTCAATTTTTTTGCAGATTTTGGACACTGATTTGTGGCAGGTTTTGGACACTTTAAGTCATTTTTATTGGTGTTTTGAATTTGACTAAAAATATCATACTACGTGTTTTGGGTATTTTAGATGCTATAAAACGTTTTTCTGGTGTCAGTTAAAAAACAAAAAAGTGACGTCGGTTGTCCTTTAAAAAATATCAAGTATTTTTTTCCTCAATAATATTTTTTAGGTGATTGTCTTTATGTCACCAACGTTTTTATCTTTAAAAAAATATCCAGCATTTTTTTCCTCAATAATAGTTTTTTAGGTGATTGTCTTTGTCCCCACCCAAAAAAGCTCATCTGTTATTTTTGTACGAGTTCTTTCAAAAATGTTTTTCTTCATTTATTTATTAAGTTTTAAATATTCTGCTTTACTCTAAAATATGTCTGAAATTATCATGATCATGGTTTCAATGCATTACTTAAAAAATGTAAGAAAAATCAACCAACTTGGATTTTGCAGATTTAACACCTGAGCCCATTTGTTGCTAACAGCAGTACCGAAATACTTTCGGACTTTTTTTAAATTAACGTGTGTATGTGTTTGTGCTCTTTTGTTGGTGTGCCCGCATAGTGGTTGTTGGTGCCAAAGAAGTCGCGGTCTCCTCGTGTGAGGAACTCCTCAACGTCCTGGAAGTGGGAAACGCTTTGCGCCAAACCGGAGCGACCCGTATGAACGAGCACTCGAGCCGCTCGCACACGGTCCTCACGCTGTGGCTGCGTCAGCGAGCCCCCGCCGGGCCCGACATCCCAGAGCGCCTCTCCAAGTTTTGCGTGGTGGACTTGGCGGGCTCGGAGCGCGTGGGCAAGACGGGTAACACAGGCGTCCGCTTTGAAGAGTCGGTGCACATCAACACGGGCCTCTTGGCGCTCGGAAACGTCATCCGGGCCCTGTCCCATCCCGGGCGGCAACGCAGTGCCTACGTTCCATACCGCCATGCCAAGATCACCCGGCTCCTACGTGACTCACTAGGGGGTAATGCCTGCACCCTCATGGTGGCGTGCGTCAGCCCTTCTCACCACAGTTTTGCCGAGAGCTTGAGCGTGCTCAAGTTTGCTTCCAAGTCTCGTCGCATTCGCCAACATGCTGAGTTGGCAACTCCCGAACTCGACTCTGAGGAGACGTTTACCGCCATGCTGACTTCTGAAGACCCGCCTAATAATGACAACCAGTCTCTCAGGAAGTCAGGAAGTAATTGTACGCCAGAACAGGAACTGGGCCAAAGAGAAGCATCTCCCTACCCATCACTGGTGCAGCAGGCTGCGGATCTTCTCGCCGAGGTCTACGGGCAAGACTTTCAAAACGAGGCTTTGAAACACAGAGTGCAAGAGTGGCAAAAGAGGGCAAAGGCCGCCCACCAATCACGTGGCAGAGATGACGTCAGATGGTCCGATGAAAGAGATTCGCCCCATTTGGTCACCATCGTACAGCTGAGACAGGACCTCAAGAAGTGTCAGGTATGTATGAAAAAATATCCCAACATCAACCATCACATCCACGCAATACCATCGCGCAGTGGTGGGCCGTGGATTTCATCGCTCGGTCTTCCGTAGTGCTACGTCTGAATCAATCCAGACTGAAAAAAGTGTGTGATTGACTACAAGTCCACTAGAGGGTGCCATTAGCCAGGAAATAACTGATCGACCTTTTTTAATAGTGTCCATTTTTTCTTGAAAAGTACGTCTTGAAATTTCTTTAACAGTAAATCTCCAACCAAATCCATTTCTTCTCCTCCTTCAGCCTTAACACAATATATTTTCTGATGCAACTCGCTACTGATACAGTGTGCTAGCTCTGGCCAGTATGTGCTTATCACTATCGGCTAGTGATACTATGATTGGCTAATGACTAGCCATTCATGTGTCTAGCCAATCATAGTTTGCGAATACTCTGACGTTTCCAGCGCCTTCCATATCAAAATCTGATTGGTTAGAGCAACAGTTTGACCGACACTTTTGATGCTCCAGGGCCTGCAGAACTGATTGTGAAGGCATCGAGGCCCTGGTAACAAATGATGGCTGCAATGTGATTGGTTAAATGCTTAAATACGGAAACACCTCTGGAAGCAGCGTAACATGGGAAAAGTATTGAAAGGAAGCTGAAAGACAATTCTGAATTATTTAATAAGATTTTATGGACAAAATATAATTAACATCAGTCCGTGATTCAGATGTGTTTAGGCCAGCAGAGAAAGCTTTTCAGGCCTTGACGATCCGCCACTGCCATCGCGTAGAGCAAGCAATCCTTTTTTTCCCAGGAATCTCTGGAAATGGAAGCCCAACGCGTAGCACAAAAAGATACCAAACTGCAACAAGTGCAAAAAGAAGTGCAGGAACTCTTACGGAAACAAAACGTCCTCTTGCAGACTTTTAGTGAAGAGAAGACACAGGTGAGACTGCCCGCTTACAGTATTCGTGTTGTCCTCAACGAACACTTGACGTCATATTCCCCGAATGCTGCCAAGATGGAGCGACTGGTGGACCAGCAGATTATCATTGACCGCCTTCGCTGCGACCTGATGGCTGTGCAGGGTAAAACCCCAGCGACCTCCTGCGGGGCTCACCGCAGACCACACTGTGCCAGCTTGATACGACCCAGCTGCGGACACGGGTTGATCCATAAGGTAGGTGCCATGTTAGCATAAGCATTAGCCTGTGTCATTGGATTTTCAAAGAGCAAATAGTGGAATTTGAAATCATACAACAGTCTAAATAGGTGCCACAAACAGATTTTTAAAAATGATTTGGTAATTGGATGTTTGTGTAGATTGGTCCCGGTTTCCCAGCCCAATCGCTGGAGAGGTTGATGGCAACTTTCAAGATGAGCAACGACCGTCTCCAGAGCGCGGAGGAGGTGAAGGATTTCTGTCCCGTGCTGAGGCAAACTGCGGCGGGACAAGGTCAAGAGAGGGAAAACATTGTTAGTGCACTCGGGTAAGGAAATACTTCAATATTTGTCAAGGATGCTTCATTGGTTTTCAATATGTTGCTGTTAGTGGATCGTGATGGCTACACCCTTGGTTTTTCTGTTCCTTTAATTTCCATCACGGCTAAAGATTCAATTATATTTCATTTGTTATTTATTATCTTTGAAGACAAAACAACAGAAGCAAAACTTCCCCTCCTGATTTGTTCAATTTCTATATAGTTAAATCCTATTTCTTTCTGTGTTTCTGTGTACTGTATTTTCTGCACTATAAGGCGCACCCATTTTTTTTTAAAAGCTGACCATACGCGTTATAATGCAGTGCTCCTTATATATGAAATTCATCTTTAAAATATGTCATTCATTGAAAGTGCGCCTGATGATGCGGTGCGCCTTATAGTCTGGAAAATCCTAAGTAATACGACAGTGATCCAATTATTTTCTCAGTGGATGATGGAGACAAATGTTTCTTAACATTTGGGCGGCAAAGATTACCGTATTTTCCAGTGTATAAGCCGCATCGAAAAGCCTTGATTTTCCTCAAAAGATGACCCTGCGCCTTATACGCAGGTGTGCCTTGTATGTGAAGTAATATTGAGCCACAATAGGTCTCGGAACCACTGTCAGTAGCCACCGACTGACTCAATTTGCCCCTTGTAGTAGAAGTTGTGCGTAACCCCAGCCTCTACTGTAGGGCCTTATAATGTGGGTGTGCCTTATATTTGGAAAACCTTTATATATTGTATTTATATATTTGGAATCTTTTTCTCATTCATTGAAGGTGCCCTTCGAGTCCGGTGCGCTTTAGATAAATAAAAAGTTTGAAAATAAAGCATTCATTGGGGGTGTGCCTTATACTCCAGTGCGCCTTATACATTAGAAAATACAGTACCTGCCTACAGAAACTGGTGGCGGAATTTAATATTATTATTGTTAATTAAGTGGCTGATAAAGTCATTAAAAAATATGTTTTTCGAAAATCAAATTAAATTTTGGAGGTGAAGGAGTTGGTTGCGACACCTTGGCGGTTCACAGATTTCTGACAGCTATCAAAACCTGATGCGGCGCCATCACGGCATCCTCACAAAATGTTCTTTCCGGTTCGCAACCATTCTAATCCTGATGGTGTCAAAATCCAACTTCAGATGCTCCTATTTCCTTCAAATTCTGCATTTTTATCCTCACGGCCTAATCTTATGATGTTGAATTCTTCATTCATCAGCTGGACCAGCAGGCAGAAGAAATCGTCTTTGAAAGAAAAGAGCTTCGCTCTGGACCAACCGCCAATGGAAAAGACACCGCCGGCCACTTGTACCACATCACTTTTTAAAATCTAAAATCCACAATATTCTTTTTCTTCATCACAATGTCATTCTTTTCATGTGTTTGTCCTCTCGCAGGGGCCAAACGACAAGCCACTGAGCACTGTCGCACCAAAGACCCGAGGCAGAGAGCCGGACTAATTCAGAGGAGGATCCAGATGTTGTCAGCAAGCATGTGCTTGAAAGAAGAGCTCGTCAAAGAGATGGAAAAAACCGGTGCGGACATTGACACGCGAACGTGCGACCGCATAGCGATTCGGAATCACCGACGTATTCTGCTCAACAGAGAAAGAAACTCTGGCGGCAGTCCGACGTGATGCTGGCGAGCGACGTGAAGACTCCGCTCTGGCCTGGCTGTCCGAGCAGAGCCGACAGGCCCGCTTGGCGCTGCGTCACAGCCTGCAGCACATGGATCTGCAGAGGGCGGAGCTGCAGAGAAGCCTCAGCCCAGAGAGCAGCGACAATTCTGCAGAGGCAGAGTCGGACAAGGTTGGTGTGAATTCTCCACTGCTCCTGGAACTCAAATACAGACACTCCCCAACTTACGAACGAGATACATTCCGAACGGTCGTTCGTAAGGTGAATTTGTTCGTAAGTTGCTTCAGTGTTAGAGAATACTACATATGTTACGACAAAAATGTTAGTATGTACCGTTGTTTGTAACTCGAATGTTCATAAGTAGGGGAGTGCATGTACAGCACTAAATTCAACATTATCAAGTTTGCTTCTGATCATACAATGAGGAGGAAACAACTGTGACAGCAAATGAGTGGACAATTCAAAATAACAAAACATTGGCAAAACAAAGATTGCAAAAATCCAATTTTATACCTCTAAATTATATTTGGGTGTAAGAAAAGAAAAACGAATTTATTTTGGAATTAAAAATACGATGTGGAGCGCCATTCCCGAATTTGTTTGGGTTTTGCTTTTTCTTGCAGGGGTGCTGATGAAGCGCTGGTCAGACCTGCATTTTGTATAGCTACCCCCATTTCAAGCTCAGATAACTCCAGCCCTATATAACTGAAGAATTAACTCTTCAGAATATAAGGTTTCTTACGCTGCATTGAATGTTTATGTTGTCCTGAAACTCAATATCCTGTGGGTCCTGGAATTTGAGTAAAAATGACAAAAACCCTGGCACTGGAGTGGACACATTTTTGCGCAGTGAATGAGTGAATATACAAGGGTGTCAAACTATTTTTTTGCCGCAGGCTACATTGTAGTTACAGATTCCTCTCGGGGGGCCGTTATGAATTTGAGGAAACCATTAGAATGTTTCATCCCTTCCACATATTACATATGGACTGCACAACAAATGAATGAATAACTAGTTTTCAAATTTGAAGTAAAAAAATATTGACTGTTATTGTGGTTTACATATGAGAATTTGAAATTTTGTTTCAGACTTTTGCTAATACATATCATGTAATTTCACAAGCTTGATTTGCTTTCGCGGGCCGAATAAAATGATGTGGTGGGCCCGATTTGGCCCCCGGGCGTTGACTTTGACACCAGTGGCCTAATACATCTAGATTTTGACTTTTTCATAGGCATCCATTGAAATAAATACTCCTGATGTTCATGGAAGATGGTGCGTTTTTGTTTTGCAGGTGAACAGTGTGCTCCAAAGCAGACTCAAAATGTGGCCAAAGGAAATGGTAAGGTGATGACACTGCAGCCATTTTGCATACACACCGTCTTCCTTTTAGTCAACTCCCACCGTGGTGGCCGCAGGCGCTTGAGCCTTTTTGGCTGGATGACGCAGAGGATCTGGAGCTGCAGAGGAGAGCAACTCAGCAGGAATTGAATGAGGAACTGAGCAAGAGCGAGGAGGTGCGCCGGCGCAGGGATGCGTGCATGCAGCGCAAAAAGGCACTGGAGACTGAGAGACTGCGCGCCAGTCAGGTTGGTTGACTCCATTTGCTTTTGCATCAACTTTTACCGAATGTGTTAAGCTTTCTGGCTGGCGGTCGGCCTCACGTTGCACAGGTGCAGGCTCTGTGCTCTTATTATGTTCTCCCTGTGTCTGCGTGGGTTTTTTCTGGGTAAACCGGTTTCCTCTCACATTCCAAAAACATGCGCGACAGGTTAATGGAACTCTCTAAATGGTCCCAAGGTGTGAGTGTGATTGTGAGTGTAACCGTATTTTTCTGCCATTGGCTGGCGACCAGTTCAGTTATGTTGTTTGCCAAAACAGCAGAACAAAGGCACACAAAAGATCTCAGTGCAATTAGATTTTTTTTGCATCAGAATCAACCGTATTTTCTGCGTGGTAAGGCGCTTCAGAATCATAATGAATTAACTAAATGACTGTCAAAAATGTGTCCACTCCAGTACCAAGTTTTTGTCATTGTCACTCAAATTCCAGGACCCACAGAATATTGAGTTTCAGGACCACATAAACATTCAATGCAGTGTAAGAAACCTTAGAAAAAGTTATTTCCTAATTTGTATGTTATATTAGCTTGAAATGAGGCCGGCTATCCAAAAGACAATGCAATACATACATATTGTTTTATATAGCGCTTTAACAGCAACTGAAGCTGGAACAAAGAGCTAACATGGAAAAAAGGGAAATGCTGCCCCCTTGCGGAAGGGATAAAAACATTGCCAGATGTCTGACCAGCGCTTTATCGGCACCCTCTGCAAGAAAAAAACAAAACCCGAACAAATTCTGGAATGGCACTCAACGTCATGCTTTTCGATTTCCAAATAAATTCCGGAATGGCAGTGAATGAGTTAAAACCGTTTTCCGATATCTGGCATGTAGAAAGTGGCATGGAGTTGCCACTAGATGGAGTTACACGACAGAAAGTACAATATGGCTTTATTTATAATAATGGTAATAAAAATAACAAAAACAATAAGCATAATAATAATAATAATAATACACATAATACGCCTTTTCAAACTCTCTAGGACACTTTACACTCACGAGATAAGAACTTTTTTTGTCGCACTTTCACAATCGTAGATGTAAAAAAGTGCATTACAAAGGAATGCAGAAAAAATATCCCGTCACTATAATAATAATAATGATAATAATAATAATAATGTCCTTGAGAGTTTTGAAAGGAGCTTATAAATGAAATGTATTTATCCTTTAAGTCATTCACTGCCAGTCACAAATTTATTCGGGAATTGAAATTATGACGTAGAGCGCCGTTCCCAAATTAGTTCGGTTTTGTTTTTTTCTTGCTTGGATGCCGATAAAGTGCTGGCCCTTCCACATGGGGCAGCATTTCCTTTTTTTCCATGTTAGCATTTTGTTCCAGCTTCAACTGTTGTTAAAGCGCTATATAAGACATTATGTATTGCATTGTATTTTAGACAGCCGCCCTCATTTCAAGCTCATATAACTCCAGACCCATATCACTTAGGAATTAACTTTTTCTGATAAAATAAGAGAGTGTAAGGTTTCTTACGCTGCATTGAATCTTTATGTCGTCCTAAGAGTCGATATTCTGTGGGTCCTGGAATACGAGTGACAATGACAAAAACCCTGGCATTGGGGTGGACACATTTTTGCACATCGTCTGGCAGTAAATGAGTTAATGTTGATTTATTGTGATTTTTTTTTTTCTTTTCATCAGACACGTTTCTGTCCGCAGTGTCAATCAAAAATGAACCTGATCATTCGTTTGCGTTTTCATACTTGGCCTTTACAGGTTTTGAATCAGGACCTGCTGCGCGTCTCAATGCGCTTGGAAACACTTGAGGAGAAGATAACAAGTGAGTCAAAGCAGACGTCCACAACAGAGCTGGAGTTTGAGAAAGACATGCTGAGAAAGAAGAGAGACGGCCTGGATTCCAAGCTCAAGGACAGCACGCTTCTCACTTTGGAGGTCAGCGTGAAGGGCGTGGTGGGGGAATGGGGTGTCCAAACTTTTTCCTTTATGGTCATTTGAGGGGCGGAGGTAATTTTCGCATGGTTTTAAAACAATACTAAAATCTGCAACACCGACTTCCATATTGGAGAGGGCACAACTTGTTTGCCATTTTCGGCGCTCGTCATGATCCTTTCTAATACATGTCAGCTATTCTATGGTTAGCATCACCGTTTGCCTATTGTTACCCCGCTCTGTCGACATCACACACACACAAAAAAAGGACATTTGTTGATCAGCTTTTATCGTTGTCAAGGAGGAGCAATTGGAAGAAGCTGTGCAGGTCCTGGAAGCGGAATTGGACTTCAAGCGGCGTTCCATCCAGGACAAGCAGGAGAAAGTCAAGAGCTCGACGCTAGGCAACAACGCGCGCGTCTCCGACGTCACAGAGAAGTTGAGGGCACTGTCGCAATCCCAAGCTTCCGAACTGCTTGTTAAATACTTCGGCAAAGTAAGAGCGCCCAATTCCTAATATTGTTTTATGATAAAAACAAGATTGTTATTTCATTTTTTTTAATTGAAAGATTTTGTATTATATCCTCTTGTTGAATTGTTTTTTTTTTTTCCTTTTTTGCTATAACTTTTGGTTCATTTTATGCTTTTACCGCTCAGTATTTTTATTTTTCAATAGTTTTTTTTCATGCTACAAACCCTTTTTTTATTTATTTTTTGATGATGTTGTTATTATTGTTATTTCATTTTACATGTCGATTTGTCCTCATGCATTCTCACCATACTTGTTTATTTACCTTTGGTGCCCCCTTTGTTCTCATTCACTGCCTGTCACAAATTTATTCGGGAATTGAAATTATGACGTAGAGCGCTGTTCCCAAATTAGTTCGGTTTTGTTTTTTTTCTTGCTCGGATGCCGATAAAGTGCTGGCCAGTCCTCTGGCAATGTTTTTCGCTTCCACAGGGGGCGGCATTTCCTTTTTTGTCCATGTTAGCATTTTGTTCCAGCTTCAACTGTCGCTAAAGCGCTATATAAGCCAATATGTATTGCATTGTATTTTAGACAGCCGCCCTCATTTCAAGCTCATATAACTCCAGACCCATATCACTTAGGAATTAACTTTTTCTGATAAAAGAAGAGAATGTAAGGTTTCTTACGCTGCATTGAATGTTTGTCGTCCTAAAAGTCAATATTCTGTTGCTCCTGGAATACGAGTGACAATGACAAAAACCCTGGCACTGGGGTGGACACATTTTTGCACATCGTCTGGCAGTAAATGAGTTAAAGTTCATTCATTGTGATTTTTTTTTTCTTTTCATCAGACACGTTTCTGTCCGCAGTGTCAATCAAAAATGAACCTGATCATTCGTTTGCCTTTTCATACTTGGCCTCCAGGTGGTGGACCTTCGTCAAACGCAAGCTTGTTTACGTCTATACTGTGAGGAACTGGAGATTTACTGTGCGGAGCAGGAGGCGGCGCGTGCTGAACTGGAGGCCGCCGTCCATAACTTGGCCTGGGATGCTGACCGCAGGCTCACCCAGCAGCAGCAAGAACACCACAGGAATATCCGCTTACTCCTAGGCAAACTCAAAGGTAAACACACACACACACACACACACATCCACCAGGTCCAGACTCCAAGATGGAACCAGCGCTGTACATTTAAAAGGAGCTGCTTTGATTGATTTGGCTGTGGTTTAAATAAACTGTGACCACACCCATAGCGACGCAGCCCTCCCTTTCATAGATCTGCTGGGCTGCACATGTCTCTGAAATGACCAATATTGGGTCAAATCCTCACTTCTACTCCTACTATGATCCAACATTTTGTTTTTGTATGGATTTCCGCCCGTTTTTAGAGGGCACTTCATCAAGAGAAGCAGAGGAGGCGATCACGAAGCGTCTGCAGAACCTGGAGAAGGAATTGTTCTTTTACAAGCACTGTAGCCGCAAGCTGAGGAAGCAGCTCAAAGAGTCCCAGTGCGCCGATCAAAACCTCTACGCGGAGGAAACCACCCCCGAACTGAATGGCTCCAAAGACCCCAAAAGATTCTCGCGTCAGCAAAGCCCATCTTCATCTTCGTCGTCAGCCGAGAACGCCAAGCCGCCCCTCGAGCACCAGATAGGTGCGATGGCCCGTTGCCATGGTTACAGCGAGCGCCGTCCGCCTGCCACCGTCGGATTGCGTCGGAGGAAGCTAAGAGGTCCGGCGGGGGCGGCGCGGGATTCCGTGATGGACACCGGCATCGAGATGTTGTCGGACGACTCGCTGGAAGCATCCACGGGCAGCGAAACGCCCGATTTGGTGGCAATGTGAGGTCAGTGGACTTTTACTCTTTTTTTTTTTTTTTTTTTTTTTACAATTGTATTTTGTTAGCTAAACAACTAAACATTGTATTCAGGTCAGGTTGGGATTATTGTGAAGTAGTTGTATTTTTATGAGATGTCATACATTATTTAAATTTACTTCATTTTCTTAACTCATTCACTGCCAGACTATGTGCAAAAATGTGTCCACTCTAGTGCCAGGGTTTTTGTCATTTTCACTCACATTGTAGGACTCACAGAATATTGAGTTTTAGGAATACGGTTCATAAATATTCTATGCAGCGTAAGAAACCTTAGACTCTTTCATCAGCAAAAAAGTCAATTCCTAAGTTATATGGGTCTGGAGTTATCTGAGCTTGAAATAGGGGCGGCTGTACAAAATACAATACAATACATACATATTGACTTCTATAACGCTTTAACAACAGCTGAAGCTGTAACAAAGCGCAAGTGCTTCCCCCTCGTGGAAGGGAAAAACATTGGCAGAGGTCTGACCAGTGCTTTATTGCCCCCCCCCCCATCCCGCAAGAAAAAAACCCGAACAAATTCAGGAATGGCGCTCCATGTCATGCTATTCAATTACTGAATACATTGGCAGTGAATGAGTTAAGTGATTTTTTTTTTTAGATCTGAGAAAAGTGTAATGCAATAATAATTCATATGAATCGTTTTGAGCCATGGTTTTAATTTGAATAATTTAAACGATAATATTTGAATAAAGTGCTAATTTTTTATAATTTATGTGAAAAAAATTAAACATAGAATGTAGATGTTGAAATATTAGACAGAAAATGATAATTAAATTTTTGAAATTGCACTTCACATAAAATATGGCTCAGAAAAGATTTAGCATGTAGGCCATCTTGTAAAATTACCGTATACTTTTTTTTTCCCCTCTTAATAATATGATTTTTTTTCTAAGTACTTCTAAGTAGTAAAAACAAACTCCAATATTCAGTTTATTTTGGATACATTTACTGATATGACATGAATAAAAAATAGATACTGTAATTGTACTGGATTAGAAATTGTCCGTCATGGGTGTGAACTTTCTTCCCAAAATTCCCAATTTGAACCTTCATATGATGACGCAGGAAACTTGCCTTGTATTGTTGAGTTTCGTAGTCGCATAAGTATTTACAATTCTTGAAATACTCTTAGGAGGATAATACTTAGTACAATGAGTTTGTTTGCTGTGTAATTCTTTAGTTTCAACATTTACATGGATAGTAATGTATTGATCGCTCCGGTTCATTTATTATTGTTGTCCTATGAGGCCACGGAATGTTGTAGCACACTATTCCTTTCGACGTAATTAATGTCCAGTCACCGCATTTCCAAATTGGGTGAAATCGCACCTGTTTTGATAATAGATGCGATGTCTCAGTAGTCTTCAGAAATAAATGCTGCACTGGAAATGAGGCCCCCTTTTTTTGTGGAAAAGGAATGTACAACACAAATTAAGGTGGGAGAAATACTTAACAAGTTACTCTTAAAGGACAACCAACGCCTCCGGACATGTTGTGGCCATAATTTGTAAAATCACTTCAAATGACTTCTACTGAGCGTATTTTACAAAGATTCCAACGCATATAGCTATATTTTACGTTTTAAGACTTGCGCTGAATATTCATGAAGTCTTGTTTTCGAGTTGATGACGATCCCCACGTGACGTCACGTTTGGAACGCCCCTGACCGAGAAAGCGACACACAATGCATTTTGGGTACTTTTTTTGGTCTGAAAACTTCGTGTTGATTGCGTAATTAGAAGGAAAAACATAAATAACGCTATGGTGAATCGTTGTGTGTTGCACCAAGACTACTATTTGATACTAGTTGACACAAATTCCCAGCAGACAAATCAGCCCATTTCCAACGGAGCTTGGGTGCCATCTTGTGCATTTTCCGGCACGCTACATTGGAGTCCAGATGCCTCAAAATGATACGGAAGAACTTCTTTAATCGATTGCAAACCTTTATGCTTTCCTCTTCAGAACTATTTGAATCATATTGAATCATATCAACAGTAGCCAAAATGGAACTGTATAGTGCCACTTAGCAGTTTTTTTTTTTTTTGACAACGATACTAGTGCAGCGTGTTCTACCGGAAACAAATTCCTTGTGTGTTCTACATACTTGGCAATAAAGATGATTCTGATTCTGATTCTGATAACTGGATGAGTAACAAGAAAGCATCTTCGCCGAATCTGAAGCCATTGTTTTGATTCTCAAGCAAGGCAAGACGTTTAGGTGTGATGTCACGAACAAGGGGGCGGGACCTTCAAAAACATCCAAGGTCATTTTGAAGTAGTTTTGGGATACTTTTATGTTTACAAAAAAATGGTGTTGGTTGTCCTTTAAGAGTCAGTTGATGAAACATACATGGCCACCACCGTTCTGAATCATAAATATTTGTATTCCCTTTTTCTTATAATTATTGATGAAAATTGACTCCTGGCACTACCTGTAGTTAAATAATTACACCTGATAGACATGTGATGGTCTTTGAATTTGAACAGTGTTTTCCAACAGCCACTTATTTTATTTTTATTATTCTTTGAACATGGGATGAATTTTTTTTTAATTGGCTTGAAATAAACGCCGTTTTTAATTTAATAATCCATGGTTTGGTGTCAACAGTTGTTTACTAGTAAGATATTATACTGTAATTGTGAAATCGTAAATAATATTTTTTAAACACATTCAAACTAACAATTAATTTTAAATGGTTCAAAAGGACAAAACTTTCTTTAGACTGAAAAAGTATTTTATTGACTTCTCAGTGGAGTGGATAAACAAGAACCATTTCTCATCTCCCAAGTCAGGGAGACATTTTGGCATTTTG
The DNA here is from genome assembly GCF_051943395.1 of Hippocampus bargibanti. Lineage (NCBI taxonomy): Eukaryota > Metazoa > Chordata > Actinopteri > Syngnathiformes > Syngnathidae > Hippocampus > Hippocampus bargibanti. Next base: position 13,775,275 of record NC_142737.1, on the reverse strand, counting down.
AACCAACAGGCGCTTTTGTTGCTCTGCACTCGCGCCTGCAGGGGGCAGCACTGACGACCATGATGAGCGTGTGTTGAGAAAGGCATGCATTACCAAATGCTGACAATCCAATATTAAAAAAAAAAACAAAACGTGTTTGATTGTTGTTGGGTCTTCCAAATTACACTGTCAGAGATCCGCCTCATTACTTTTCTTCCCTCTCTTGTTACCCTGGCAACCACAAAAGCACAAACAATTTTGAATCACATATTTAAAATGTCACATAGGTGTAAAAAAAAGTAATAAAGGCGCTCCCCTACTTACGAACATTCAAGTTACGAACAACGGTACACACGAACATTTTTGTCTCTCCAGTTGTACATGTACATATCTTTATAGAGCATATATTTTTCAGTACAAACCAATACAAGTTACTTATACAAGTTTTAATCATACTTATATAATCCTTAAAGGACAACAGACGTCTCCGGACACGTTGTGTCCATAATTTGTAAAATGGCTTCAAATGACTTCTACTGAGCGTATTTTAATAAGATTCCACCGCATATAGCTATATTTTACGTTTTAAGACTCGCTCTGAATATCCAGGAAGTCTTGTTTTTGAGTTGGTGACGAGTCCGTATGTGACGTCATGAAAGGACAGCCCCCTGACCGTAAAAAAGACGCATTGTAGCGTCCTTCCATCACGTCAATGTATTTTGCTGTAAATGTTTGGTCTGAGAACCGTATTGCACCCAAAAGCCGCCAGAAGAGGGAGTCCAAGGTCCATTTAAGGAATTTATCAGCCTGTGGAAGTGGAGGTGGCCACTGGAGGTTGCCATTTTGTGCCTCTTTTCTGATGATCCATTGTTGCCCCAATGTTGCCTCAAAATGGCATGGAATAAATTCTTTAATCGATTGCAAACATGTATGCTTTCCTCTTCAGAACTATTTGAATCATATTCATAACTGGAGGTGTAACAAGAAAGCATATTCTCCGAATCTGAAGCCATTGTTTTGATTCTCCAGCAATGCAAGACGTCTTGGCGTGACGAGCGGGACTTTCTGAAAATGGCCAATTCGCAGCTCAATGTTTTGCAGATTTTGGACACTTTAAGTCATTTTTATTGGTGTTTTGCATTTGAATAAAAATATCATACTGCGTGTTCTGGGTATTTTAGATGCTATCAAACGTTTTTCTGATGTCAGTTAAAAAACAAAAAAGTGACGTCGGTTGTCCTTTAATCATACTTATATAAGCCTTAAATATACATTCCATACAGACTATAGCCCTGAAGCAACAAATTCACCTTACGAACAACCGTTTCGAATGTATCTTGTTCGCAAGTTGGGGAGCGTCTGTACATTGAACAATAAAAACATTTCAAACTGCTCATTCTTCAAGAATGCCTGAGACATAATGGAAAAGGGACAGCTTCTATTCTAGTCATTATGCATGAATGCGTACTAAAAAAAAAAAAAAAAACTTCATCAATACTGTTTTTAACACATTATTAAGGCCCACCTTCAATAAATGACCTGTCTTATTGATAGGGTGCACTGTATTATCAGGCGCATCATAACTTTGCTGCTGTGTTACTTTCGGATTGAGTGAACGCTGGTGCGAATGAAAAAAAAAAGTTCTGATCCCGTGACTGTAAAGTGTCCTTGAGAGTTTTGAAAGGCGCTTAGAAATTAAGTGTATTATTATGATTATTACAATAGTGGTTGCAGTTGCATTATAGATCCACTACATGGAGGTACGCTAAAGGGAATACAAATCAATACAACATAACGTAGAGCTTTCACTACTGCTGCAGCTGTATGTAACTCTTAATGTGCGGGTAATTCACCGCACATTTTTGATCATTTTGTTTCTGTGAATGTTTGAATAGCAGATGCCGGTCTGACTTTTTAAGAGGAACTACAGCGTAACAACTTCTGGTACCTGATGTTTGGGCTGTTCGGACTGCAGAGATTTGACTTTAGATCGTTCTTGCTCCAGGGCAGCATGTAGTAAGGTCACCTAAAAAAAAAAAAAGTTTCAACCCCCCTGTCTTTAAATTTGACACATTTTAACCATTTTTATTGTGATTTCTGCTATGACAAACCTGTTGTGTGAGTCATTTACAAATAATTGCAAGAGGAAGTGCTAGTAGCCGACCTGCGATGAGAGTTCCTCTTTGATATGTAGTAGCTCCTCCACTTGCAGTAGGATTTCTGCTTTGTCTTTCACTATACACACACACACACACACACACACACACACACACACACACACACACACACACACACACACACACACACACACACACACACACACACACACACACACACACGTCAAAACAACTCACCCATGTTACCCTAAAAATGCCCCATTGCTCGCTTGATGCGGACATATACTGTATTGGAAAATACCAGTGAAGTGCTAGTGGACAGGCCCACAATACAATACATATTGATTTAACAACAGCTGAGGCTGCAACAAAACACACACACACACACACACACACACACACACACACACACACACAAAACATCGTCAAAACAACCCACCCATGTTACCCTAAAAATGCCCCTTGCTAGCTTGATGCTAAAATACTGCATATTGGAAAATACCAATGATGTGCTAGTGGACAGACACGGCACAAAAAAAAAACATTGTCAAAACTGCCGCTGCTCACCTACAGAAAAACCTATCCTGTGACTGTAAAGTGACCTTAATAGTTTTGAAAGGTGCTTATAAATGAAATGTATTATTATTAGCTATCTGTTAACCATCTATTAGCAGTCTAGCTAGATATCTATCTATCTATCTATCTAGCTCGCTATCTATTCGTGGTCTCGCTAACTATCTATTAGCTAGCCAGCTTTCTATCTATTTGACGTATGTATTATTGTTATTATTAGCTATTTATTAGCTAGGTAGCTTTCTATCTATTTGAGGTACGTATTATTGTTATTATTATTAGCTATATATTAGCTAGCTAGCTAGCTTTCTATCTATTTGAGTTATTCCGGGTTGGGTAAACGCTGGCACGTGTGGCTGCCGCTGCTCACCCACAGAAAAACTTTAAGTGACCTTGAGAGTTTTGAAAGGCGCTTAGAAATGAAATGTATTATTATTATTATTATTATTATTGAGGTTGTGTACGCATGTTGTGTGATGTGATTGACTGGCACCCTGACTTTTGCTCCAACCGAGTAGATCAGCACAATAGACAACATACCCGCCCCCGTGACCCCTCCACTCACTCTCTCCTTGCTGAAGCATCTTGAGAAGTTGCCCGTTTCTGACTTTCACCTCCTTGTGTTTGACCTGGGAGACACGATGCAAGTTGTCAGTGTGTCTCAATTGTTTGTCCACACTGTACGAGGCTCTGGGGGGAGGGTCCCACCTCCCACTGCGCGATGGTCTTTTTCAGCTCACGGATCTCTTGGTCCTTCTTCTCCAGCTCATACTTCAGCTGCTCGGCACGAGGGTCCTTCCGGGAAAGGAGGTGAGGAAGTGTGAGAAAAATACAGGTACAGACAGACGCTAGCCACCTTACGAACGAGATACGTTCCGAATGGTCGTTCGTAAGGTGAATTTGGTCGTAAGTTGCTTCAGTGCTATATTTTGTATGGAATGTATGTTCAGGTCAAACACTGCACGGGGAAGTAGAAAACACCGACGCTCTAACAGTCATAAAATAAATTCACATCAACTGTAGTACGACGGCATTGATCCTTGGGTCTTCAGTAAGCCATTACTGAAGCTGCTAACACGGCATTACTGAATGACGTGCCAGCAGCCATTACTTTTTGCTATGCATCGCATCCTCCTGGAGCGTCAACTAGGAAGGGGGATTTCCTCCCCGCCCAAATACTCGACGCAGCCAATCGTAAGCGAGCTCGGCCGGAAAGAGGCAAAATCTAACAGCATCTCTGTGCGAACATTTTTCGACATACTTGATCCGCAAAAATGTTGGTATGTACTGTTATTCTTAACTCGAATGTTTGGAAATTGGGGAGTGTCTGTATTATATTGTCCAAAAATATGAATACATTTAGTTCCTTTTGTTTTTGTTTTTTTTTGGGATGTGCACACACTCACTGGCTCATGTTCCCCAGAGGGGTCGCCTTCATGTCTGCCATTATACTGCTTGCGTTTCTTCTCCCGCTGGATTATTCGGCTGACGTCGTCCTGCAGCTTGTGAAAGAAACGCTCTTCCTGGCCCAATCCCAGAGCGGAGTTGGGCGCCTCCTAGTGTACCATGTATCAAAAGTGGTGTCGGACATTAGTTCTGGTTTTATTTACAAATTACATTCACCAATGGATTTCTTCAGCCGTCATCTGTACTTCTTTAAAGGTGGTGATGTTCGCTCCTCATCCGAAAAGCTTCATCAGCGAACTAAAATTGTGCTGGATGCGCCTGATAATACAGTGCACCCTATCAATAAAGTTGTTCCCAATGGACAGAGGTGGCGCTGCCATACGCCTGCTCATATAGGTCCCTGCTCTAAGGTTGGGGGAGCAGTACACTAATCCCTGAAGCTAATCTGATTACTTCTTTGGTTCTGTTTGATAATGTTCTGCGACTGTCCCCGATTGCCTCATTCACTCGACCATTCGCTCTAATAAGGCAATCAGGGCCAGTCATAGAACATAATCAGACAGGACAAAAGAAGTAATCAGATTAGCTTCAGGGTGTAGTCCACTGCTCCCCCCAACCTTAGAGCAGGTACCTTACAAAGTAGAGGTCTGGCACAGCCACCTCTGTCCATTAGAGTCAGAGCTACCAGCACAACTTTAGTTCGCTGACGAAGCTTTTCGGATGAGGAGCGAAACGGCCGACACCTTTAAAGAAGTACAGATGACGGCTGAAGAAACATTTTCATCGATGGACCACTCCTGTACGACTGAGAGCTTACACAGATTCACCAATGAAACGAATCACATTTAAAATCTGATTGAAAATGTCCAACTGTTTACATGGCCCATGTGCCAATCACTGCCCACGGTGGCGCGAGATGCTCACCTCTTTCTCCTGTCTCCGGTTCACGTGCTCTACAAAGACCAAGAGTACATCAATTCTGCATATTTAAAGCATTCTCGGTGATATGATCTTGGAGTTTGTCTGACCTGCGCTGCCTTCAGCCTGGAAGTCCTGCAAAGAGACTGTCTTTTTGTCTTTAACCTGCGCGTTCTTTTTCTTCTTTTCCTTGCCGCCATCTTTGCGGGACGTTGGTGAGGGCGCGTGGTTGCTGCTGCTGCCTCCTTGCTGAAAAAAAGGTGATCAATGCAGAAGTTAGTTTCTTTGCTAACAATTTAAGACTTTTTTGAGGTATGCTAACAGATAATGCAATTGTATCACTGTACAGTACATGTAAAACCGAAGTGAACGCTGATGCAGCTCGTGTAAGATTACAGATGCTCCCCAATTTAAGAACATTCGAGTTACGAACTACAGTACATACGTTTTTTGTAACATGTATTCTCTCCAGTTGTACATGTACATATCTTTATAGAGCATATATTTTACTAAATGTTTATTTTTTCAGTACAAACCAATACAGGTTACTTATACAAGCCTTATATAAACCTTAAACATACTTATGTAAACCTTAAAGGACAACCGACGTCTCCGGACAAGTTGTGTCCATAATTTGTAAAATGGCTTCAAATGACTTCTACTGAGCGTATTTTACAAAGATTCCACCGCATATAGCTATATTTTACGTTTTAAGACGCGCACTGAATATTCCGTAAGTCTTGTTTTTGAGTTGGTGACGAGTCCATACGTGACATCACGAAAGGACCGCCCCCTGACCGAGAAAGGACGTACCTTGCATCACCTCAATGCATTTTGCGGTACTTTGTTTGGTCTGAAAACTTCGTGTTGATGGCGAAATTAGAAGGAAAACGCATAAATAACGAGCTGGTGAATCGTTGTGTGTTAGGCCAAGACTTCTACAGTGTATTTGATGTTTGCTTATAAAACGTCCCAAGAAACAATTTACACAGAGCTTTGTCGCCCTCTTCTGCCTTTTTTTTTGGGTACTGTGAGTACTAAAGAGTTTGTCACTACATTTCTATCCAGATGCCTCAAAATGACCAGAATAAATACTTTAATCGATTGCAAACATGTATGCTTTCCTCTTCAGAACTATTTGAATCATATTCATAACTGGATGAGTAACACGAAAGCATCTTCTCCAAATCTGAAGCCATTGTTTTGATTCTCGAGCAAGGCAAGACGTCTTGGGGTGACACCACGAACAAGGGGGCGGGACCTTCTGAAACTGGCCACTTCCGGGTTCAATTTGAAGTAGTTTTGGGACACTTCACTCCTTTTTATTGGTGCTTTGCATTTGACTAAAAATACTGCGTGTTTTGGGTATTTTAGATGCTATAAAACGTTTTTATGATGTCAGTTAGGAAACAAAAAAAGTGATGTCGGTTGTCCTTTAAACATACATTCCGTACAAAATAACACTGAAGCAATTTACGAATGAATTCACCTTACGAACGACCGCTCGGAATGCATCTGGTTCGCAAATTACGGAGCATCTGTATATACAGCGGTTATCTTATTTTTCAGTTAATTTTCCAAAATGTATTTGGAAATATTGAGCAGTATACATGTAGTGTGTATGCTTGTTGGAAGTACCTGTTTGTTTTGTTCGTACTCCAGTTTGCTCAGAATCAAGGCCTTCTCCAAATCTGCCTCGTACATCTCGGATGTCATCTGAGGTGAGAATAATGACATTAGATTGGATTGGATTAGCCTTTATTAGTCTCACAGTGAAGCAATTGACATTTCACAGCTGCTAAGTGATGAAAGGAAGAAGTAGAACAACAAAATACAGGAGCTGCTGTAAAGGCAGCCACTCTCGTGCCGCCATCTTGGAGTCAAAACAACAAAACAAAATAAACAATAATGTGAAACAACACAAAAGATACAGTCATGCAATCTTAAACACTCTTTGGACCCTCTGTTGTATGAAGCAATTCTAGATGAAAGGAGAGAGGATCAAAGCCTCGTTTTCACCAGTGAATCAGGGACGTCGTGGTGAAATGCGCACGTCTGCTACAAGCTAAGTTTTGAAAGCAAACATGAAGCTATATCATCCATTGATGGAAAGAGATTGTCTCACATCTCCTGTCCCACATTAATCCGCTTCAATTCCAAGCCGCGACAGTTCCATATACGCATCAGCACACACACATAAATGAGCTTGACGTGATCCTTTCTTACCTGCTCGTCCCTCTGCTTCCACTGCTGCCAGCCCTGCTGGGATGATGGAGTAGCCGAAGGGGCGGCGCTGAGGAGCTCGCTGGCTATTCCCGAAAGCGTCATGCTAGGTGGCGGGCCGTGAGACTTCTGCGGGATCTTCTTGAAGGCCAGATTGCGTAGCTGAGAGGGAGTCATCGCACATGGTAGCTGAAGTCTATTGCGTCGCTTGGGTCAAAGGTCATTCAGATGCCATGCTTATCGCCAAATCAAAAGTGATTTCACTGCACTTTTTTCATATAGAGTCCAGTCGAATGGATATAGAGAACAGGCATCTCCAGCAGTGGCTCATTCACATGTGACTTCAGTCAATCACAAAAACTCAGCATAGATGGTATAGAATTATTGTTGATCCTTCACAGACATGTTATTAAAACCCGAAACTCTCACCTCGTTTGCTTCACTCTGCTGCTGTTCCTTCTTCTTCTTCTTTTTCTTGTCTTTCTTCTTGTCGTTGCCCTGAGATGCTTTAGTCCCTCCGGATTTTTCCGAGCGCTGCTTCCTGGAGCCGCCTTTATTTGGAATCTTCCCGGCCTCAGAATTGTCTGAGTCGGAGTCCGAGTCGATCTGAAGGAGGGCGAAGCGCGAGGCGGTGGTGGGGACCATGATGGTTGTTGACGATGCCATTGAGGAAGGCTAAAACTGATGAGGAGAGAAGGGACGCTTCGGTGAGATTAATATTAGAGTCACTACTATTTTGATTTAACATTGAGACTTAATATTTGTCGTTTGACGGGCGGCTAGGTGCGCATAGCGTCGTCGCTTTTACGAAACCTAAAGCCGGCTTCTTTTTCGTTTTAGCGCTTCAAAAATTACTTGCATAACGACACACAACAATCAACAAGGCTAATTATCACTTACGATGTTGTTTTCCCAATGCAATCGGGCACTTGTAGAAAAGTTATCTCAAGTCTTACTTTCACCTGTTAGAGAAGAAAGGATGAGCTGTTCCTTGCTAGCTGTTAGCTGGTGTGGGTACGGAAAGTTAGGAGTGCCCAAAAGGATTCTGTCCCTTTTTCGAATACTACCTTGTGGGTAATTAAAACTCGCTCGCTTTAATATAAATTAAAATACTATGAAACCTATTTGTTTCAAACCCATCCGTGACAAACTGAATTACTTTATAAGATAACCTTCCTACTTAAACATTATCCTTTCATCACTTTGCTGCTGTGAAATGTAAATTTCTCCACTGTGAGACTAATAAAGGCATATCCAATCCAATCCAATCCAATCAACCCCATTTGATATTGATTTTGTAAACTATAATTTTAACGCATTAAATCAATATGTATTGTATTCCAATTTAAGATGATTATATCGTCTATTAATTTATATTGTACTTATTTAATCTGAATAATTTTGCATTATGTAAATATTATTTTTTTGTAAAAGTATGGTATTTATTCTTTTTTATGCCAGGTGCGTATTTTTTTATTTATATTTTATTGGGATGTTTGATGTTATTGGGATTTTTTACATTAATACAGAGAATTGCATTTTTTTCTATCCATATTAAATGTATTCTTTTCATTAATATATTACATTCCATACTAATCTAGATGTGTGTTTACTTTATCTTTAAAGAAATTGTTTCTTTTCATTAAATGTTTTAATGTTTTTTTAGAAATACTACTACTACCACCACCACTACTACTACTACTACTACTACTACTACTACTAATAATAATAATAATAATAATAATAATAATAATAATAATAATAATAATAATAATTCTACTACTACTACTACTACTAATAATAATAATAATAATAATAATGTGCTCAATTTTTTTGGTACATTTTCTAAATAATATATGGATGCATGCGTCTGTGTAAGCTCTCAGTCATACAGGAGAGGTCCATCGATGAAAAGGTTCCTTCAGCCGTCATCTGTACTTCTTTGAAGGTGTCGGGCATTTCGCTCCTCATCCGAAAAGCTTCGTTCGCAAACAAAATTATTACTCGTAGTAATGTATTTTTTAGTAAGTAGGGATATGTATAGGGCCTAAACTACCAGTAAGAATTTAGTTTGCTGACGAAGTTTCTTGGATAAGAAGCAAAACTTCAAAGAATATATATATTTATATTATTTTGAAATTACTGTACGGGTAAGAAAATGTGCAGCTCCTTTCAGCAGTGGTTATTCATGAACTTATTGTCGACCAAAAAAAATGTGCAGAAACAAATTTTGTGAATTTTTTTCCCCACAGATTGGATTCTATGCAAAATAACCAACCAGAGAGCCCGTCTGACACATCAGCTGCCAAGTGGAACTAAAGGTACAACACACTCACATATCTCATTCGCATTATTGTGTCTTTGAGAGTGAAGCTAGCTTTATTTGTCTTCATCTTCGCGCAGTTATTATGTTAGTAAATCACATCACTTCAGCGATGTAATGCTCTACAGCAAACACTAGGGGTCAGCCACACTCCAATTTGGCTGTTTAATTGTTCATGTAAATAAGTATACCGATTAAAAAATGTAATTTCCGTTTTTATTTTGTGACATATTACATTGAGGACAAATGTTTCATTTCAAACATCGCAATTTGTTCATGTGTTTCTCTTGACAGGCAGTGTGTACCCTCAGTGATCTTTAGTATTTTGCAAGCTAGCGTGAGTGTGTGTGTGTGTGTGTGTGTGTGTGTGTGTGTGTGTGTGTGTGTGTGTGTGTGTGTGTGTGTGTGTGTGCGCGTGTGTGTGTCGCCAGTGCCTGGGTAGGAGAGATAAGAGCACCCCCTCCAACCCTTGATTTAGAATGAGGTTTGAATATAAGTCAAACAACATGACATGGTTGCCAAATGGAGGTTTGTCAGAAGTGTATGTCTGAATAAAGACGAGTTGATCACAACATTCGGCAAAAATCACATCAACAGTGGTGACATCCTTTTTGCTGGCTTTTTAATGATCACGTTGGAGACTTGAGGCTGCTTATATGCTTCTCCACTTCCATGGCCATGTCAAGGATGCTCTGGCTCACATGCAGACGGATCACGTTTTCCTCCTGCCCTTCCAATGGGGGCTCCAGAATATCAAACTGGGAACGCAGAAGGTCTGCCTTCATGAAATGTTTACTCCGGGCCACCAATCTTTGGCGGATTTCCTCGTAGTCTCCGTGCAAAAAGAGAAAAAAAACATTGGGAAGGGAGTGGGGAAGGAGATGTGAGGTGGAAGAGGTGGGAAGGGCTTTGGAGCCGTGGAGGAGCATGAGTCTGTAGAGGCGTTTGAGGGCAGAGCACGCCACCAATGCATTAGAGCTCGAACATCTTTCTCTGTGATGGATATACAAGGTAAAAATTGTTTTAGATTTAAAATAAATGTTACTAAAAATCACATTGAACTCTATTTTTGTGGGTTTAATACCTCACGTGAAGTTGCGTCACAAATTTCACCATTGATCCGAATCTGGCAGTGTACTTTTTAAATTTAGCACAATTGTGTTTAACTGACTGTTAACAATCTGATATGTCACGACATATTTCCAAGACCCTCTAAACTAAAAAAAACCACATGTAATCTTTGAATTGGGATTCTAAAGGGCCTAAACTCTGAGGTATAAGTCCCAAGATTCCAAATTGTATGTTAATTCACTTGCACAAGCTTCGTGCAGGTGTAAAAGTGGTGGAAAGTGCCACGTTTTAAAGGTGGGTTCTGAGGTTTAGATAGCGCTGATGGATTTCCCAATGGAAAAACCTGGGAAAGCACGCAAGCGCGAAATGAACTTTGAGGTGTTGGAACTGGAAGTGGAAGAGGCAAACAAAACATTCTTGAGAAATCTGTTGCTGTAACAAATTTGGGGTAGTCAGCAACTACATGAAAGCCATGTTTTGTTTGATTTTGGATTAGATTAGTCTCATTGTTAGTCACGCAGTGGAGACATTTACATTTCACAGCAGCAAAGTGTTGAAAGTAAGAGGAAAGGAAGAAGGAGAAGAACAAAATACAGGAGTTGCTGGAAAGGCAGCCACTCTCGCAGCGCCGTCTAGAAGTCAAAACAACAACGACAAAAGATAAATAGCAAATAATGTGACATAACACAAGACGCCTGTCAGAGATGTTTGATCGGATCCTGATGTCATCTCTACCACCAGGCAAGAAAAAAAAACTCCAAACCACATTTGAGGAAAGAAAATATCTTGTACAGTGATACCTTGGTTTATGAACCCCTTGGTTTACGAAATTTTCGGTTTACGAACGTTACATTTATGAAAATTTTACCTTGGCATACGAACTTTACCTTGGTATACAAACTTTTTTCATACATGGAGCTGCCTCAATGAGTGATGTGTCGTTCGCGAACGAGCCCCTTCTTCTAACAACAAAATGGCAGCTGACTGTTTTTGTCCTCTATTCCTCGGCCCCAATCTTCGGTTAAAGCCACGTGATTGGTCAGGAACGCAGCAGTGAGGGGGGTGGTTTAAACATTAAAGAGGCAGGCAGACGACAGAGAGAGAGTGAGAAAATGGATAGAAAACAGTGACATTTGGACTCGTTTCAACTTCGATAGTTCAAAGGCAGAGTGTAGACAGCAAGGTTAAAATATCCCATCAATCAGGGTCCACAAATAACCCGCACAAGTCTCATCTGTACACTTGATGCAAAAAGCTATCAACCCAGCTAAACAGATCACAATTGATGAAGAACTAGATACAATTATCACCGAGAAAGCACCTACAAGGGATCATTCCTCAAGATGATGAAAGAAGGTTACGTTCCTCATCAAGTGTTTAATTCAGCGGAAACCAGCCATCAACGACTACCACAAAGGTAAACAAAACGACTTTATTATGCAGTACAGTTCATTTCTTTAATTATAATACCATAGCACATTTATTATACATAAAATAAGGTAAATTTTGTGTAGTTTTAAGGCTTACAAAATTAAAAAGTAGAAAATTACGTTTTATGGGGATTATTATTCTCATTTGAATGGTTTCCTATGGGAATTTTAATGGTTTCCTATGGGAAATTAATTTTTGGGATACACACTTTTCGCCTCACACACTCTGTCTGGGAACCAATTAGGTTCGTAAGCCAAGGTATCACTGTATGTGTATTTATCACCGAACACGCAAAATGCTTTTTGCTGCTATTTTGCCTCGTTTGCATGCGGAACCCTTTGGTAATTCAGACCCAGAAGAGGAAAGGTGGAGGAAAGTGAGGGATGAGCAGAATGGTAGAAGGAAGGAAGACTACCCGTCTAAGTCTTTGATGTCACAGGCGATATGTTGGCACACTTTACGCTACTTTAGAATTTTCCTCAGCCTCATCCAAAACTCATTAAAAACTGGCAAAACGGTTTTGATCTTTCAATGACAATTCCATGCTTTTAATGACTAAACCCCCTATCTTGAATCATTGTGTGTGTTTGTGTGTGTGTGTGTGTGTGTGTGTGTGTGTGTGTGTGTGTGTGTGTGTGTGTGTGTGTGCGTGCGTGCGTGCGTGTTTGTGTGTCTGCCATTTTTGTCACACCTTTCAATGACCTTGTGTAGTCTTAGAAGCCAGGGATATCTATCCTGAGGAGAAAAATGTAAAATCATGATTTATTGCAATTTAATGTTTGAAGGAAAACCATTGAAATTGAATTGACGGTGTCAAACTCATTTTTGCCGCGGGCCACATTGTAGTTCCCATTTCCTCCTGAGGGCCGTTATGAATTTGGGGAAGCCATGAGAATGTTTAATCTCCTCCACATATTACATATAGAGCGCACTACAAATTAATGAATGACGAGGTTTCAAATTAGAAGTCAAGAATAATGACTATTATTGTGGTTTTTATACGACAATTTCAATTTTTGGTTCGGATTTTACCAAGTATCATGGCACTTGACATGCTTGATTTGCTTTTATGGGCCGAATAAAATGATATGGTGGGCCAGATTTGGCCCCCAGCCCTTGACTTTAACACCTGTGGTCGATAAATTAAAAAGTCCCACCCCAACTTGAAAAAAAATACAAAATTATATGAACTACTTTTAAATTTAGTATTACATTTTTCAAATTAGATACATTTATTTCAAAGCAACGAATGTACAGTGTAAATAATGACAAAGCAAAAGCCAGAAAGAGAGATGCTTGCTGAAGTGAGGTCTCAAATTCTAAACGTTAAGACCTCAATTTGTGGTGTGTTTGATCAATTTAAATTGGAGTCACAAGCTTGTCACATGAGCAATAGAAAACAGATAAGAGGATTCACATTTTGTTCCACGTCTACCTAAAAGTATGTTCGCCTTGTCTGCAGCCAAGTACGACTTGAACTAGAGCCAGCAGAGTGTGGGTACAGGGCGCACTTGAAAGCACAAGTATGATGGAAGCTTACCAGGGGCAACCATGGCACAATGCTAACATTAGAGATGCTGCCAAATATTAACATCAAACGTCCACTACTTTAAAGGACAACTGACAGTTTGTTTCCTAACTGATATCAGAAAAACGTTTTATAGCATCTAAAATACCCAAAACACACAGGCTGATATTTTTACTCAAATGCAAAACATCAATAAAAATGACTTAAACTGTCCAAAACCTGCCACAAATCAGCTCGAAACTGGGGATTTTCAGAAATTCCCGCCCCCAGTTCGTGACCTCACGCCAAGTCGTCTTGCCTTGCTCAAGAAACAAAACAATGGACTCACGGAGTTCAGATTCAGAGAAGATGCTTTGTTGTTACTCATCCAGTTATGAATATGATTCAAATAGTTCTGAAGAGGAAAGCATACATGTTTGCAATCGATTAAAGGAGTCCTCCCATATCAATTCGAACCGACAATGACAGCAATGTAGTGTCCCAGAAAATGAAAATATGGCGCCCAAGCTCCGTTGGAAATGGGCTGCTTTGTCTGCTGGGAATTTGTGTCAGCTTATATCAAATAGTAGTCTTGGTGCAACACACAACGATTCACCATCGCGTTATTTATGTGTTTTCCTTCTAATTTCGCCATCAACACGGATCAACACGAAGTTTTCAGACCAAACAAAGTACCGCAAAATGCATTGTGTGTCGCTTTCTCGGTCGGGCGTTGCGGACGTGACGTCACGTCAGGCATCGTCATCAACTCGAAAACAAGACTTCCTGAATATTCAGCGCGAGTCTTAAAACGTACAATATAGCTATATGCCGTGGAATCTTTGTAAAATACGCTCAGTAGAAGTCATTTGAAGTGATTTGACAAATTATGGACACAACTTGTCGGTTATCCTTTAACTCATCAATATTTCACATATTTGCATAACATGGCAAATATTCAATATTTTGTTTCGAGATCAAATATGTTCAATGGTAAAAAAAAAGCGGTCACATAATCTCAGAAGTGCTTGAATAAAAAAAATCAATACTAAATATGATGCCGTTGCCAATAGTAATAGTTCAAACTATGAATACAACATTAACAATGATAAGTCAAAAGAAAATACATTGATATTTTATCCCAATTCTATTGATTATGAAAAAAATGTTTAAATTCAATTTCCAAACAATGAACAATGTGCCGACACGATTCCAACTGACCTGGTCGGTGAGTGCTTCTCCGCGAGCCATCTTGGCCACGTTCTCTTCCGGGTGAAAACTGTCACCTTCATGCAGGGGCCACCCCAGCTAATACGTAAACACACGTCACACACACATACAAATTCAGGTGATGATGTGGTCCAAACATCCCCTCAGATTAAGCATTGGACTGATAGATTGAAATACCTTTTCTGACAGGAAGGTCCCCAGAGAACTTCTGCATGACAAACACATTACAGCAGTTTATAAAGTCACACAAAAATACAATACATACAATACATATTGATTTATATAGCGCTTTAACAACAGCTGGAGCTGCAACAAAGCGCTTAACATGGACAGCTATCATATACAGAAAATCAGTCAAAGTCAAAGTCAGCTTTATTGTCAAATATGCTAATATGCATGACATAGGGCACAGATGAAATTACTGTCATCTTGGACCCAGCGTGCAAGGCACTTATAATGACTTTGACAAACATAAACACGAAAACGCCAATTTGCCCGGAGATAGAGGGGCCGCTGCATGTTTACGCAAATAAAGCAGTCACATTGGTCAAACTGCTACATCCACATACTTGCCACAGCCCGACACTCCCATGATAATGTAGATCATCCTGCTGAAGCAAAAGTGGATAATAACACGTTACTCTCCAAAATAATATGCATATAAATCAATCAATGCACCAGTCCGCCTATCCATCTATTATCCACCCATAAACAGAAAAAAAAACGCTAACAACCTCTAGTGGAAACGTGAAATTGTAACATATGACATTAAACACTGGTGAATATGAGGCTTCTGAATTGTGAATTATGCAGGGGACTGTAGTTTTATGTTTTATTGTCACAAATAAATACCTGTATAGATTACAGTACCGTACAGTGTTGACCAGATATTTTGCCACACGTACACACTACACTAGAGTGACACTAAATGGCGGCGCATTTTGTCGTCTGAGGGGACGCAGAAATATAAATATTTCTGAATTTAATAAAAGAAGGGAACATAAACACCAGAGGGGTCCGTTGCTGTGCGCCCGACGGGGAAACGCAGCAGTGAACTTCAATATAAGCAAATAATCTGAAAGCCTTAGTTAACTTTTATTTTGAAGATGCTCGCGGCTTCGCCAGTTGGCGTGGCGGGGTCTTAATTTGTGTCTTGACTCGTAGTTAGGGACAGTTTATATCGCCGTTACAACTGTTGACACCAAGATCAACTCAGCGTCAGCCCGAAATCGTGTTCCATGTCTTACTAAGGACGCTAAAAACTATTCATTAAGGCTGACAACAGGTCGAGTGTCTTGTGGCAGAGAGGGGGGGTCATATGACGTCGTTTCAAATATGCAGGCTCCTCGATTCTCACAAAATAATACGTGCAAACGGGAACGAGTTCCTTTTGCACATTGTTTTTACAAAATTTGTATAAAAAAAATTGGACGGAAACTCCATGACTGACCTGAAACCTCGACCATTTGCTTTGCATGCATTGCCAATGAAACGCGTCGTTCGTATTACGTCATCACGTTCTACAATTAAAGGCATAGTGTCTGTTTATTGAAAACAGAAAAATAACGTTTCATTGTACAATATTTTTGTGATAATTACTTGAATAACATTTGTTCTCATAATAATATGCAAAAAACATACCTAAAACCTTCTTTTATTATTCCACGAATTTAATTCCCATGTTTTTGTTATGAAATAGGATGATAGTCTCCTAAAATACAAGCTTTCCCAGGTGTTCGATTTATTTTAGTGTTGACGCGTGATTAACACATTTTGACGAGGTGGTTATTTGACCGTTTTTTTTTTACTACATCAATCAGACCCAAATTCTGAACGACATGTTGTGTACAAGTGGCCTTTCAGTTGAATCTAGACAGAGAAGGAAGAGAGAGAGAGAGAGAGAGAGAGAGAGAGAGAGAGAGAGAGAGAGAGAGAGAGAGAGAGAGAGAGAGAGAGAGAGAGAGAGAGAGAGAGAGAGAGAGAGAGAGAGAGAGAGAGAGAGAGAGAGAATTCATGCTGTCTGTGCTCCAGCTGTGGGCAGCAGTCATGCTCTATCGGTCCATCCTCCTTTTCCTGCATCCGCCCATTCCTCCATCCCAAAAGCTTCAGATGCGCTGACATGCCGCGTGGTGCTTCGCTTCAGAGCCTCACATGAGGATGAAAATGCTCCGCTTCCGTAGCCCCAGCATCCGCTCCCTGGAGAACCATCAGGAAATCCCGTGCACCATTCGTCTGCTGGATGACTCGGAGATCTCTTGCAACATCCAGGTAGGGAGTCATCACCCCAACGGCTCGAATACATTGAGGGATACGGTAGCATAAGGTTTTGAACACAGAAGCGCTCAATCAATGCCGGTGTGGTTTTACATAACGTGTTGTTGGTCTCTGTTGCAGCACAATGCATGTGCAGCCTCCAAAATGCATAATTACATCCTATGGCAGAACAATTATTCATGTTCATGTGGAAAATGCATGAGTGGAGAGAGAACTTATTTATGAAGTTTGCTCCTTCAGCACAGAAATGATGAGGTTCTATTAAGTCTAATGGACAATGTGTTGACAGGAATCTAGCTCATCCTTACTTTTATTATTATTATTATTATTATTATTATTATTATTATTATTAGTAGTAGTAGTAGTAGTAGTAGTAGTAGTAGTAGTAGTAGTAGTAGTAGTAGTATCATAAATATCATTCAGATCATTATCATTATCAATATTATCATTAGTGGTAGTATTATATTTTCTTCCCTGTACCGTAATTTCAAAAATAATATAAATGGCATGCATATTTGCAAATGTCCCCACTGTGGGACGATTAAAGGCTTTCTGATACATATTATTTTTAAAATATACCAAAAAAAAGCTCATCATCATCATCATCATCATCTTAATTATCATCATCATCATTATATAATAATAATAATAATAATAATAATAATAATAATTATATTATAATATTATTATATTATATAATAATAATAATAATAATAATAATAATTATTATTATTATTAAGAGTAATACAATTATAATGATAAACAATATGACAATAAATGCTGAGTATAATTTGGCTTTATTTTAATGATGCTGTGCTGATGACCATTTTGTGTGTTTGGGAGCCTTTTACTGACCATCTTCATCTTTATTAAGTTCATAGAGTTGCTTGTTCTGTCGCCACAACGGGACACAAGCCAGTGTCTTATTGTGCCGGTCCCAAGTCCGGATAAATACAGAAGGTTGTGTCAGGAAGTGCATCCGACGTAAAAGCTTGGCCAAAACAAATATGCGAATCAAATCTCTGAAGATGGAGGACACTGATTCGCTGTGGCGACCCCTTAAAGGGAAAAGCCGAAGCGAAGAGATTATTATCATTATTATTATTATTATTATTATTATTATTATTATTATTATTATTATTAAGAGTAATGTAATATGATAATTGATATGGGGTTACACCAACTAAAACGCATGTCTTGCAGTCCAAATGTCTCCAAGTGCGTGTGGTATAAATGATGATGCTTTGGAATTGGATCGCATTTAATAAAATGCAAAATAATTAGTTATACATTGGATTCAATACTGTACACGTGCATCATCTCTTTGAGAGCTGTTAGAAGAATTATTTCTCTGTATAACAGTATTGGGGAATCATCTTAACATAACAAATAACACAGTACCGTTCAGTAATGCATAATGTGATGTATGCGTATCACTGTTCTGTCACATAACTCATAAAATATTTTCGTGCCTCTAGATCAGGGGTGTCCAAAGTCGGTCCTCGAGGGCCGCTGTCCTGCCTGTTTTCCAGCTCTCCCAGCAGCAACACACCTGATTCAAATGATCACCTCATCAGCCAGCTCTGAAGCAGCATCAAAATGGTCCTGATGATTTGAATCAGGTGCGTTGCTGCTGGGTGAGCTGGAAAACAGGCAGGACCGCGGCCCTCGAGGACCGACTTTGGACACCCCTGCATAAATTAGGTAGTTGTGTATCAATACAATACTATGGGAACTGTTTTGATTAGTAAAAAAACAGCATAATGTCTCCTTATTCAGCTTACTTTACGTAACTCCTTGTGTGTATTTTTCTTCTCTTTTTTTGAACCCCCTTTTGCTCCAGCAAACAAAATAAAATGCAAAGAAAAATATATTTCACGTGACTTTAGAGGCATTTGACACAATGAAAATGGACTTTAGTTTTCTTTTCTACTGTTTTAATGGCTTTGTGTTGCCAATGTGCTGTGTGCTTGTTCTTTGCTCCGCTGTGCATATTTCATGACTTCCTGTGCCTCCTGCTCTAAGTCACTCACAACAGCAGCAGCACTTCTCTTTCTAGTCACTGCGTTAATTTTTTTCCTTTCGTTCCATAATGTGGGTCAGTCAGTCAGCACACACATCGCAGATGTCAGTCCATTAAAGACCATGTTGAAATATTGGGTGGGGCTAAAATATAATTGAAATCTCTATTTTTGACTCCTTTATTGCATCAAACAGTGTCAGTGGAAATGCGGTGGAATTTGGTGGTGTCCTAACAGCACTGCACAACACTAAGAACTGTTCCTGAATGGACAACATTACAGAGCGGCCGCATCTCAGTCTAACTGGAGATGTCGTTCAAGATCCAGTTGTCCATGTGACGCAAGATCATTCAATACTGCGCAAGGGGCTTCGTTGACAATATACCGCAAGCATTCCCAAGCACAGAGATACTGTTTGGTGCTTCTTTTTGGTGATCCAACAACATGCTTAAATGTATAATGTCTTGAATTAGAAATCATTATACCAACTAAGTATTTTTTTTTCCTGAACGAATGGACGCATCTATTGGAATTTTTTTAAGGAGACATGTATGAATTATCACTGTGATCGCCCAATTGTTCGTGGTATGCCACTTGGAAATTCTTGGAAATTGGTCTCTACATATTTCCAGTCTATGGAACTTCACTGCAGAAATTCAGAAACTTATATTTTGGTATTTTTATGATCTTTCTGCAACACCCTAAACCAGGGGTCGGGAAACCTTTTTGACTAAGAGAGCCATAAAAGTGAAATATTTCCAAATGTTTTTTCAGTGAGCGCCACTCACACGCACACACGCTTTTCAACAAAAGGGCAAATAACTTTGTGATAGTACTCACCATTAGCATGAATGGTTTTCCGTTCCTCATGATTGGTAAAAATCCAGCCAAACGATCGGAATGAAAGTCAACTTGCCAGGTCCAAAGGCGAAGTTACTGCTAGCTAGCCTGCACATGGCTCATTAGCTTCCACACTTGCTTTCTGCTGTCTCTCGCAGAAGTATATTGAGCCTAACGTTAGCATGGGGCTTGTCAAAGTGCCACTGACATTCGACTGTTTCATCGATGGTAATGTTTCATTGCATTCAACCTGATGTGTGCGATACTCATCACGTTTTTTACTCGTCGGGCTTATTTAAAAAGGGCCGTTTACCTGTTTGAACACCAACGGCTACCATCCAATCATTTAACATCAACAGCCACCTTAGCTCAGTATGTTCCAATCACAACTGCGCTTCCGCCAACAGCAGCCCAAACAGGAAATGAACAGCGAAAAACTGAGAATATGTAACATGCGCGCAGGGTCGGATATATCGATAGTCCCGGTTATATCGATATTTTTCGGACTCCCTAGAATATCGATATAACGAGACTTTACTGTATTTTGTTTTATCTGCGTGCCAGATGCAATAATTAAAAGAGCCATATATGGCTTACGAGCCATATGTTCCCGAACCCTGCCCTATACAATTCACCCTAAATTATGAGAAATAAAGTGGTATGGCATACATACATAGTATTTTTTTGTGATATGGTGCAGCTTAGTGAACAGAATGTGTTCGGTGGCTTTTTACGAAATGATGTAGCGTATTTTCTGGTGTATAAGGCGCACGCAAAAGCCTTGATTCTTTTCAAAAGATGACCCTGCGCCTAATACGCAGTTGTGCCATATTTGTGAATTAATATTGAGCCACAACAGGTCTCACAGCTACTGTCAGCAGTCATCGACTGTAGCGCCTTATAATGTGGTGTGCTTTATATTTGGAAAACTTTTATACATTTATTTATTATATTTGGAAAATGTTTTAATTCACCTCCTTATAGTCCAGTGCGGCTTATTTATGGAAATGTTTGACCATACACCATTCATTGGGGGTGTACCTTATACTCTGATGCGCCTAATCTACAAAAGAATTATTTGGTTGTTTGAGTTCACATTGGATGGGTGGCCAAGCAAGGGGCAGCATGTTGGTTGTACAGTGCAGAAGCCTCGGAGTGCACAGGTGCAGGGTTCGATTCTGGCTCCAGATTTATTGGTGGAGTTTCCATTTTCTCCCTGTAAGTTTTGTGATTTCCTCCCATATTCCAAAAACATGTGTGGCAGACTAATGGAGCACTCATAACTCATTCACTGCCAAACGATGTGAAAAAATGTCTCCACTACAGTGCCAGTTTTTTTTGGGTCATTTTCACTCAAATTGCAGGACCCACACAATATTGAATTTTAGGACTACATTAACATTCAATGCAGCGTAAAAAAACTTAGACTCTCTTCTTTCATCAGAAAAAAAGAGTTAATTCCTATGTTATATGGGTCTGGAGTTATCTGAGTTTAAAATGGGGGCTACTGTACAAATGACAAATACTGCCCCCTCGTAGGAGGGAAAAACATTGCCAGAGGTCTGACCAGCGCTTTATTGGGACTCCCAGCAAGAAAAAACAAAACCCAAACAAATTTGGGAATGGCGCTCCACGTCTTGCTTTTCGATTCCTGAATAAATTCGGGAATGGCAGTGAATGCAACCAGTTCAGGGTGTCCCCTGCCTACTGCACGATGACAGCTGGGATTGGTTCCAACATAGTCCGCGACCCTCATGAGGATAAACGGTTCAGAAAGTGAATGCATGGCTGGGCAAGCAATTCAGAGATGCAACTATTTGGATCACGGTTACTGAAAAGTAAACTGTCTTTAATATATACTCCAGAAGTTTAAAGTGAGATGTTTCCTACCTTCAAGCAGGCTGGAATGTAGCATCACACGTACTGTACGTGCCTGTGTGGGTGTGTATGCTGTGCTTGAAGCATGTAACATACTGTAGGTCTTGTCATGCCAGAGGTATAAGAGTAGGTACTACGGGAGACAAGTCAAGATCAGAATCAGAATCAGAATCATCAGAATCAGAATCAGAATCAGAATCATCTTTATTGCGAAGTATGTAGAACACACAAGGAATTTGTTTCCGGTAGAACACGCTGCACTAGTATCGTTGTCAAAAAAACTGCTAAGTGGCACTATACAGTTCCATTTTGGCTACTGTTGAAAGATCAATACGAACTTGACTTGACTCCCTTCTTCTTTTTCATCCTGTCTTTATTCCATCCCTCTTCTATCTCAGTCTGGGTCCCCTGCCGTGTCTGTGACACATCATGTATAATTAAGAGAGATCAGTGTTCCTCATGCAGCTGACACCCGTCAGCTGTCGGTGATGCTTTCGTATGATGTTTGTGTCTCACTGAGGCTGAGACAAAGAAAGGCATTCGAAATACATGGTTGTTGGTGACCTTAGTGTGGAAAAACAACTATTTTGGGGGGCTAAAATGTGTATGAGTGTAAGTGTGCGAAAGATAACATATGCAGCAACGACGCAATTTTTTCGAGAAAGTTAAAAATAGATAGACCGGTTCTATTTCCGTCCTATTCGCCGGCTGCTTCTTTGATGCTCATCACATGAATCTATTTTCTGAGTTTCACTTTTGCAGAGTGATTACAATTTAAAGGCATGAGAAATGTGGCAAAATAGGTGTGATGGACTCAGACTTAAAAAAACTTTGCACATATTGTCAAATTTTGAAAACATTTCTTATGCAAACAAGTGTTCTCAATGGCAATACAGTGATACCTCGGTTTACGAACCCCTTGGCTGACAAACTTTTTGGTTTACGAACGTAAAATTTATGAAAACTTTACCTTGGGATACGTACTATTTTTCGGGATACACACGGAGCGCCACAATGAGTCATGTGTCGTTCGTGAACGAGCCCGTTCTCCGAACAAGAAAATGTTTTTGTCCTCTATTCCCGCCCCCAGTCTTCGGTTAAAACCACATGATTGGTCAAGAATGCAGCAGTGAGGTGAGGTGGTTCAAACATTAAAGAGACAGGCAGACGGCAGTGAGATAGGTTCAACTTTGATAGTTCAAAGGCAGAGTGTAGACTGCAAGGTTAAAATATCCCATCAATCAGGCTCCACAAACAACCCGCACAAGTCATCTGTATACTTGATGCAAAAAGCTATCAACCCAGCTAAACAGATCATAATTGATGAGGAACTCGATAAAATTATCGCAGAGAACACACCTACAAGGGATCATTCCTCAAGATGGTGAAAGAGGGTTACGTTCCTCATCAAGTGTTTAATGCCGAGTAAACCGGCCACTCCATTCCATCAAGCCATCAACGACCATCACAAAGGTAAATAAAGCAACGTTATTATACAGTACTGTTTATTTCTTTATTTATACTACCATAGCACATTTATTATACATAAAATAAGGTCTATTTTGTGTCGTTTTAAAGCTTAGAAAATTAAAAAGTAGAAAATTACGTTTTATGGGGACCTGGGAACAGATTATTCTCATTTTAATGGTTTCATATGGGAAATTAATTTTTGGGATACACACTTTTCGCCTCACACACTCTGTCTGGGAACTAATTAAGTTCGTAAGCCAAGGTATCGCTGTATTTAAATTTTAAGGAGTTGGAATGGAACAAAAATGTGTATTTTTCTTGGTTAAACGTATCCATGTGCAATGGTTTCTTGGTTCCGTATTTACTACGCACATTAAAACATGAACGAGAAATGGGATGAAACTATTGAAGTTATCTGAGAAAGGCCTCTCAGGTGTCCAAAACTGATTATTGATCCAAATAAGAAGCATGTGATAGGCACACCAATTTGTCATTCACCATATTTCTATTCAGGGTTTTTCTCAAGGACACATACGCAGTTGAAGCTAATCACTGTGGTCACTGCAATTACCCTGCGTGACATAACACTACATTAGCTACATGTATGAGAGCCACTAAAAGATCTGCACCAAAGATTTCTTCTTCCATGAAGGTGCTTCGTGTACCATTGTGGTCATTTCGTTTTGTGCTTTTTTTGTGTGTAGAACTATTTTGCATCATACTGACAACTTTCTACAATATTATAATTTTAGTGGAATCTCTACTATAATACCTTTGAATATAAATGCCAAACAACTCAAGCTCTGTCTGATAATACCTCATAAACCAGCATACTGTTCAGTTGAATTTGTCCATTTTTATAAATTAAATTAAATTAAATTCAATTCAATTCAATTCAATAATAATAATATTTATTATTATTATTATTATTGCATATTGTTTCAGATAATATATAATAATAAATAAATAATATAAAACACAAATAAAATAAAATAAAGAAAATAATTTCAGTGTTGAGTTGAATTTGTCCTTCATTTTTATAAATTAAATTAAATTAAATTAAATTAAATTAAAGTAAAGTAAAGTAAAGTAAATAATAATATTTATTATTCTTGTTATTTCTTCTACTTCTTCTTCTTCTTCTTCTTCTTATTATTATTATTATTGCATATTGTTTAAGATAATAATATATAATAATAAATAAATATATAAAACCTAAATAAAATAAAATAAAGAAAATAATTTCAGGTAAAATAATAATAATAATTTAAATTAATAATAATCGTTTGTTAATTATTATTAGTAGTATAACATTGTTGGAGGCGACCATGACCATGATAGAATAAATCTAGGTGGAAAAAAGGCCTCTGACATGACTGAGAAAAGCAGAACATTTTCAGGTTAACATTGTCCTCTCCATGTTAATGTCATCTTAAATGGCAATGACACAAAGGGGAAAAAGCAGACAAATGTCAACTTTTACATGCAGTGCAAAAGGAGCTTCAAAATGTGTGTGTGTGTGTGTGTGTGTGTGTGTGTGTGTGTGTGTGTGTGTGTGTGTGTGTGTGTGTGTGTGTGTGTGTGTGTGTGTGTGTGTGTGTGCGCGTGTGTGTGTGTGTGTGTGTGTGCGTGTGCGTGTGTGTGTGTGTGTGTGTGTGTGTGTGCGCGCGTGTGTGTGTATGTGTATATATGCACGCGCATGCGTGCAAGCATGATGGCCAGCAATGCAAGAGGAACGGATGGCTCTCCATTAGAGGAGAAACTAATCCAGAGCCATAAACTGATAATTTATGGCGAACTCTAAGCTTATTAGCTGGTGTGCCCAGCCATGAACTCACTCCTTAGTCTGCATGCATTTGAAGTGTGTGTGCCTCGATTATTGCAAGTGATGTAGGGGTAATTTACTTCTCCCATACAGGGACAAGGTTATAGCATAGCCAATGTTTCATAAGAAAATAACCTACAGAGCTCACAATATCTGGAGACGGCATCCATATTAAAAAAAAGTGAAGCAATGTTTTTGTTTGTTTGAAAATGGCTTCTGAAAAAAAGTAACATTTTCAAATACAGTTTATAATGAATCACAACTGGCCAACATGCAGTTCTTTCCAAGCCCTTGTCAACCTTTTTATTGTGTGAGGAGCAATGACCAACAACAACCCTAAAGGCACTTTGTAAATACAAAATGGGAGACACGCCTCCCCCCTCTACATTATTGTTGGTGCCTTTCATTCCCACTGATGCATTCATTCCACAAGGCGTGATTTTATTTATTTATTTGTGTTGCTGTTTCCAGCAGCCTTCCCGAACTCATGTTTTATGGCTTTTGTAATTGGCACAACAGTAAGCTGTATTGACCTCATTGCACATGGATTTTCAAATAATCACTTCGTCCCTTGATGCCATGAACTCGAAATACTCGGGCACAAATTCCCACAGCGGCTCTGACAAAATCATCCCAGAAGAATGAAAGTCGGAAGCATCGAAGGAGAGACCATCTCCATATTTATTTATGTTTTTTTAACTTTTGGAGGGTAATCATAGGTCATTTCCAAAGCTTGTCTCCATAATGGGGATACTTGGATACATCCCATAATATCAGACTGGATCCTTTCAGTACTGATTTTGGCTCTTGAAGTTTTCAGAGCGTCGCCTCAGAGGATGATTTGCATCCTTGAATCATTGGCTGGACTCTAATCTTTTCAAATGCTCCAAACACAGAGTGACCCACTTAGACTTGACAAACTGAAATCAGTGCTGTCAAATGTTCTTCAGAAAAAAAAAAAAAACAAACAAACATGGAGAGAGCTTCAACTGCCAGAAAAATGATTTGCAATACTTTAAAGGACAACCGACGCCAAAATCACTTCAAATGACTTCTACTGAGCGTATTTTACAAAGATTCCACTGCATATAGCTAGATTTTACGTTTTAAGACTCGCGCGGAATATTCAGGAAGTCTTGTTTTCGAGTTGGTGACGATGCCTGACGTGAGTCACGTCTGGAACGCCCCTGACCGAGTAAGCGACACACAATGCATTTTGGGTACTTTGTTTTTGTCTGAAAACTTCGTGTTGATGGCGAAATTAGAAGGAAAACACATAAATAACGCGACGGTGAATCGTTGAGTGTTGCACCAAGACATCTATTTGATCAGAATCAGAATCAGAATCATCTTTATTGCCAAGTATGTAGAACACACAAGGAATTTGTTTCCGGTAGAACACGCTGCACTAGTATCGTCGTCAAAAAAAAAAAAAAAAAAAAAAGATACTCCTCCTTCTTCTTCTTCTTACTACTAGCCGACACAAATTTCCTGCGGACAAATCAGCCAATTTCCAACGGAGCTTGGGCGCCATCTTGTGCATTTACTTGGATGCTACATTGCTGTCATTGATGGCTTGAATTGATATGGGAGGACTCCTTTAATCGATTGCAAACATGTATGCTTTCCTCTTCAGAACTATTTGAATCATATTCATAACTGGATGAGTAACAAGAAAGCATTTTCTCCGAATCTGAAGCCATTGTTTTGATTCTCGAGCAAGTAGTTTTGGGACACTTTAAGTCATTTTTATTGGCGTTTTGCATTTGACAAAAAATATCAGCCTGCATGTTTTGGGTATTTTAGATGCTATAAAACGTTTTTCTGATGTCAGTTAAAAAACAAAAAATGGTGTCGGTTGTTGTAAAAACAGAGATGAACATTTTGGGAACATTTTCTTCAAATTCACAGACCAAAATTTGGGCCCATTACCTTCCTCGTTTTGACAACTGCCAAAAGGAATGCTCAGAATTTCTCGGTTGTTTTTTGTTATTAGTTGTAGGATCTTGTTTTTACAATTAAAGTTTGAATTCTTTTGTGAGTTTTCGTCAACTATAATCTTTATTTATAATTCACGAAGTTTCAGCTGTACATTGAACCAATTACTTGGGCCGTGCCATGAGGAGAAACCGCTAAAGTGGATAAGGACCAGCCATAATCGAGCTGACATGCGAATTAATTAAACAACATCAGCCACTTAAGTGGGCCACATTGCCGAGGGTCCTCGTGCCTGGGAAAAAGCAAAGCCGCCAACACTGTTTGGACTACTGTCTGATCAATAGAAAGTGTTGCGTCCTATGTGCTCAATGTCTTTTTTAATGACACCATAGAAGGGCACAATGATTGCAAAACAGGAAATGTGTTTTAAAATGTACTGTATCGTCATGAAGGATAGCAATTTTTTCTTCTTCAACTGCTGTCAAATACTAAAGTTGCCGAAATGCAAATGTCAGCGTACACACAATGCCCTCTTAAACTCAGTCATGAAGTTAGGGTGATGATTTTTACTCATTTACTTTTTTTATCTATCCATCCTGAACAAACTGCGGCAAAAATGTAATACCATGTGATCAAAAACGACAGCTCGCTATTACAACTTCAAAACCCAAAAATACAGACGGTTGCAATCGTTTTGAAAGTGCAGAAGTTCCCTCAAAAACATTTTTTACAATACAATACAATACAATACAATACAATACAATACAATACAATACATATTGCTATCCATATCGCTTTAACAACAGCTGAAGCTGTAACAAAGCGCTTATCATTGACACGTATTATATACAGGACATAAAGCAGTCACAAAGATAGTAGAAAGCACCACGGAATAAAGCTAAGATCAAGTCTGAATCATGCTGAGTCAAATGCCAAAGAGTACAAGTCAGTTTTGAGACGGGTTTTAAAGATGGGCAGCGAGGGGGCTTGACAAATGTTCAGCAGCATTCAAGAGAGTGGGACCAGCAACGGAAAAGGCTCGATCCCCTCTGAGCCTCCGATTAGTTTAGGTGATCTGATGCGTCGGGAAGGTGTGCAGGGGTGGATGGGCTCAGAGAAGTAAGGAGGAGGGAGGCCATTTCAAGACTTGATGACAAAAAAATAAGATCTGGAAAAGAACTCTAAAATGTATAGGGAGCCAGTGAATGGATGCCAAAGTAGGAGTTATGTGCTCCCTCTTACGAGTACCAGTCAAGAGGTGAGCAGCAGCATTCTGGACCAGCTGGAGACACTTCATGGAGGATTGTCTGACTTCAAAGTGTAGTGCATTACAGTAATCGAGCCGAGATGTGACAAAGGCATGAATTCCTGCTTCAAGGTGCTCATGAGAAAGGAGAGATTTTATTTTAGTCATCTGCCTAAGATAAAAGAAGCTGCCTTTTAACAACAGATTTTTTGAGGAAAATAAGCAGTTTATAAAAGATTTGCTTGTTTAATTTTACATCCCATTGATTTGATAAAACAAAATGAAAAAAAAAAACCTTCCTAAATAACATACCGTCTGTCATATGTCGGCGGATGTAATTTTCAAACACGTACAGAAATGTTAAACTGTGAGTTATAATTAACATTAATTGCAAATTTCCCCATTGTGGGACTAATCTAAAGGCGTTCTGATTCTGAGTACTTGTCACAAAACAAGAACAAAAGTTTTACCAAAGCAGAACAAATTCGACGTCAAACAGTTACTTCTGAGATAATCTTCAGAAGAAAATTAGTTTTTAAAGGCGTTTACAAAAATAAAATGTATTATTATTATTATTATTATTATTATTATTATTATTATTATTATTATTATTATTATTATAAACACATTTCTGCATTAACTTATAGCACTGTTTGAAATAACGGTGTCCTGGGGTGTGCAACTTTTACGTCGGGCGTACATTTTCAAAACGTCTCGGCCCGGGTGGCCGACAACTTCTTCAAGAAAAAAAACAATTATTTTCAAATCAAATGTTTGTTTTATTCAATAAAGCAAAAGCTACAAGCAAACCGCTACAAGCCACGTGGACTCCTCTTTCTAAGCTTTCAAAACTTTCAAGCGTTACTTTTCAGTCACGTATAGTCCGAAACACGAAACAGGCTTCTGATTGGCTGCTTCGTGCTTCGGACTATACCGTGACTGAAAAGTGTACTTGAGAGGTTTGAAAGCCGCTTAGAAAGAGGAGGCCACATGGCTTCGAGCAGACAACGCAACGCAAACATCGCATTGTGCACCATGACGACAAACGATAACTGGAGCAAAATCTTCATCAAGGGATATTTACCATAAATTAAGCAAGGGAGCATTTGTGGTAGGTACTTCCTTAATTTAAAAAAAATCCTTTATACTTCGCAACAATTTTTTTTTTGCGATTAGTCGTCTTATTGTATTTCAAGTTGTGAAAAATGGGGCCAGCAACTTTATGGCCGGGCAGGCAACTTTTCAGAGTTCTCTGCCTGGGTGTCCACTAACTTTTTGTCATGAGTTTTAGACACTGCTTGTAAGTATGTGTAATCGTTTTTAACCCCTTTTTGGTTCAAGATATTTACCCTGTTGGGTCAAGTCCTCACTTTGATACACTGGATAGAATCAACAATGCAATAGTTAGGCCCTTTTTGGACCCAGCGTTGGGTTAGTGACTTCCCCCAACCTTTTTGGGTTACTTGGAAGTGTTTGAACTCTTGAGGTTTAGTTAAGAACAAGTGACATCATGATGAATTGTCATACAAACGCTGAAAATATTTCCATTATTGCCAATGGGAACTCAGAAGCTATTCATCCTTCCAAACGATAACTGTCCACTTAAATTTGCAGTGAATCTCCAGGTTGTCCCCTCCAATACCCCCCCACCCCAAAATGAATAAAGTGACTTTGTATTGCAAATGCAATGTGGTCGGTGGTTATGCTACAGCATCAATACTTGATATTTTGTGAGTTTTTTTGGATTTAGGACGGACACCGGAATGAATATTTGATGGCATAAGTGCTTTTATTTTATATCGCTTGACGTCTGAAGGTGGCTGACTGCGCAAAGCTTGTCGAGCACATTGAAGCGCACACACGAACACACACACACACGCACACACACTTACTGTAGTGTGCAGGACTTTGCTCCTGTTAAACTGAAGCCACTCTGCACTAAGGGCTCTTTTGAAGTGTGTGTATGTGAACCAGAAAAAGGGTACTTTGCCGTCATTAAGTGAGGCTCATGTTGAGATTGACCGGGTTAATTTTTAATATCCAGGCCTTTGTCAATATAAAAAATGGATTTCCTTCTTGTTGGACATGACACGGACTCTGAAACCCTCTGTGAAGTCAAGCGTTGTCTTTATTTAGCGCCGTTTCAATCCTCCCTCCCGTGTTTGCCCTCTCACGCTGCCTCTGTTGTCTGTATCTGCCCCAGGGACGAGGACGAGTGTGACTGCATGATCTGTCTGCAGCCTCACTGGCAGCGTTTTGATACTTATACAGTGATACCTTGGTCTACGACCCCCTTGGCTTACAAACTTTTCGGTTTACGAGCGTTACATTTCTCAAAATTTAAACTTGGCATACGAACTTTACCTTGGCATACAAACTTTTTTCGTACACGGAGCTGCTTCATTGAGTGATGTGTTGTTCGCGAACGAGCCCATTCTTCGAACAACACAATGGCAGCCGACTGTTTTTGTCGTCTATTCCCCGCTCCCAGTCTTTGGTTAAAGCCACATGATTGGTCAAGAACGCAGCAGCGTGGGGGGTGGGGTGGTTTAAACATTAAAGAGACAGGCAGACGACTGTGAGAGTTTCAACGTTGATTGTTCAAAGGCAGAGTGCAGACTGCAAGGTTAAAATATCCCATTAATCAGGCTCCACAAACAACCCGCACAAGCCATCTGTACGCTTGATGCAAAAAGCCATCAACCTAGCTAAACAGAAGACCATTGATGAGGAACTAGATAAAATTATCACAGAGAACACAACTACAAGGGATCATTCTTCAAGATGGTGAAAGAAGAAGGCTATGTTCCTCATCAAGTGTTTAATGCTGATGAAACCGGCCACTCCATTCCATCAAGCCATCCACGACGATCACAAAGGTAAATAAAACGACTTTATTATACTGTACAGTTTATTTCTTTAATTATAATACCACAACACATTTATTATACATATAATAAGGTATATTTTGTGTAGTTTTAAGGCTTATAAAATTAGAAAGTAGAAAATTATGTTTTATGGGGACCTGGGAACCGATTATTCTCATTTTAATGGTTTTTTATTTATAAATTATTTTTTGGGATGCACATTTTTCGCCTTACACACTCTGTCTGGGAACCAATTAAGTTCGTAAGCGAACGTATCACTGTATATCCTCTCTTTTGTGATGTCATGGCCCCCTAACACTTTTTTTCACAAGGGGAGTTGAAAGGGGAGAGAAATTTAGATAATAAAGAGGTGGTATGGATGGAGACAAATGTAAAAAAAAAACAAATATGGACACAGACATTTAACTCAAGCTGGGCTTGCATTTTTGTTTTGTTTTGATATTTATTTGTGCGAGTGCGTGTCCCGGTGAACCAACGAGTAAATCTCAACAAATGCCCGGAGGACTCAAATCAATCAGTCCTGCTTAACTGAGCACAAATTCAACCTCCATCAGCAGGTTATTGAGCAGTCAGAGTACATGCGCCCCTCACTGATTGCTATATAGCACATCTTTAACACATCTTTAAAAAAATGGTCATTGCTTTTGCCAGTTTCAGGTTATAGAATAGATGATCCCCAACCTACGAACGAGAATCATTCAGAGCGGTCATTCATTAGGTGAATTTGTTTGTAAATTGCTTCAGTGCCCTAAGTTGTATGGAATGTATGTTTAAAGGACAACCGACGTCTCCGGACAAGTTTTGTCCATAATGTGTAAAATGGCTTCAAATGACTTCTACTGAGCGTATTTTACAAAGATTCCACCGCATACAGCATATATTATACATTTTAAGACTCGCACTGAATATTCCGGAAGTCTTGTTTTTGAGTTAGTGACGAGTCCTCACCCTACGTCACTGAAAGAACACCCCTCAGCGAGAAAGGACATACCTTGCATCACCTCAATGCATTTTGCAATACTTTGTTTGGTCTGCAAACTTCGTGTTGATCCGTGTTGATGGCGAAATTAGAAGGATAACACAATGACGCGATGGTGAATCCTTATGTGTGGCACCGGGCATCTATTTGATATTCACTGACAAAAATTGTAAGGAATTAATCAGCCCGTTTCCACTGAGCTTTCCATGGAGCTTTGTTGCCCTCTTCTGCCTCTTTTCGGTGCTACATTTACCCCCATCAGATGACACACATTCGGTGCTACATTTCCCCCCTCAAAATGACACATAATAAATTCTTTAATTGATTGCAAACATGTATGCTTTCCTCTTCAGAACTATTTAAATCATATTCATAACTGGATGAGTAACAAGAAAGCATATTCTCAGAATTGCTTCTTAGCAAGGCAAGACGTCTTGCCGTGACACCACAAACATGGGGGCGGGACCTTCTGAAACTGGCCACTTCCGGTTTCAAATTGAAGTACTTTTTAGACACTTTAAGTCATTTTTATTGGTGTTTTGCATTTGACTAAAAATATCATACTGCGTGTTTCCGGTATTTTAGATGCTATAAAACGTTTTTCTGATGTCAGGAAACAAAAAAGTGACGTTGTTTGTCCTTTAAGGCTTATATCAGTATGTTGGGATTGTTTATATAAGTATGTTTAAGGCTTGTATAAGTAACCTGTATTGGTTTGTACTGAAAAATAAACATTTAATAAAATATGCTGTCTGCTTTATAAAGACAGTACATGTATAACTGGAGAGAAGACTACATATCTAACAAAAATGTTCATATGTACTGTTGTTCATAACTCGAATGTTCGTAAATAGGGGATTGTCTGTATTTCTCAACCCTCGTTCTATCCAACATCAATTCAAAAGCAATACGCGAATTTCATTATTTAAGTTTATTTAAATTAATTATTGCTTCTGTCAAGTTATTTTCAGGTAGTATAGCTAGCCTGTTAAAAGTTAGCGACTTTGTGCAAGATTCTGAGGCTCAGGTGTGATTGGATTAGCCTTTATCTATCTCACAGTGGAGAAATTTACATTTCACAGCAGCAAATTGAGGAAAGTAAGAGGGAAGGAAAGGAAGAAGTAGAAAAACAACACAGGAGCTGCTGTGAAGGCAGCCAGTCTTGCGGTGCCATCTTGAAGTCAAAACAACAACAACAACAACAAATAACAATTAATGTCACACAACACAAAAGACATAGACAGTCATTCAATCTGAAGCACTTTCTGAACTAATTGTTGTATGAAGCATGTTTTCTAGACGAAAGAGATAATAAAGCGTCCTTTTTACCAATGGATCAAGGACATCATGGTGAAATGTGCACGTCTGCTACAAGCTAAATGTTGAAAGCAAACATGAAGCTGTAGCATCCTTTGATGAAAATAGATTGTCTCACATCTCCTGTTTGACGTAAATCCGCTTCAATTCCAAGCCGCGACAGTTCCATATCACGGTCTGGTTGGCGACCAACGGGTGGCGCTGTCAGCCCCGCCTGCACCTGCACAGATGCTGGTCATTTCAATCAGTGGCAGTTAAAAGGACTCCCGGCACGACCATTCGTGGTCCGGTCATTGTATGTGTTTGCTTCACCCTGTCAGATTTTGTTCCTGCTGACTTTATTTCATACAATTTGGCAATTCCACCCTGCTTTGTAGCTGCTATGCTCCATTCAGCATGGTTCTCTTAAAGGACAACCGACACCATGTTTTTGTTTCCTAACTGACATCAGAAAAACATTTTATAGCATCTAAAATACTCAAAACACGCAGGCTGATATTTTTAGTCAAATGCAAAACATCAATAAAAATGACTTAAAGTGTCCCAAAACTACTTCAAAATGACCCCGGAAATGGTGAGTTTCAGAAGGTCCCGCCCCCTTGTTCGTGACGTCACGCCAGGACTTCTTGCCTTGCTCTAGAATCAAAATAATGGCTTCAGATTCGGAGAAGATGCTTTCTTGTTACTCATCCAGTTATGAATATGATTCAAATAGTTCTGCAGTGGAAAGCATAAATGTTTGCAATCGATGAAAGAAGTCCTTCCGTATCATTTTGAGGCATCTGGACTCCAATGTAGCGTCCAGAAAATGCACAAGATGGCGCCCAAGCTCCGTTGCAAATGGGCTGATTTGTCTGTTGAGAATTTATGTCAACTAGTATCAAATAGTAGTCTTGGTGCAACACACAACAATTCACCATCGCGTTATTTATGTGTTTTCCTTCTAATTTCGCCATCTACACGGATCAACACAAAGTTTTCAGACCAAACAAAGTACCCAAAATGCATTGTGTGTTGCTTTCTCGGTCAGGGGCGTTCCAGACGTGACGTCACGTCAGGCATCATCAAATTGCAAACAAGACTTCCGGAATATTCAGTGCGATTCTTCGTAAAATATAGCTATATGTAGTGGAATCTTTGTAAAATACGCTCAGTAGAAGTCATTTGAAGTGATTTGACAAATTATGAACACAACTTGTCCGGGGTGTCGGTTGTCCTTTAATTCTAAAGCAATGACTGTTTTTACTTTACATAGATACTTCCATCCTTCACTGGTCTGGTTACCTTTTCGCGATACTTTCCCCCACTTTTCTAAATGGTTCAGCAATTACGTTCTCGTATTGCTCGCATGGAATTTACATGATGAGTAGATATTGACTGAAGAGCAGAGTGTTTATTGATCGCTCTCTGCGTGTCTGGATTGCCTTTATGGACTGAACATCCGGCCTGTATTTACTGTCACTACTTTACCTCAGCAGATGCATCACCATCACAAAGTTGCTGAAGCTTTTCTCATTATTATGATGATATTACCAATCATAAAACGGCACGGCAAAGTTGAAGCCAACAGGGAAGTGTTGGCTGCGATTATGAAGCAGAGAAAAAAAGAGGGGTGGATTTTATTGGATTTGTCAGATTTAATAGCAATCGTTTGGTTTAGAGCCCAAAAGAACTTCCATTTCAGAAAGAGTGCCAACCCAGGAGGGTTATGAACTGTACAACCTTCACGCTCACACCTGACACGGTACAGTAAAACGTATTCAACCAATAACCAGTTATTAAGCAAATCAATATCTAAGTTCATGCTGCAACTTGGTCAGTTTAATTTTTTGTGTGCAATGCTATTCCCATTTTTTCTGCTTCTGCTTCATAAATAATTCAAGAATACAATTTTTCAATGTTCTGTTTTTGTGAGGTAAATGAACTTCGGTCAGAGGGGAAAAATGAGAGTTCAGTCAAAGTTACATAAGAAGTGCAAAAAAAGTAGGTGGTGGGTACTGGGTAGAAAGAAAGAAAGGAAGACAAATAAGTAGACATACATGTTAAGTTTCAGAAATCATAAATAGGGAGATTTTCGTACTCGCGACTCTGTGGTGGGTCTTAAAATTATGTTACAAAAGTGTCAATTAGAAGAAAAATAAAACACAAACATACTTTCATTGTTTATTTATACATTCAGTTAGTACAGTATAAAAATGTATTTTGTTTTTTACATTTTCTGTTGTTTCACCTTACAAATGAACTGTCTGTATTGTGTCAATAGTTGCTTTATAAAGTGAGTATTGTAGTCAAAATCAGGAGTCTCCCGACCAAATCGTGAGACTTAACATATATGAGTAGATCATATACCAAGGAATATCTTGAATGAAATATACAACATTATCAGGAGTGGTAGAGCCCCTCTGGAAAAAAAGCTGATACCAAAGGCATAATTTTACAAGAATAAAACAGTATATTTTTATACGAGTATGAACTAGTTGTGTAAATATACACATATAAATTGCTTTCCAAATGTATCAATATATTTACGGTGTTTTGGTGGGATGGTGATGAAATGCTACATCTCGCTGTAATATTGCTATTTTGTTAACTGAAATGGGGGCGGCTGTACAAAATGTAATATAATACATACATATTGATTTATATAGCGCTTTAACAACAGCTGAAGCTGTAACAAAGCGCTAACATGGACAAAAGGCAAATGCAGCCCCCTCGTGGAAGGGAAAAAAAACATTGCCGGAGGTCTAACCAGCACTTTATCAGCACCCTCCACAAGAAATACCACAAACTGAACAAATTCGGGAATGGCGCTCCACGTCACACGTTTCCATTCCCAAATAAATTCGAGAATAGCAGCAAATGAGTTAAACAAGAGAATTTTACCATGCATGAAATGTGAAGTAAAAATATAAAATTTGTCACGCTTCTTCCTTGAGATAATTTGGTGAAAGCATGTCATACATACGACATTAAGACACTTCAGATGTCTTTTAAAGATTCAAAAAATGATACACAATAAGTTGTTTGTATTGTTTTTTTCCTAGAGAGACACCAAAGGCCAGTTCCTGTTCGACCATGTGTGTAATCACTACAACCTCCTCGAGAAGGATTACTTTGGTATTCGCTACGTGGATCCAGAGAAACAGAGGGTAAACATCACACTCGCTGATCTTAGCCTTGAAATCATCAATGTTGCATCTGAAGAAGAGAGACATTACAAATAGTTGTGGCATGTTCAGACATAAACACGCACGCGCACACACACACACACACACACACACACACACACACACACACACACACACACACACACACACACACACACACACACACACACACACACACACACACACACACACACACACACACACACACACACACACACACACAATAAACAAATAACTAAGTACAGTGAGACCTTACGAACTTAATTGTTTCCCAGACAGTGTGTAAGGTAAAAAGTGTATATCCCAAAAAAGAAATTCCCATAGGAAACCATTAAAATGAGAATAATCCGTTCCCAGGTCTCCATAATATATAATTTTCAACTAAATAAGCCTTAAAACTAAACACAACATACCCTATTCAATGTATAATAAATGTGCTATTGTATTGTAATGAAAGAAATACACTGCACTGTTTAATAAAGTCACTTTATTCACATTTGTGATGTTCGTTGATGGCTCTTAATTGACACCTGTTGCTTTCTGACTTGTAAGATCTTACGAAACTGAGGCATCACATTATCAGTCATCATGTTGATGATTCTCATAGCCTTTTCTGGCCTTCTAAAATCAAATCCTCTGTGTTGAGGACCTCATTATGGTCAGCAACAAGCTCATCGATGTCATCTGCATCCACTTCGAGTCCCGTAGGTGCTGGCAGAGATTTTATTACAACAAAAGGCGCGAGTCCGATGATTCCACGGACGTGGAATAAAACGCGACAAAAGAAGGCGGGCGGGGCGATCCATCCAGCACATTCGCGATCCCAGAAAGGACCAAACTTACGCGATCGCGGCTAACAATCACCCCGGGCAAAGCAAACTCTTGAACTTGCCAGCACAAGACACGGCGAGGGGTCGTAATCATGTCACTAGTGAGGTGACAGCGACTCGTTGAAATGTCCCAGTATCGGTGATGAGGGGGTCAACACGCACACCACGCACATTCGCGATCCCGGAAAGCACCAAACTTACGCGATCGCGGCTAACAATCACCTCCGGCAAAGCAAACTGTTGGACTTGCCAGCACAAGACACAGCGAGGACGATGCATCGTATTCATGTCACCGGTGAGGTGACAGCGACTCGTTGAAATGAGATGAAATTGAAGGGTCTTCTTCGGCTGGCGGAGGTTGCGAGTGGCGGCCCCGCCCCAGCTGTCACCTCGCACGTGACAATTTCGGTGTCATTAGTCACGTGAGAGCATCGACTAAATAACGCCTTTCTGTGAAGCTCTTAGGCGAAGGATGGTCGCAATGGTGAACGGTACCGGGCTCTTTATTTGTAGAATGGTCATAGAAAGTTACTCTCAGGGAAGTGACACACAGCGTGAGAGATGTGTCAGGCTGAGATTCACATGACAGCCGCGGTGTGCACATGTGACGCCACAAACGCCCACCTCGTTCGTATTTCTCAATGATCTCCTTCTTCTCCTCGATGGTGATTATTAGGGGATCATCTTGCATTCATTTCCTAATTGTAAAATTAACTGCAAAAAGCTCCTCGGAGGCGATCGACGTGTGAATTCAGAGAGGGGGTGTGGAAAGGTGCGCCGGCTGGAGCGCTGTTCGGTCGTGTGTGTCCGCCGAAGATCCGAAGATCACTCCGCCAGATCCGAAGATGACTCCGCCAGCCGTGGTGGGTGTGTATCGCGAAAAATAGTGCGTATTTCAAGGTTTATTTTTCATAAATTTGACGTTCGTAAACTGAAAAGTTTGTAAGGTAAGGTGTTCGTAAGCCGAGGTCTCACCGTAAATAAATAAATAAATAAATAAATAAATAAATAAATAAATAACTGACTAACTAGCTAGCTAGCTAACTAACTATACATACATACATACATACATACATACATACATACATACATACATACATACATACACACACAAACACATATTCTCTCACATGCACGCACACAAACACGAATGCACACGCACGCAGACGCGCACACACACACACACACACACACACACGCACACGCACACACACGCACACACGTATATCAATCTATAGAGTGGCTGCCTTTACAGCAACTTGTTTTTCGACTTATTTTCCTTTCCTCTTCTTTTTATAACTTTCCTGCTATGAAATGTACATTTTTTAAACCTACACTTAAAGGACAACCGACGTCTCCGGGCAAGTTGTGTCCATAATTTGTAAAATGGCTTCAAATGACTTCTACTGAGCGCATTTTACAAAGATTCCACCGCATATAGCTATATTTTACGTTTTAAAACTTGCGCTGAATATTCCGGAAGTCTTGTTCTTGAGTTGGTGACGAGTCCTCACCCTACGTCCCTGAAGGAACGCCCCTCACCGAGAAAGGACATACCTTGCATCACCTCAATGCATTTTGCGGTACTTTGTTTGGTCTGAAAACTTCGTGTCGATCCGCGTTGATGGCGAAATTAGAAGGAAAACATAAATAACGCGATGGTGAATCCTTGTGTCTTGTGTGTTGCGCCAAGGCTTCTACAGTGTATTTGATGTTCGCTTACAAAACGTCCCAGGAGACAATTTCCATGGAGCTTTGTCGCCATCTTCTGCCTTTTTTTTGGGTACTGTGAGTACTAAAGAGTTTGTCACTACATTTCTCTCCAGATGCATCAAAATGACCGGAATAAATTCTTTAATCGATTGCAAACATTTATACTTTCCTCTTCAGAACTATTTGAATCATATTCATAACTGTATGCGTAACAAGAAAGCATCTTTTCCCAATCTGAAGCCATTGTTTTGATTCTCGAGCAAGGCAAGACGTCTTGGTGTTACACCACGAACAAGGGGGCGGGACCTTCTGAAAGTGGCCACTTCCGGGTTCAATTTGAAGTAGTTTTTGGACACTTTAAGTCATTTTTATTGGTGTTTTTCATTTGACTAAAAATATCATTCTGCGTGTTTTGGGTATTTTAGATGCTATAAAACGTTTTGCTGATGTCCGTTAGGAAACAAAAAAACTGATGTCGGTTGTCCTTTAAATGAAGAGGCTAGCCTAACAATGAAGTGTTCTGCTTTCATAAATCATTTCTTAAATGTATGCGTTTGTGATGATAAACTGCCGTTTCATCTCAACATCGAAGAAATACTTTGAGATGTTTTGAATATTAATCAGGAGTTGTTAAACGGGTTTGTGAGCATGTACTATTCAACAGCGTGTCATAATGTGACATTAATATTTTACTTTTTTTTCAAGCATTGGCTGGAGCCGAAAAAAGCTGTGGTTCGACAGATGAAATGTAAGTGCACTTTATTGAGTCATTTTCATGGATTTATGCATGGACTGGTGTGATTAATTAGATGGTTATAATATATATTATAATGATTTAAGACAGTCATGAAAAAAAGAACATTTGCTTCCGTTTGCTGCAACCGAGTTGAAGAAGATAAAAAGGGATTAAAAACATGTATAATCCATCCAAATTTACATCAAAACATTTTATTTTATACTTTTGGAAAATATCATTATGATTTTGATTTTCAATTTCAAAATTAAAAAAACC
The DNA here is from genome assembly GCF_051943395.1 of Hippocampus bargibanti. NCBI lineage: Eukaryota > Metazoa > Chordata > Actinopteri > Syngnathiformes > Syngnathidae > Hippocampus > Hippocampus bargibanti. The sequence goes on along the minus strand of NC_142737.1, from coordinate 13,735,098 downwards.
CACTAGAAAGTTCATGATTATCCAGATTTTCGAAACGGTATTATCGCACAGTAAAAGAGGAGCTTCCTTGCATCTTCTTCGTGTCTCTTAATGACCAGCCTATTCTTCCTGTTCTGCTCTAACGTGATAACGAAACGGGGCTATTAATGGGAAACATGTGCAGGGAATTATCCTGAGAGATCAAGATGGAAAAACGAAAGACATTGATAATGTGGCTAAGGAAAGTAAGAACGACGAGAAAACGAAGACGAAGAGCTCCGTTGACAGGCAAAGAAAGAGAGAGGAAAATGAAGAAAAGAAAGAGAGACGCTGAGTCGTCCTGACATGTCGTCTTCTCCCTTTGGCGGAGTTGTCTCCTAAATTAGGACATGACGTATTTTTATTTCGGACATTGACGTCACATTTGCATACATGTGCAACTTTTTTTTCAAGCAACATCTGACCCAGTAAACTCCTCATCTTTTTTGAGGTGAGTGTGGGAAAAAGCATTTTGGTTTTCAAAGGCTTCTGACAATCACCACTTTTACCGGAATAATCTGTTTACAATTGTGGTGATCCCATTTAAAATAATAGCTCCAATCTGCTTTTTTTACTTGCTTTTCATAGAAAGATTTGAATCAGTTCGATACAATTTGAACCTACAAACTATTAATATGAATTATTCTGTACAAATATTGTATTTGCAAATTACCTGGAAATGTTTTTAAAATATTCATTGTACAAGCAATAATCACAATATGGTGCTGTTAATTCTATCAAAACCCAAAATATCAAAACCCACCTATTTAAAATTGCATTTTCTGTGTCGCCCTTTCTCTCGTTTCTATTTATAATTATATTTTATTTATTGTATTCTATTTTATGATTGTATTTTATTTATGATAGTACCTATGCTTGTCTGCGACTGTAAAGTGTCCTTAAGAGTTTTGAAAGGCGCTTAAAATAAAATGTATTATTATTTTTATTATTATTAAATTTATCGGCTGTAAACATGCACTTCTATAAGCCTTATTATAAGTGGTAAATATTAACTAAAGGAACTGCAGTCTTGTTGTTCTGTGGCCTGGAATGTGACCTACTGAAAATCGACATACCGTACTGTATTGACCTACAATCTTAATAAATGGACATGGCATCACAAAAATACATTAATATAGCGAGGTGTCAATAAATCGAATGACGGAAAGATTGACCAGGAAGGGCAAGGATGTCAAATGCATTTTTACAGCAGGCCACATTGTAGTTGCGCTTTCCTCTCGAGGGCCATTATGAATTTGAGGAAGCCATTAGAATGTTTCATCTCGTCCACATATTACATATAGACAGTGTCTGAAATAACGTCAAATAACGTTGTGCAACTTTTACGTCAGGTGTACAACTTACAGAACGTCTCCGCCCGGGTGGCCGACAACTTTTTTCAAGAAAAAAAAAAGAAAATATATATTTTTTTCAAATCAAACATGTGCTTTATTCCGATTTCGAAATCTTCATTCGGTTTGGATATTTCGGAATTTCGGTTTGTTTGGAAATTTGCATACTCTGCAGCCAATCAGAAGCTTGCATCAAATAACTTTGTGGGTGTTTTTGAACGCATATTGTGTGTCTCCACAGCTCTGCAGCCTTTCACTATGTGCTTCAGAGTCAAATTCTACCCACACGAGCCAATGAAGATCAAAGAGGAGCTCACAAGGTACAAGAACCCTTTACACAATAACTGCTCTCCCACGTGATTGGGACCATAGTAACTGAGAAAAATGGAAATGCTCGCCCAGAATCACAATTTAAAATTAAATGATCAAGGTTCCTCGTTCGTTCCTCAAAACGAATTGATCCTTAAGTCGGAATCCACCATTGTCTGACACTAACTTATATCAGACCATTAACTCATCCACTTACATATTTTTGTGTCTTGTTGCAAACTGAGGACTCTGTATTGCTGAGAACAATGATGAAAAATGTGTTTCAATGTACTCCTAAATGCTGTTTCCTGCTTTGTCTGAACAAAATGATACTTTTGCATATGAAATATGGTGCAGGAAATGTAGCACAATATCTCACGAGTCAGAACAGACAGTAGTTATACGCTTCATCAAATTCGTATGGACGAGTTAGTGGCGGCCCCGCCTCAGTAACCACGGCAACAAATGCATCCCCTGGCTGCGGTGCCTCTGTCGTGTTTTATTTCCTTGGCAACACGACAGACTGCCCGCTGTTAAAAATGTCATTTCCGTTTCTAACGGTATGTCATCCCAAGTATGTTCTTCTCTGTGTATGTCATATCCCAGCCTCACATGTGCTTTTTGGTCACGACATATTGTGAAAATGTGTCATGAAAATATTTTCGCGTTAGCTGGATTTGCGGCCATTGGATGTGTTATCTGTATTGCATCATTCTGTTTCTTTTTTGTTTTTTGTTTTTTTGTTTTGCAATTCCACCCAAAATTTCAGCTAATTAATGCAAAAAAGCATGAAAACGCCTGCACATGGTACACCATTAAGGTTAGACAGCAGAGAATTGCTTTTATTTATCTTATAGGTACATTTTGGAGTTGAATACATACAATAGAAACCTATGTTGCATACTTCCAAAATAAGACATCTCAAGTCTCGTTGCTGAAAATCCAAATGGTATTTCATCTGCATTCCCATCTTGATTCTCCTTCTCTTTTCTCCCTTACGTCTGCAGGTACTTGCTTTACCTCCAGCTGAAAAGAGACGTCTACCATGGCCGTCTCCTCTGTCCCTTTGCAGAAGCTGCCTATCTGGGTGCATGCATTGTGCAGGGTGAGGCATTTTTTGGAACAATAATTGAGACAGGTGTCACGAGACGGAAAGCTGGGATTTGCAATTTTACGCGGAGCAGTCTTGTATCGGCAGTTTTGCTCTTTTGCTGCATATCAGGAGTGCCGACGTGCATTGCGCCTTACCCACGGGGGGTAGATCTGGTAATGTTAACATGAGTGAAATACTGTTGACCGCATAAATACATACCCCTGTTTGTACTGACACAATCTTGACATAGATATCGCTACCAGCAGCAGATTTCTACAATATTTTCAACATTATAAGGGACTTCAAAATATAAGGGGCAGCTTCAGTGAATGGCCAATTTCAAAACTGTTTTCATATACATGTATACTGTGTGTGTGTGTGTATATATATATATGTGTGTGTGTGTGTGTGTGACGGGTGTCACAACAGTGACTGTCTTCATCTCCACGATGCTGCCGTATTAATGAAGACGAGACGCGTGGATGTGTCTTTTTATTTCTTTTATTTCCTGAATCTCCTTGAGATTGTTCTCGAAACTATGGGCGGGACATAGTGCCACACTGTGCGCCGTTGCGTCACTTCCTTCATAATTTAATAATCTAAGCGCACAACTCCGTTACATACACCCCCCTTAAATTATGCAGAAGTGAGGCAACATACACACGGAAGACAACAGAAAGACCAACAGGCACAATAGACAAGGTTATCGGGCAAGGATGTACAAAAATGCTGTCTAATTATGTCACTCATCTGACCAACTACGTCAGGTGACTGGAGTAAGGGATCTGTCGCCGGTGTGTCAGGGTCTGTGCGCTCGTCGGAGATGCACTGTACTGGGTCTGGGAAGGAACTCTGTCCCCACTAACATAAGTGGCCTCAGCTACCTGCCCATTCCCCTCTGTGCATAGCACTACATAACTGTGACAGACTGGAGAAAGGTATCTGTTGCTGGTGTATCAGTGGTCTGTGCGCTCGTCGTAGATGCACTGCACTGGGTCTGGGAAGGAACTCTGTCCCCACTAACATAAGTGGCCTCAACCTGCCCATTCCCCTCTGTACAAACTACACCACCCTGCATAGCACTACATAACTGTGACAGACTGGAGAAAGGTATCTGTTGCTGGTGTATCAGTGGTCTGTGCGCTCGTCGTAGATGCACTGCACTGGGTCTGGGAAGGAACTCTGTCCCCACTAACATAATTGGCCTCAGCTTGAACCTGCCCATTCCCCTCTGTACAACCTACACCACTCTGGATTGCACTACACAACTGTTACACGGTTGGGAAGCCTCTACCTCTACCAACACACTCATTCAAAGGTGTGCTACTTGTTACTTGTAAGGAGCTCATTCTTAGACTTAAGACACAAAAACATGTACATGAAAAAAACACACTAATTGCAAAACAGCAGGTAGACAATTAACACACTACATGTATTTTCAAAACGGGGGTCGACACACAGTCCACCGAGTGATGGGACTGCACAGCGTCTTCATTGTGCAGCATCGCGGTCCCGGTCCGAAGTGGAGAGTCACTTGTGATCCGGGTCACGGCACCAATGTGACGGGTGTCACAACAGTGACTGTCTTCATCTCCACGATGCTGCCGTATTAATGAAGACGAGACGCGTGGATGTGTCTTTTTATTTCTTTTATTTCCTGAATCTCCTCGAGATTGTTCTCGAAACTATGGGCGGGACATAGTGCCACACTGTGCGCCGTTGCGTCACTTCCTTCATAATTTAATAATCTAAGCGCACAACTCCGTTACACACATATATATATATATATATATATATATATATATATATATTCATTTATTTATTTATTCATTTATTTATTTATTAGCGGCTGGATAGCTCAGTTGATAAGGCATCCGTTTCGCATACGGAAGACGAGGCTTCGAACCCCGCATGGGGCTGAGAAAATGAGCACAAAACATCATCCAGTGTGGGTCCTTGGGCAAGACGCTTCACGCTAATGCCTACCTCATACAATGATGAGAGACAATAAATCGAATGGCTCAGACGTCGCCCGGCCAATGCTACTACTCACGCAACCCTAGTCAGAGGGGTGACATGCAGAGAATGGGGGCTGAATGGTTACTTCGAAGCCCACAGTCACGGTTGACCATGAAACAACTAGTAGCTCAGTGTTCCAATATCTGCAAACGGCAATTGCTAACACGACACAAATTCCGAGGTGAAGGGCCCCACATCAGAGGAAGAGGTTAGACCAGAGATTGGGAGGAAAGCCCCAATGAATGATGAGATTGGGAAGCCAGCACCAATGAATGAACCTGAGAGATAAGATCATGGCAAGAATGAAAACTGGGCAACCAAGAAACCGATTACAACGGCTATGTGAAGTACCACCTGAAAGTCTCATGAAAACTGTGAATGCAGCACTGAGAGCGATCCCGACCGGAACGATCACGGAAACCAATGAGCTGATATACGCTTCAGCATCAGTGATCTTGCTTGGCAAGAGCAACCATGAGAACCACGAGATTCATTACTCACCATGGAAAAGACGGTTGGAGGCTAAGATCAACGCGTCTCGGAAAGATGTGAATCAATTGACGGAGACCCAGACAGTTGTGAATAAAAGGCCAACACCCAAAAAGTACATGCAGATAACCATACCTGAGCACTCAAAACTGCCAAACAAAGGCTTGAGGCCTTGTCCAGTCGCCTACAGAGGTACACGAAAGAGAATGAGACCTGTTCGCAACACAACCTGTGAAAGTGTACGCTCAGTGGCAGGGTTCTAACAGCAGAGCAGACCCTCCAAGGCTGGAAACTGAAAGATACTGGAAAGGAGAAGGAGGAGGTCGCACATAACAGCAGTGCACAATGGCTGGTGACTCTGAAAGAGGAGCACAGCAACCTCCCTGAACAGAACCCAGTTACCATCACAGCGGCATACATACAAGAAAGAGTCTCAGGTATGAAAAACTGGACAGCTCCAGGCCCGGATATGGTCCACACCTACTGGCTAAAGAAACTCACAGCACTCCACGAGCGCCTAGCAGCACAAATGAACCAGTTGCTGATAAATGGGACTCACCCAGGATGGCTAACTGAAGGGCGAACAATCCTAATCATGAAGGATTCCTCAAAGGGTGCAGTTCCTTCCAACTATCAGCCAATAACCTGTCTCTCCAAAACATGGAGCAAAGCACAGAAAGGCATTGGTAGAGATACTAGAGGTGCCAAACATCAGCTGCTGGTTGACAGAACAGTCGCACAAGACTGCATGTCCCAAAATACCAACCTGTGCACAGCCTGGATTGATTACAAGAAAGCATATGACTCGATGCCACATGGATCACTGAATGCTTGGAGTTGTATAAGGTCAACAGGACCCTGAGAGCCTTCGTTGCAAACTTGATGAGGATGTGGAAAACCACACTTGAAGCCAATGGCAAGCCACTAACGCAAGTGTCTATCAAATGTGGCATATACCAAGGTGATGCACTCTCCCCACTGCTGTTTTGCATAGGACTGAACCCCCTCAGCCAAATAATCGCCAAGATAGGCTACGGATACCAGCTCAGAAATGGAGCTACAATCAGTCACCTCCTCTACATGGATGACATAAAGCTGTATGCTAAGAGCGAAAGGGACATAGACTCCCTGATCCACACAACCAGGATCTACAGCAGTGACATCATGATGTCATTTGGGCTGGAGAAATGTAGTCGGATGGTGACTAAGAGGGGCAAGGTAGTCCACACTGAAGGGGTCTCACTCCCTGAAGGAACAATAGCAGACATTGAAAACAGCTGCAAATACCTCTGTATACCACAGGCCAATGGCAACCTCGAACTAGCAACAAGGAAAGCGGCTACGACCAAATACCTCCAGCGGGTGAAGCAAGTCCTCAGAAGCCAGCTCAATGGCAAGAATAAGACCCAGGCAATAAACAGCTATGCCCTGCCAGTGATCAGATGCCCTACATGAATAATAAGGTGGCCAAAGGAAGAGATTCAGACCACGGATGTTAAGACCCGAAAACCCGTCACCATGCATGGAGGGTTCCATCCCAAGTCCAGCACCCTGAGACTGTACACAAGCCGTAAGGAAGGAGGCCGGGGACTAGTGAGTGTGAGAGCCACTGTCAATCATGGGAGGAAAAGCCCCTACACGGGATGTACCAAATCTGGAAATCTTTTATATATTTCTATATTATATTTGGAAAACTCTTGTCATTCATTAATAGTCCGGTGCGCCTTATACATAGAAAAAGTTTGAAAATAAACCATTCATTGGGGGTGCGCCCTATACTCCGGTGCACCTTATACATCGTAAAATACGGTACAATCATGGCTGCAGTTACTTTAAGCATCCACAAGAGGGAGCCTTGCTGAGGGATTACAATCCAATACAATACCATTTTATTTATATGGAGCCTTCACAATCACTGCTTGGGTGAATATCTTTAAAAACCTTGCTTGTCTCCTTTTTAGTTAAGTCTGTAGTTCACCTTTCATTTTGTATTATCTTTGTTTCGTAGTGGCTGTGCTGAGCTGACAAAGTACCTGTCTGTTTGTTTGAGTGTGCGTTGGCAAATGCACGTTAGTTAAAGTCCGGTAGAATCATTTTCCATTACATTTGGTTCTGGCTAATAATCACCATTTCATGACATAGGAACACAAAAGGGGAAACAACTCAATGGGGAACACCAAGTATAAGGCGCATCGGATTATAAGGCTCACTTTGAAGGCTTTAAGATGCGCCTCTTCATGCAGAAAATGCACTAAATGCGTTCAAAGTAAGTCCACCAACAAAAAAAATTATAACAAAGCGATTTTCATTATCCAATCGCCAAAATTTCAAAAAATAGCATTCTGGATGTGACTCATTTGCTTTCATTGTCAGACACATTGAATCACAAACTGACGATTAAGCGGACACTGAGGAGCGATGATTCGCGAGACTTCTGTTCTGTTAAAAATGAACACGTCTGGTCCAGCTCTGTGACTGGCTTGTGAGAAAACACAGAAGTCACAGAAGAGTCCTCTCACTTCCAACTGTGATGATGAAATGAAGACGACCCCCTTTCGGGCGATAACTTTGGAGCTGTAGATTACTTTTAATTAGGCAACGCTTTGATTTCATCATTTCGCCGATTTGTAATTAAGACTGGATTTCAAAGACAGTTGGGACCATTCCTGTGTTTACAGAAAGGGGCTTTACAGTCATACCCTGCATGTTCATGTGTTTACTTGACAAATTCATGGCTCCATTTTCATGACTTACTGGACTCCCAAAGAAAAAACGCAAAACATCCATAATTATTAATTATTGTATACAAATCGATGCAATTGGAGTTTCTAAAGGATAGAACCAAGATTGAGAAGTTGAAGCGACTGATGTGACCTCAACTTACAAACACCTTAGCTTACAAACTTTTCGTCTTACAAACGTCAAATGTATGAAAATTAAACCTTATAATAAGCACTATTTTCATAATACACACCCACCATGGCTGGCGGAGTGATCTTCGGCGGAAGCACACGAGCGAACAGCACCAGAGGTTAAGTTACCAACAGTCCTTATGGAAGGTGACTCTCCTTCCATAAGCCATCAACGACCATCAAAAAGGTCAATAAAACTTTATTTTACAGCACAGTTTATTTCTTTAATTACAGTCCTCATGTAATGCGCCTCTCTTTTCAAACAGCAATTCCTTTTGACCTACGACCTCCAACGCCATTCCATTAAGCCATAAATGACCATCACAAATGTAAAGAAAGTGACTTTATGATACAATGCAGTGGATTTATTTCATTACAATACAATAGCACATTTATTATACATAGAATAAGGTATGTTGTGTGTAGTTTTTTTAGGCTTATTTAGTTGAAAAGTATATTTTATGGAAACCCGGGAACGGATTATTCCCATTTTAATGGTTTCCTATGGGATTTTTTTTTTGAGATAGACACTTTTCGCCTTACACACTCTGTCTGGGAACCAATTAAGTTCGTAAGTTGAGGTCTCACTGTAGTCATTAGGCCTACAGGAAGTCAAATCAAATATGAAGCTTCCTCTCTTCTGGAAAAATAACCAAGTGTCGTAGTGGGGAATTGTTGTGTACCCATCCAGAACATTTATCGTCTTTCAAATGGGCTTGTAACATAACAAAACCACAAACCTTGTTTTGTGCACAAGGGCACAGAAACAGTTCATACAAAACAAAGGTCCAACGTATCTTGCATCGATGAAGAAACAAGGACTTGATTAAATTAATGTGTGGTTTTCACAGTTCAATGCACACCATTTTTTTAACAGTCCACTGGTGTTTACATTTGCAACGGTGCCTTTTATTCTCTCCTCTTTCATCGATAAACGCTCCAACTCAACTCAACAATATTTAAAAACACTTTAAACAACCAACACCATTTTTTGGTTTCCTAACTGACATCAGAAAAACGTTTTATAGCATCTAAAATACCCAAAACATGCAGGCTGATATTTTTAGTCAAATGAAAAACACAGTGACGTCACGGCAAGACGTCTTGCCTTGCTCGAGAATCAAAACAATGTCTTCAGATTCGGAGAAGATGCTTTCTTGTTACTCATTCACACCTTGAAGAAGTTGTCGGCCACCCCGGCCGAGACGTTTTGGAAGTTGTACGCCTGACGTAAAAGTTGTACGGCGGGCAGATGTTATTTCAAACACTGTGATTAGCCTTTAATAGTCTCGCGGTTGAGAAATTTACACTTCACAGGAAGAGGAGTGGAAGGGAAGAAGTACAAAAATAGCCACTGTACAAACCCAGCCACTCTCGCAGCGCCATCTTGAAGTCAAAACAACAACCAAAACTAAATAACAAATAATGTGACACAACTCAAAAGACACAGTCATTCAATCGTAAGCACTTTCTGCACCCTCTTTGTTGCATGAAGCAGTTCTAGATGAAAGAGGAGAGGACCAAAGCCTCCTTTTCACCAGTGGATCAGGTACATTGTGGTGGAATGTGCACGTCTGCTACAAGCTAAATGTTGAAAGCAAACCCGAAGCTGTAGCATCCAATGACGAAAAGAGTTTGTCTCACATCTCCTGTTCGACGTAAATCTGCTTCAATTCCAAGCCGCGACAAGCCGTTCTGTGCTGGAAAAACTGATCATAATAATAGATATGGATATTTATTCCTGCATTTTATTCTTATTTTGTTCTGGCTAATTTTTAACAGAAGCGAAGGGAGAATTTCTGTCAAGATGCCATGAGGCATGTGGAAGGCCCGATAGCCTCGGCTTTGATACCGTGTTGTCGTGTATTCACCTCAACCGTTTTGTTCTCCGTTCAGCTGAGTTGGGGGACTATGACCCGGAGGAGCATCCATCTGACTACATCCGAGACTTTAGGCTGTTCCCCAAACAGTCGCTGAAACTGGAAAAGAAAATCATGGATATACACAAGAATGAGCTCAGGTATGAAAAACGAGTATGCTTTTGTCCGCGTCACATTTCTTTCTGGGTGTTTGATATGTACACGGACTGAATGCGAACGAGAGAATACATGTGAAGATTTAAAATAGAGCGTCTTAAGTGACTTGGATGGATGGCACTGGAGGGTAGAGGCTATTTATAGACGGTGGGAAAATTAATTAAAGGCGTGTAAAAAAAGGTTTGGGAATCAGAAATTGGCTTTTAGACACCGCATTGGATATAAATAGACTCAACGTCAATCTTGCCTCCCGAAATGAAAGTGTCCTAGTTGAATTCTGCCTTGCGGGCTTTGTTTTGGGTCAAAATCAACAAAATCAGTCACTTTACAGTGGAGCCTCTCAATTTCAATAACCCAGATTTTGTATAATTTAAAAACTCCTTTTGCCATCCCCCAAAATCTGTGAAGTCAAGACGTGAAAGCTTTGCGTTTCTTCTGAGACCTCATGAAGACTCAGCATTTCATCTCTGTCAACATCATATGAAATAACACCACTATTTTTGCTTTTATTTGTCTCTTTGAGGCTTGGTAGCAAAGAGGAATAAGTGACAAAGATCATCAAAGACAAATCTTTACCATATAGCGGTAACCTAACAATCAAGGTTTTACTGGCTGCTCAGAACAGCATGGCTAATAAACCACATGCAAATACAGTATGGACATATTAATCTTTGTTTAATAATTTGTTGATTAGATTAGATTATATTAGCCTTTATTTGTCTCACAGTGGATATATGTACCTTTCACAGAAGCAAAAACAAAATACAGGAGCTGCTGTAAAGGTCAACCAATCTCGCTGCATCATCTTGAAGTCAAAAACAAAATAACAAATATGACACAACACAAAAGACACAGTAATTCAATCTCAAGCACTTTCTGCACCCTCTTTGTTCTATGAGGCAGTTCTAGATGAAAGAGGAGAGGTCAAAGCGTCCTTTTCATCAGTAGATCAGGGACGTCATGGTGGAATGTGCACGTCTGCTACAAGCTAAGTTTTGTATGCAAACACGAAGCTGTAGCATCCATTGTTGAAAAGAGATTGTCTCACATCCTCTGCCCCGTAAATCCGCTTCAATTCCACGGCGCGACAGATCCACATATGCATCGGCACTCTGCGCTGACGCTCCTTTCTTCTCATAACGGGCTCCTCAAGCCATGCATCCATCAAGCCGCAAACTGTCAAACAGCAACGACCTTTCTGCTGAACAAAGCAAGGCTGTGTAAATGATGCCCATTACAGCCGCAAAAAAAACACAATCGCCTCAGAGCTGTCCAGCAATGACAGCCAAGCTGCAGCGACATTCCTTCCAATCAAAAACAGTGCTGGTCTATTCATGCTGCCTGAAAACACGCAACTGCTCAGCAAAGTCTCTTCCTTGATGAATGACGTGGCCAAAAATGCTGAAAAACAATCTGCAATCTGGTCCACATGACGCACAAAAACACAAAGTGGCAAAAGAAAACACAAAGACAACACAAAAACAACAAAAAAGCAAGGGTTGTAAGAGCACTTGCCGATGGCTCCCTTCTAGGGCGCCATCTTGGACTTTTGCTGCCCCTTTAGCAGTGACTGCAGCCCTTGCTAGCTAAACAGTTAGCCCGGACCAGAACAAGACCTAAACACAGTTTTGGAGATCAAAAGACAGTTTTGTTAACTTCATGTTTGGTTTGAGCTCTGGCAGGCGCAGTTAACTTTGAGACTTCTTGTTACATGATGTCAAGTCAACTGAATTTACAATCGTGGAAAAGGGATGCACCTGGGTGCTGTGTCGGGGTTCCTGGCAAAGTGTGTGAGAATATACTACTTCTGTACTTTTTCAAATTGTCATTATAGGTTTCTTTCTATTTGATTTTGCCCATCCTAAAGTGAGCTGAATCAAACTTTGAAAGAGGCTGTAACACAACAAAATGTCAACGTTTTCTATATTCTTTCTGGATTAGCTCTATGTTTGGATTGGATTGGATTGGATATGCCTTTATTAGTCTCACAGTGGAGAAATTTACATTTCACAGCAGCAAAGTGATGAAAGGAATGAAAAATAAAACGTACAACACCATTTGCTCTGTCTTGCCTGCGTAGACACGAGATGTTCTTATCCCTCTCCAGCAGGGTGTGTTTGTATGATAGTTTAAAGCTGAGCTGCAGCCTGGGAGGTTTGTCACACTGAGCGTTTAAGGATCAAAGACAAATCCCTCATTTGTCAACAGCCAATGAAAAGAACGCCCTTCATCTGCACCATCGGGTCCAAATGACAGTAATCACTGCACATGGCTGAGAACGACGCTTTGGAAGTGCTGCACATTCTTCCCATTAGCCTTTTCTGCTCTCTGCATTATAAACAAATGTTTGCGACTGCGTTGACTTTGAGACTGATGAGCAGGTTGATCATTGGAAGGTGATTACGGTACTTTAATGGGATGCCAAAACAACTTAGGGAGGAAACAAGTAAAGTCTTAGTGCATTTGTACAATTGATGGGGCTCCAGGCACAGTTTATTTTTAAAGTTGTTTGGTTGACATTCGTCCATTTGTCGAGCGGCCCATTTTCAATAGCGCTTGTCCAACATCCATTTAGATCAATGCAAGGTTATTGAAAACATCAAATTATCCTTCGCTCTAAATGAGTGTATCAACTCTCATTTATCCACACACTATGTGCCGGGTTAGCAACCTGACTCCGACTGTGTTTTTCCGAAGGTCCTTTGCATAATTTTTTTAAACTAATATGCTCTCTTTTTTCCGTCACACAGGGGTCAATGTGCTGCCTTAGCAGAACTCAACATGCTCCAAAGGGCTCACAACCTTGAAACGTATGGAGTCGACCCTCACCCATGCAAGGTAGTTCGTACTACTTTTTATTAAATACATCTTTGTTTTCAAGATATTATTCTCTGGTTTGTTACTTGATAATCATGAGGGCATTTGTATGTGTGTTTGTGATCGTGTACAGGACTTCACTGGTTCCACAGCATTCCTCGGGTTCACAGCGACCGGTTTTGTGGTCTTCCAAGGAAACAAGAGAATCCATCTTCTCAAATGGTGACAAAAAAAGTTATAATGTCGCTACTAATACTCAAGTTGGCCAATTTTTCCATTCAACACTTTTTCATGAGCAAAAGCAGGTATTGGGTCGCACCATTTCTTGGGGCTGGTTTGCTTGGGAGTGCCGATCCGATACTATGGGTGATGTAAAAAACTAAGAAACAAAGAAAGAAAGACAGAAATATAAATAAATGAATGAATGAATGAATGAATGAACCAACAAATGACATACCTGGGATCTAACGAACGAACAAATAAGTAAATAATAAATATATACAGTACATCCATAAATGACAATAAACAAATGTATGTATGTGAATTAATGAATAGCTAAAAAAAATAAACAAACAAACAAATAAAAAATGTTTTGGGTTTGACCCTAACAATGAATTAATTAATTAATGTATATACATGGCAATAAACATGTAAAAAAAACAAATTCATGAATGAATGAATGAATGAAATATAAATAAAAAATAAAATTGTAGTTGAAAAATAAATAAATAAAAATAAATAAATAAATAAACGAACAAATGACATATCTGGGAACAAGCGAACGAATAAATAAATAATACATACATACATACATACATACATACATACATACATACATACATACATACATACATACATACATACATACATACATACATACATACATACATACATACATACATACATACATACATACATACATACATACATAAATGACAATAAACGAACGAACGAATGACATATCTGGGATCGAATGAACAAACGAACGAATGCACAAACGAAGTTCAATTTGAAGAGACATGATGAAATGTATTCAGTTAATCAAGACTCCACTTTGATACAGTGGCTCTTTGTCAATGCAGTTGGGAAAGCGGCACCGAAATCACCAAACCCCTCGCAGCGTTTTACAATTCCACGTTTTATGCTATGTGCAGGGCCGACGTCAGTAAGCTCAAGTTTGAAGGGAAAACATTTTACGTCATCGGCATTCAAAAAGAGGTGAGTGCTCCGACCTCCTCCTCCTCGTCCTTTCATGTGTCGGGATGAAGTTGGAAACTTCATCGCCGGGTTAACACTTCCCATGTCGTGTCACCTCTCTGCTGTCCTTCCTGCTTTTCCCCCCTTTGCTGACCTTAAATGCAACTCTACTGTTTCTGCCCTATCACACACAAACTGTGTATTTGTGTGCGACTGTTTCAGATCTCCTTAACAGGCAGAATGCACTTAAACAGGATGGTGGGTGTGCTAAACCTCCTCACTCCCATCATGTGACTCAGTGTTACACAAACACAAAACGCCCAGAATATATTCACCGAACCGGCGATCAAACAGTTGACATATTATTTTATATTTTTTTATTCTAATTACAGTATATTTTCGCCATTGACGTTTTTGTATTTCGGCTTTAATTTTCATTTGGACGTGGAAATTTCTAAATACAATATTGACGATTGACTTCCTTTCTGCCATTGGATTGGATATGCCTTTATTAGTCTCACAGTGGAGAAATTTACATTTCACAGCAGCAAAATGATGAAAGGAATGAAAGTAGAAAAACGAAATACATGAGCTGCTGGAAAGGCAGCCACTCTCGCGGCGTCGTCTTGAAGTCAAAAGAACAAAAAAAAAACTAAATTGTAATTGTGATCAGAATTTTATTTGTACAATTTGATCTCTTTCAGCCTAGCTAAATGCCATCCACTTTTAATTATTTATTTAACTCATTCACTGCCAGATGATTTGCAAAAATGTGTCCAGCCCAGTGCCAGGGTTTTTGTCATTTTCGTTCTAATTGCAGGAATCACTCACAGAATATTGAGTTTTTGGACTACAAAAACATTTAATACAGTGTTACAAACCTTAGAGTCTCTTCTTTCATCATAAAACAGTGGATTTCTAGGTTTTATGGGTCTGGAGTTATCTGAGCTTGAAATGGGGGCGGCTGTAAAAAATACAATACATTGATATCGATTTATATAACGCTTTACAAACAGCTGAAGCTGTAACAAAGCGCAAAGAATGGACAAAAGAGAAATGCCGCCCCGTCGTAGAAAGGAAAAAAACACTGCCAGAGGTCTGACCAGCGCTTTATCGGCAGCCCCCGCAAGAAAAAACAAAACCCGAACAAATTTAGGAATGGCGCTCCACGTCACACTTTTCAATTTGCAAATACATTCGGGAATGACAGCAAATGAGTTAACTTCTTGTGTTTGGGTACACGTTTCATGAACATCCGGGTGTTGCAGTTGCAGCTTTGATGCCTCACTCACATTTGTGCGTCGTGCTACTTCATTCCGCAGCTGATTGTGTTTGACATTGGAGACTGACTCTCATCGCTGATTGGGTGCATAGTTAAACCTCCGTTTACGGCCATTATCGTGAAGTCAAAATGTGGGTTTGGTCTCCAATGTGTTGGCTGGCCAGCCAACCGCTCGATCTGCGCTAATCCAATGTGACGACAGCTGCTTGGTTTTATCTTTGTGTTTCTGTCTTTCTTCTCCATTTGTAAACGTAGTCGTCACTGGTGAGTACACGAGGGGGCAGTCGGTGCCACTTGTCACTGTTGTACTCAAGCCACTGCCCCGCAGGCCTCTCATGTTACATTAAGAGGAATTTTGTTTGCTTGTTGTCTGCTTGTTGGATGTGTACAGTAATCCCCTGCAAAAATGCTTTTTTTTTCATTTGCTGAAAACGCATCTATTCGCAATTATTGAATAACTCTAAAATACGACAGGGTGTCATTTAAATGGGAAAGCACTTAAATGTTAACGAAGTGATGAATCTTGACTGACTTGACTTTCTATATGGGCGAGAACTTAAGTTTAGCCTGGCTTTTCAGTGTAAGATACAGAAAGTCCTTGCAGCATGCTTTATTGTTCTTTATAAGCCATTTGTTTTTAACTGATTCACTGCCATTCCCGAATTCATTCAGGAATTGAAAATATGACATAGAGCGCCATTCACGAATATGTTCGGGTTTGGTTTTCCTTAATTGGGTGCCGATAAAGCGCTGGCCAGACTTCTGGCAACATTTTTCTTTCCACAAGGGGACAGCATTTCCCTTTTTTTCCTGTTAGCGCTTTTTTCTTGCTTCAGCTGTTGTTAAAGCACTATATATATATATATATATATATATATATATATATATATATATATATATATATATATATATATATATATATATATATGCAGTAAAGTCTCGTTATATCGATATCGGATATATCGATAGTCCCGGTTATATCGATACTATTTCTATGCACGCACGGAGAAAATTACATGCAAACAGGGTCGGATATATCGATAGTCCCGGTTATATCGATATTTTTTCGGACTCCCTTGAATATAGATATAACGAGACTTTACTATATATATATATATATATATATATATATATATATATATATATATATATATATATATATATATATATATATATATATATATATTGCATTGTATTTTGGACAGTCACCCTCATTTCAAGCTCATATAACCCCAGACCTATAAAATTTCAGAATTAACTCGTTTGGGTTTTGTTTTACAATGCTTGGGTGCCGATAAAGTGCTGGCCATGGCCTCTGGCAGTGTTTTTTTCTTTTCCACATGGGAGCAGCATTTCTTTTTTTCCATGTTAGTGCTTTGTTATAGCTTCAGCTGTTCTTCAAGTGGTATATAAACCAATATGTATATATTGCATTGTATTTTGGACAACCACCCCCATTTCAAGCTCATATAACTCCAGACCCATATAATTTATTAATTAACTCTTGTTCTGATGAAAGAAGAGAGTGTATGGTTTCTAACGCTGTACTGAATATTTATGTAGTCCTCAAACTCAATATAATGTGGGTCCTGGAATTTGAGTGACAATGACAAAAACCCGGGCACAGGAGTGGACACATTTCTGGCAGTGAATGAGTTAAACTGTTTTGAGGTCTGAGTTTATTTACAGTCAAAATTATCAACATTATAAATCTAGGTGATTTTCAACATTTTTCAGTGGGAGATGGCAAAGCGGGGAATTACTGCACACCAGTGTCTTAGTTTGTGGTTTTATGTCATGTAATGTTGGTACTGTACTTGTGAGTGTCTCATTGTCATCTTGACATCGATATGTTCAGACAACACACTTGAGATTCACGGGACTATCTCTATTTTTGTCATTTTGAAGGGGTGTGATTTTAAATTGAAGTTGCATTAAACTAATTTTTTTGTCAAGGACATTTTAAAGTTGACTTCCTCATTTAAAAAGTGGCAAAAATTGAGTTTAACCCTGTCTTGTTCTCATGGCACTATTCAAATGTATAAATGTACACAGTGGCGTCATGTCTTTCAGCGAGTCATTCTCCGTCATTGATCTCTCTCCCCAGCACAGATCAGAATCGACACATTAGACTCACGCAACGACTATAAACCTGCACTTATAGCAATATCTTTCAGTGCTATTAGGACATCACTACTGCCCTCCTTGTGCTAAACACACATGATTAATCAACTATGTTCCCGATTGTGGTTGTCAGCTGCCTTATTTTGCACAGCTCCCCTCTTTTTGTGATCAGTGGACCCATCCATATATTTACAGTTCAGCTTCAATTTGATTATTTAAAAAAATATACAGTATACAGAGAGTTTTTTTGGGTGGCTGCACAACAAACACAACCTTTTTATTGGAAAATTCTGGTTTTATACCCCTGCTCATTCAAGAATGTTTTAAGAGTGAAAAAAACATATCATTTATGGTTGGGTCCATCCTCTATGCACTATGAACGGGATGCACTGTATTTTTTTCTCATAATTTATCAGCTCTTTCTGTGATATCTGTGTGCAGAAGAAACTGGTGTTGACGTTTCACACCTCGACTCCTGCAGCTTGTAAGCACTTGTGGAAATGTGGAGTGGAGAATCAGGCTTTTTACAAGTGAGTGTTTGTGTGTGAGTGTCTCTCTTCTCTCTCTCTCTCTCTCTCTCTCTCTCTCTCTCTCTCTCTCTCTCTCTCTCTCTCTCTCTCTCTCTCTCTCTCTCTCTCTCTCTCAGCCTCTCTCTCTCAGCCTCTCTCTCTCTATTTACATGTGTCTTGTTTGACTCTTTCTAAAAGGTGTGCAAAATCAAGTCAGATCAAGACCATGTCCAGTAGCAACATTTTCTTCAAGGGCAGCAGATTCAGATACAGGTAACATGAATGTTATTGTTCGTAAAATATAAATTCAGGGACGAGTGGATTTAAGTCTAATGAAAGTATTTTTTTTTGTAGTGGAAGAGTAGCCAAGGAGGTGATAGAAGCAAGCTCAAAAATCCAGAGAGATCCACCTGAGGTGCGCAGGTAAGGTTTACTCGCTCAGCATGTGTGTTGCCGCTGTTCAAAAACAAACATGCTGAAGAGAAACTTGTAGGGAAATTGAACTAGAATAATCTTTTAACCCTTTCGTGGACAGAGGTCACCGCAGGAGACAACTTTTCATGTCAAAAGGGGACATGAAAGAATAAAAAGTACATCGACACTAATACAGCAACATATACAAACGCTTAAAACAATGCGATATGAGCCTTTCTGAAAAAAAAGTGCAAAAAGTGTATTTGTCCTGATTTCACAGAACGAGCATCACCACTTTAGTGTTTAGAAGCCACAGTAACCACAGAGTTACCAGAAAGAAAATTTGCATGTTATATCACACTCAATTTTGAACATTTGAACATTTTGAAGCTTTCACATTGCAAAAATCCTCTCATAGTAAAACGTATTGTGATCTTTATTCCCACCCATAAAGTTATATTTTCCAGTGTATAATATTTTTTACGTGTTTCCTGAATGGAGGAAAAGCTACCCTTCACTATGTGATATAAATATTGCAGTACATTTTATACTTTGCTGTTGTCAAAAGATAAACTGCTTTACGAAAATACTAATACTTTACCTTAGAGAAAATAGTAAAAAAAAAGGCATTTTGTGAGTGAATGGAGTTGTCAGAAAGCACTTTATATATGGAAACAAGTTTTAAATGTACGTACGTATGTCATTCATTGAAGGTGCGCCTTGTAGTGCAGAAAACACTGTAATACGTAGTAACTACCACACTTAGTCAGTGTAATCACGTTATTCTGATGAATATTGTGGATTAATAATTACCGTATTTTGCGGTTTATAAGGCACATCTAAAAACCTTGATTTTAATAATAATAATAATAATAATAATAATAATAATAATCATAATAATAATAATAATACATTTCATTTATAAACATCTTTCAAAACTCTCAAGGACACTTTACAGTCATAGGATATTTCACACCTGTTTTTTTTCTGCGTGTGAGCAGCGGCAGCCACACGCGCCAGCGTTCACTCAACACGGAAGTAAAAAATTAACGATATTCGTGTTTTGTAATGTCGTGCCTATTTTGATTTTGTTCAAAACATGACCCTGCGCCTTATACGCAATTACCAAGTCTTGCAACTACTGTCAGCAGCCACCGACTCCATTTCCCTCTGTAGAAGAAGTAGTGCGTGGTCCATCCTGTGTCCCGTATATATATGGAGAAGGTTTTTAATCATGTCATCCATTGAAGGTGTGCCTTATAGTCAGTCCGGTGCCTCTTATATATGCAATAAGTTTGAAAATACACCATTCATTGGGGGTGCGCCTTATAATCCGGAAAATACAATACTATGAATTAGAAAAATTGTGAATCTGTTGTTACTAGTGGTTGGCAACGTTCTTTTTTATCATGACATTGAACTCAGTAAATACACTATCCTTCAAAAATGTCCTATTTTTATTTGCTATTTTACCAAATTTGACCCATTCACAAAACTGAAACCTGAACATAAAGATGCAAAAAGGACACTTTGTACAATGTTATTTCAGGGTCCAGTTTGGCCAAAGTCGAAGCTTTAGCTCTTTGAGTCATAAAAACCTCATCATGAACATGGAACCTCTGGTACCAGCCCTGCCCTCGACTAAGGAGTACGACGAGACAGCGGCAGAAAACGGTAGGCGGATACTCTATTCCTCATCCCACACAAACTGAGGGAGGTCTTATGTATGCTTGCACGTACGCAAGCCCTGACATAAAACACTAATTGAGCAGCTGATGCCCTCATCCCTCCATCAATTCGGTCTCCCTGGAGATGGAAATCGCCGCTTGCTAAAAATACCCTTCCCATGATCCTCCCTGAGGGTGCCGCCATGTCTGTGTATGCACGCTTCTCCCTTCCTTCCTGTGCATGTCAACGTTGTTAATGTGCAGTGTGCAATGTGAGATCCCTCAGACCGAGCATGAAATTCAATTATACGGGATAATCATGTGCTCAAATGTGTTTGTACTGACGAAGAGAACATTCACAGTGGTCTGTTATTGCTTCAGTGCGTTCAAATGTGAAGGGTCGAACCTTGAAATGATGATGATCCGGTCAGACCTTGACTCACAAGAGGAATTTATTCTGCAACAAAGCTTGTAACATTTACACAAATTAATTTTCATTTAAAATAAAATGAAATATCACCAATACATTCCCTTCTGGATAATGTATACATTTTTTTAGTTGCCTATTTTTTTTAATAAAGTATATAGCACCGTATTTGATGGCAACGCGAAACGTATGACCAGAAAATATACAAACTGTAGTCCATGTCATGCTTTTCAGATGGTATTTGTGTCTTGGAGGTGTACCTTTAAGAAGGGCCTTGCAGGTGTTTTCTCTTTGTATATGTGTGTTTGACATTTTATTTTGCTCTATAAAAAACCTGAAAGTGCACCAGTGGCCATAGTTATCGGTGCACTTTCACAAGCGAGGTTTTACTTTATTCAACGTACAGTTTCGCTTAATCTCATTTGCTGTTCAATTTTTAGTTTACAAGACCGCAAAAAAAACAACAATAACAAGCAAAATAAAAAAGCCTAAATGATTGAATGGATCATAACGCACAAATCCTGTAATTTCAAGACCTTTAAAGGACAATCGACATCTCCGGACAAGTTGTGTCCATAATTTGTAAAATGGCTTCAAATGACTTCTACTGAGCGTATTTTACAAAGATTCCACCACATATAGCTATATTCTACGTTTTAAGACTCGCGCTCAATATTCCGGAAGTCTTGTTTTTGAGTTGGTGACGAGTCCTCACCCTACGTCACTGAAGGAACGGCCCTAACCGAGAAAGGACATATCTTGCATCACCTGAATGCATTTCGCGGTACTTTGTTTGGTCTGAAAACTTCATGTTGATGGCGAAATTAGAAGGAAAACACATAAATAACTCGATGGTGCATCGTTGTGTGTTGCGCCAAGACTTCTACAGTGTATTTGATGTTCACTTACAAAACGTCCCAGGAGACAATTTCCACGGAGCTTTGTCGCCATCTTCTGCCTTTTTTTTGGGTACTGTGAGTACTAAAGAGTTTGTCACTACATTTCTCTCCAGATGCATCAAAATGACTGGAACAAATTCTTTAATCGATTGCAAACATGCATGCTTTGCTCTTCAGAAATATTTGAATCATATTCATAACTGGATGAGTAACAAGAAAGCATATTTTCAGAATATGAAGCCCTTGTTCGTGGTGTCATGCCAAGACGTCTTGGCATGACACCACGAACAAGGGGGCGGGACCTTCTGAAACTAACCACTTCCGGTTTCTAATTGAAGTACTTTTTAGACACTTTTTAGACTAATTTTTATTGGTGTTTTGCATTTGACTAAAATATCATAGTGTGTGTTTTGGGCATTTTAGATGCTATAAAATGTTTTTCTAATGTCAGTTAGGAAACAAAAAAGTGATGTCGGTTGTCCTTTAAGTCAAGGTACCAGTGAAGTGGAGCTTGTGTTTCCTCTTCAATCACACCTATTAACTCATTCGCTACCATTCCCAAATTTATCCGGGCATTGAAAAGTGTGTCTTGGAACGCCATTCATTTGCCTTTTGTCCATGATAGTGTTTTGTTACAGCTTCAGCTGTTGTTAAAGCGCTATATACCGAAAATCAATCTTCTTCTTGTCCTTTCGACTTTTCCCTTCAAGGGTCACCACAGCGAATCATTGTCCTCCATCTTCAGAGGTTTGTTTTGGCCAAGCTTTTACGTCGGATACCCTTCTTGACACAACCCTCTGTAGTTATCCGGGCTTGGGACTGGTACAAGAAGACACTGGCTTATGTCCCCTTGTGGCTACAGAACAAGCCACTCTATGAGCTTGATAAAGATGATGATGCTCAGTAAAAAGCTCCCAACCACAAAATGGTCATCGGCATGGCGACATTCAAAAAAGCAAAACTCACCATTTGATGACAATGCTCTGATCTTACCATGAAATGGGCATCTCTTTCCCTACATTACATCACAAACAGAACTTCATTAAGATGCTTTCTCTTCCAATGATATTATATCTTATTTACCTTTTGGCTTTTCCCTTCAATAATAATAATAATAATAATAATAATAATAATAATAATAATAAGGGTCCTGCAATTTGAGTGAAAATGACAAAAACCCTGGCACTGGAGTGGACACATTTTTGCATTTGCATTTTTGTCTGCCCTATCATGCAGATGTTTTCATTTGAATTTTACTGTGCTTAGAATATCTTGTTTTTGATCCTTTCACCCCCCACCAGCCCCTTTCAAATTGCTGCTGTGGGCTGCAAATTTCCCCATTGTTGGACGATTAAAGGTTTTCTGATTCTGAAATTGAGAGACTAGAATAGGTTATCTTATCTTAATATGCATCATCAGATGGTTTGCTGCCCACTGTTACACATGCCATTGCCATTGAGAACCCACTTATTGTTACACACCAGCAGTGGTGAGATGACAAAATGTAGTGTTTCGAGTGTGTTGAGTGCATCGAGTGTTTCTCGTGTATCTGCTGTAAGGTGGCCTGAAGGTCTAGCCCCTTTAAATTGTGCAATTTTCAACAAGACTCTTAATCAAGACTCTTAATCCATCCAGTGTTTTAAAGAAGAAAAAAAGAATGTTGAAGATATAGCTTCAAGCCACTGGGGAATTGTGGAAGGAAGAAATGACTAACATTTAATGGTGGTTGTGCCAAATTTGCACCCACACCCACAGGGTCTGAGAAAACCACCTGTTAAGTCCAGATTGATAATGTCCGTAAAAGTTCTTCACAAGGTGTTGTGATGTTTCCTTCACAACTTTTAATTTTCATGTCATTGTCAATCCCCATCCTTATAATCCGTTCTGATGCCATTTATTATCCGTAAAAAGCATCAATCTCAGGTATGATAATCAAAGGGTAAGATGATAGGAAGCTGGACACGATGGATCCTTCGCTCTTTGGTTTCCATCACAACTTCACCTTGGAACCGTCGACAACCAACCGACTGTAATGACATTGGTATAAAGTGTCACTGCCATCTCGAATCACCGTCTATATTCAGAGCTCTAATCTCCGACATTCGAAAAGCGTTGACCTTGTTATGTTTGTGGAGCCTGTCCCCACACACTGACACCAGGCTATCACTTATGGATGTTCTTATGCCCTGTTTTGTCAAGGAAACTACTGGACTTTAATGACACGCTGTACAGTATGTTCAAGTGAGTTGTTCTCACTATCAACCAGCCTCGCCTTTCATTCACAGTTAGAAAGTCCAGATCTTCAGTGACTAGCAGCTGTACTCTCTAAAACGAAAGGTCAAATAAAAGGCCCACCAGGTCCATTTATGTGGCTCGCATACGCAAATCACGTGTCAACTTGCTAGGATCTCTACCAAGATGTCAAGTTGTCATCGTCAAAAGAAGTCAAATATTTTCATTTATTGTGTTCATGTAATAATTTTGTGGTTTCACTGTCATCACGGCTACAAGATGTCCGTAAAGCAAATAGGATACCACTCTTGACAACCCATCACATTTCCATCGAACAATGAACGCACTTGCGGACAAGCAAATGTTGGGAAAGACCTTCATGCGGCCGGAATTGAAGAGAGGAAAAGGAAAATGATCCCCATCCCATCCCGGGTCAGGATCGCCTCTTGTTAATCACAGTTAGATTAGTTAACCCTCTCCCACCCGGACTCCCTTGGTTATATTTAGAATTTGGAGCTTTGGTTGATCTGCCTGTAATGCCCCTGCAGTCTTTGTTAAGATGGTTGACATTCATATGAGTCTGTGGCTCAGAGAGAGAGAGACAGAGCAAGAGAGAGAGAATGTATCTGGTCAGTGTCGCCCACTGTCTTTCAAGTGCGTACATCAAGGCATGTGTGTGTTCAGATTCCAGATACCGTCCAGTCAGTTTATGTTGGGGGCGTCGCTGTGGACGGTTGGATCTGAGTTTTATCATCAGACTCAATCATGGAGGTTGTTGATCACCGGAATGGAACTGCCCAAAACAATTTGGAGTTGGAAGGAGCCGAGCGACCTGACCGTGGTACCACATGTACCCTGCCGCCAGAAGAGATAGAGGCCAATGTTGTGAAAGAGGAAGAGGCCGGGCCCCTAGAAGTGTTTTATCCGACGGAGGCCGCCGAGGATCCGCCGTCGTCATCTTCTGTAGTTGTGGCGCAGGCCTTGAGGTGCCAAGTGAAAATCACCACCCAGCGTAGCCTTCATCTACGCATCGCCAACCACACTGCACGGGATGTGTATGTCCGACTGGTGGGTCACGGGGGACAGGTCGCCGGGATAAGTGCCGGAATACCAAGGAATACACCCGAGTCAAGTAAGATATAGAGATCTATGGTGTGGAAGCATTGGAAGCTCAATAGGTTGTAGACAGTCTATGGGATACTGGTCTTCATCCAGGTTCAATGTATATATTGTGAATGTTTTTGTGTATTTCTGGCTAATAATGTTTTTATTAGCGGACAATGCGATTGACGCAAACCGCCGGATGCATGAAAGTGACTCCTCTTGCTATTAATAATAATAGTACAGAGTACGGGCTAAGATGTTAAGGAGACAATATTAGCCTGTCCCTGGAGTCGTAGCATATGTGGTGTCAATGAGTCATTGACGTGAGTGAGGGAAGTTGTTGAGTGACCGAAACTTGTTGCGCTAATAGGCCGTCTGTGAGTTTGTCAATCATCATTGGAAAGGGAAATGGACAAAACTGCCTTTAACTCATTCACTGCCATTCCCAAATTCATTTGGGAATTGAAAAGCATAGCGTGGAGCAGCATTCCCAAATTTGTTCGCATTTAGTTTTTTCTTGCGGAGGGTGCCGATAAACTGCTGGTCAGACCTCTAGCAAGTTTTTCCCTCCCACGAGGGGGCAAAATTTGCCATTTGTACAGCCACCCCTATTTAAAACACAGATAACTCCAGACCTTTTTAACTTAAGAATTAACTTTTTTTCTGATGAAAGAAGAGAGTCTAAGGTTTCTTACGCTGCATTGAATGTTTATGTAGTTCTCAATATTCTGTGGGTCCTTCAATTTGATTAAAAATTACAAAAACTCTTGCACCGGAGTGGACACATTTTTTTCACATCATCTGGCAGTGAAATTTTTTTTTATTTGTTTACAGAGTCAGCATCTGCCGGTGTCAGAGTTATCACTTGACAATATTTTAACAGGAAAGAGAAATTAAAGTACTGTAATATATCAAGTGAATAGATTCTTATTTTATGTTGGCACAAGACACATCTCCAAAAGTGCATTGCATTCACTCCTTAATGTAAATTGCAAACTCTTCTTCGAGTCAAGGAGACATTTTAAACTGCACGAGATGTTTCACTTTTTGGCAGGTTTTCCAGTACACTCAATCGACCTTGTCCTGAGTCTTAAAGCTGACCCGGCTACATTTTTATTTTCAAAATGGAAGACGAATAAATCTAAGTGATCATTTCAGGAGATATACTTATTATTTGATCTAAGTAACAGAGCTGAAGTAAACACCTATAACGAGACGGAGAAATGTATTCGTCCTGTGGGTATTGAGCCACATGCAAACATCCTTGCTCATGCAGTTGGCAGTTTGGTCTTAGTGACCACAGTCAAACAAGACCCAAATCCACAAATGTTATATCAAATGCTAATATTGGTTGCTTTCTCTTTAACCTAAAAAAGCTGTTTAAAAAAAAATCAAATAATTCAGATTGAGATGCTCTATTATTGTCTGTCACAGTCAGATTGGACTCATTTGCTCCGACTGGTGAGCAGCCATTTTGACATAACTTCTACACTGGATCCTGAAAACCACATTGCGCTGATTCTTGTCCAGGCTACCCCGTACTTAACTGTCAATTTCCGTCATAGTAAACCAAACTACACTGCAGGTAGAAATAGGGTACAGTTTGACTACTTGGGGGGGATGTCCATCGTGGGTAAAAATACACCCAGCTGTCTTGGACGCATCAAAGTATGGGGGGGGTTGTTGGTCCACTAATGGCTTGTGTTGTTTGACTCCGCTTGTCAACGCTTTGCTAATCCACAGTTTATCTCTGGTTTCAACGAGAAACACACGACCCCCCCTCCACACACACACACACACACACACACACACACACACACACACACACACACACACACACACACACACACACACACACACACACACACACACACACACGTGCTAAAGAGGACCCTTCAGGATTTTTCTCTTATGGTGAAAATGTGACAGTATGTACACTCACTGTGACAATTTATGTCGGAGACTATAAAGTGCTTTACTCTGCGAATTATGTTTTCGTGTATGTTGCCTTGCTGTCAGTCGTGCGGCCGCTATGTTTTACCGGCATGTCGACGCCATCTTGTGGCTAAAATGCTGCACATTCAGGGAGTTTAATGTCACACAGTATGCCTTCACGCACTGTTTTGCGAACAACGAAAAACAAATAATGATAAAAGTGTGCCTAATATATCAAGTGAAAGTAAAACTGATAGTGTAGTGATATCTTCGTTTGAATGTGGTGCAGGCAGTAGAGGTTTAGGTCCCACTCATTTACGGTGTAAATCAAATATGATAAGGTGGCCATATTTTGATTTCCTATCAAGAACATTCCGCCTGGCATTGAAATACTGAAATGCTAATCAAAAGTATCATAAACTATATGATAAACTGTCCGCTGTTGTAACTTCTGTCTCTGAAAGGGTTAATGTAAGATTGCATTATATTGAAAAACATGCAGACTGACTGCAGTTATGTAACATACATATATATATATATATAACAGACTTCTCAGTCCATTGACTTCAATGCTGTAATAGTAAACAGTTGTCATTAGATTAAAACCAAACAATAATTCTAATCAAATGAGTGTAATCTTATGAATTAATGCTTCTATCTGAAATGCATTTCATGTCACCTCCCAGGCTTTGTCGCTGTGAAGGACTCAGTAGCGTTGTCTCCCGCCAACTCTTCAGCTGCTATTGCAGACCATCAACCAAGTATAGATGGAGCGAACTGTGCATCAGACTTGACGCCTGCCCGCCATACCATGGAGACTTCATGTATCCCACCTCAGACGCCCAAAGCGGGAAGCGAAATGGGTGTGGACGAGGAGGCCGACGGAGAGCGAACCATATCTGAGCTTGTCTACAGGTTTGTTTGATTTTACAGGCACATAGTGGTCATTTCAGAGCTTGTTTCCTTATAGCTAATCTGGGTTGTCAGATTAA
The DNA here is from genome assembly GCF_051943395.1 of Hippocampus bargibanti. Lineage (NCBI taxonomy): Eukaryota > Metazoa > Chordata > Actinopteri > Syngnathiformes > Syngnathidae > Hippocampus > Hippocampus bargibanti. The sequence continues at coordinate 13,707,271 of NC_142737.1, read as the reverse complement.
ATTGTATTGTGGCTTTTTTTTTGCCAAAAGAGCCAGCCTTCAGAAACAAAGGATTTGAACAATCCAAGAAAAGGAACATTATTTTTTTATTATTATATGCAACGTGTTCTCCTGCCCAAAATGACCGTTCATGAAGAACATGAAACTTCTGCACAGCAAGCCAGCCTTTTATCACAAAAATAATTTTGCACATTTTTTTTCCTCACACAAAAAAATCAACTCACTCAAAATGTCTCAAAATATATGTATATATATATATTTTTTTTAATATTTCAAATATATATTGAGGCCAAATACCCGTTATCCCCCGATACCCCGATATCACCCGTTGTGGTAACATAAGACTTGATGCAAGCATAACTAAGACATGTTTGCCCTCTAGTGATTTGTTGTGATATTACAACTTAAAACTTTGATTGGGGGGACGTATTAAAGACCGTCAAATAACAAAAGCCTGTGTTTAAATAATGGCCACTGAAATGTTTATATCGACCAATATTAACCCTTTCAGGGACAGTTACTACTGTGGACAGTTTATCATGTTAGTAGGCTATGGGTCGCATGTGCTGGTTGTCCATCCCTGCTGAAGCTGGTGGTCAACAATTTAGCATTCACTGCAAGTGATATAGTCTGCATTAATGTACTTCATGAGGCTGGGTGGCCTCTTGTTCATTGACTAAATATGTGTCCATGCATTCCTCCTTAGCCCTTGCGCCAGCATGCTTCCCACCCCGGTGGATGACAGCCAAGAAGGCGTGGACCTGCTCTTCTCGTCACCCGTCCAGAGTCCCGCCAGGGTTCTGAGGGAACTCCACGCAGATCCCGACATCCAGGCCCAGCTGGAAGCCGAAAGGGAGCGCGATCGGGCTTTCGAACGCGTCCGTCTTGCAGCGAGAGGGGGCAGCATGGGTGTCCTGAGCCTTCTGTCGTCCAATGCCCGTCTAAACGCGTGCGTGTTGAGCATGGCCAGACTGATTGTCGCCCTCACCGGCGTCCTGATGGTCACAGTGCCCACGCTGCTGTTGCTGTTGGAGTCCGATCTGGATGTGTCCTTCCTGCACGAGATCCGCCAGACTCCGGAGTTCGAGCAGTTCCACTTTGAGTACTACTGCCCCCTTCGCCGCTGGATTGTGTGCAAGATCAGCATGGCCACGGATAACTTGTGGTGGGACTGAATATCGGATGGGAAAGCTCTCGGACCATGTGGATAAAAGAGGGAAGGCATCACTTCAGGGAAAAAGAAAAAAAAAGAAACGGATGCCCAAAAGTCATTATAGTGATCTTCAGACATGACATTGGAGGGAGAAAAATTCTAATTTGGGTTTACAAATTATGGATAAAGTGGGCTCAAAATACTGATTTGTGGTCACAAATGATTGAAAATTCCCAAGAAAGAAACTAATTGAGTAGCTGAAAATATTTCACATGAATAACTTGGAAACCTGTAAGAAAACTGAGCCAAAAGACTGTCTAATTATAGATATAAAAATGTCAGTGTAGCATGAGTCAACATGTAACATATAAATTGCTATTTTGTCGCCAGTATTTAAGTTTAATGTACGCACTTTATATTTATGTTTAGCCACAAATGATTTCTAACAAAAAAGAAATTATGGCCATCAATGAAGTGTAACATCCACACAAAATATTAATTAGTGGTAAAAAATTACAATAAATTGCACATAATATACAAATTTGCGACCATGAAGTAGGCAAAACGCCAGTGCAAAATAATAATGTGAGTGTAATACCATTCCCGGGAACAAGTTGGACTTCAGAACAAGCAAATGAAGCACAACTTGGCTAGAAACTATCCTGCACTTTTAATGCGTGGAAAGAGATGTCTCAGTAAAGTCCTTGCCGGTACTCAAATTTACTAACCAAACAACCGGTCCAGCAATGTTTCTAAACTCACTCAGAGGGAATAGATGATTACTCCCTCATATCATATGGAGGATTGACACATTTCTTTGTAAATAGTATTGAAAATGAATGAGATGTCAAAATAATCTGGACTCCTTGTCAAAGGGCAGTGATGGCTAGCTAGCTAGCGAGCGGGCAACCTAGCTAGGAACGCGCAAGCTAGCTAGGAGCGGGCTAGCTAGCGAGCGAGCAAACTAGCTAGCGAGCGGGCAAGCTAGCTAACGAGCGGGCAAGCTAGCTAGCGAGCGGTCAAGCTAGCTAGGAGCGGGTAAGCTAGCTCGCGAGCGGGATACCTCCACAGATTTAAGATGTAAGTGCCATTTTATCAAAATCATCTTCTTAACTTGTCACTGGGACTATTTATTATTTATTTGTTTTTTAATTTGCATTTGAAACTTGTGTGTGCTTCCATTAGAGAAGGTAGTGGTTGGCACCGGTCACTGCTTCCTTCAGAATTAAAAAAATATTCATATTAAATATTCATGAGGCCAAAAGAGTAGACAAGGCAAACAAATATATATCCTATTTTTTGATTATGTATTTGTAATTGCAGTCATCCAAACATAATGAAAAGTAATTAAATTACATTTCATAATTATGGAAGGCCAACTTGAATGACATTGCTAACACGGCCCACATTACATTTTCTTACAAGTGCGAATACAAACATCAATTTTCGAACTGGATGCAAATACATTTTAAAAGTAACATTCCTTCAACTTTAGTTTCTATAGGTGTGCTACATTTGCTTGCCAAACTGCCCAATCAATGAATTAACCCTTTCGTGCAACAATCATCATAACCTGTCCAATCATGATAAACTGTCCACAGTAGTAACCGCAGTGCCCGAAAGGAGTCATACCATGAATTTGTGTTTTTGTTTTACTATGTGGCCCTAAATTTACATTTTTGTCCCGCTTTGGCAAAAAAATCATAATTTTGCATGTTCCACTTAATATTTGACCCTAAACTGGTCTTTAGTGTGCATGTAAATTCTCCACCTACCTTTTGTCATGTCTGGATCTTCAATGTCTTAACATGTCATTTAAAAATATAGCCAGGCTTAAAGGACAACCGACGCCTCCGGACAAGTTGTGTCCATAATTTGTAAAATCACTTCAAATGACTTCTACTGAGCGTATTTTACAAAGATTCCGCGGCATATAGCTATATTTTACGTTTTAAGACTCGCGCTGAATTTTCAGGAAGTCTTGTTTTCGAGTTGATGGCGATGCCTGGCGTGACGTCACGTCTGGAACGCCCCTGACCGAGAAAGGGGCACACAATGCATTTTGGGTACTTTGTTTGGTCTGAAAACTTCGTGTTGATCCGTGTTGATGGCAAAATTAGAAGGAAAACACATAAATAACATGATGGTGAATCGTTGTGTGTTGCACCAAGACTACTATTTGATTCTAGTTGACACAAATTCCTAGCAGACAAATCAGCCAATTACCAACCGAGCTTGGGCGCCATCTTGTGCATTTTCTTACACGGGGGCGGGACCTTCTAAAACTCGCCATCCCGAGGTTATTTTGAAGTAGTTTTGGGACACTTTAAGTCATTTTTATTGGTGTTTTTTATTTGCCTAAAAATATCAGCTGCGTGTTTTGGGTATTTTAGATGCTATAAAACGTTTTTCTGATGTCAGTTAGGAAACAAAAAAATGGTGTCGGTTGTCCTTTAACATGTCATTCAAAAATATAGCCAGTCTTAACTACCGTTGCAACAGTGAGTCTTGGACCTGCAGAACATCACAAGATGTGATCACTTGTCAAGATTGACATTTGAGGCCAAGGAAAACGGACAAAAAGTGCTGGCAAAAGGCAGTGAAGAGGTGCAAAAAAGGAAGGAAAAAAAACTAAGATGCTGACGAGCGGATGCAAAGACTTTTTGCCTTGAGTTTTGTTGTTTTATAAATCTTGTTTGATGAGCGCTCCAATTGGTCCCCTGGCATGTTGATCAAAGAGTAGCGTGAAAACTTACCACCCTCTCCCAAGCCAATGTGGTAAAAGAAAAAAACACTTGGTACACAAGTAGTTTTTAAGCTTTTGTACATTTTTATGTGATGCGAATCTTTCAGGAATTTTTAAGTCAGAGGATCTACTTTGATCTTATTTTGGAGAATTTGTCAACGTTTACAAGTGAAAAAAGGGGGAAAAACAAGCAAAATTACCAATGGGAGACAGGAGGTGTATTTTTTACTCTTTGACTCCATCAGCACAAATTGACAGTGAGTCTCTCTGTCAGACCTCGCGGTGTCATTTTGGTAACATGGTAGGATTTGCTTTGTTTGTGCTGATAACAACAGACCTTGTCTTCATGTTACACGCATGGAGTTTTGGAATGCATGAAAAAAATGCGGAATACTAGAATGTTGGGTTTTTCCTAAACGAAGAGTTGGGACGAAGAAGGAAGCGATGGACAGGGGTTAATTTCAGATCTGTGTCGTATGTTTCCTGTGATGTGTGTCGTAGAGGACGTTTTTGCCTGTAGCTCTTTTCCACAACACTGTCAAAACTCTCCTGAGCATCCCCGTCTCACAAAATGCTCATTTTCAAAATTCTCTCTATCCAAGCAAAATCAAAACCAAAAACCTGTTGCGCTCTTGGTAGCTTTCGTTCAGACTGTCCTCCAGTTAGCTATTGTGATCAACTTCTCAGGAAATGATTCTAGCAGCTCCTGTTGATTACGTCTACTTACACTGGGCCTTCGTTAGCAAGCTCAAGCATTGTTCTTCCCTCACTGGCCATCACTCACAACGGTTGCGGGCGTGCCCACCCCATTAATTTCATGAATCAGTTATCCTGTATCTAATTCCAGAAGCCCAAATATGGATATTTACCAGAATACTCACACTTTTGCACAGTACCATATATAACTTGATATATACAGTATTTATTTTAAGTATTTGTTTTCGCTAATTCACACAAACTGTCATCATTGTGAAGGCATTCAGTTGATACAATCACTCCTTTCAAAGTCACTATAAATGTTTCCTGCCTCATACGAATATGCATAACTGCACACATGGGTGGTACCCAGCATGCATACGGAGTCAATATGCAGCGATAAAGCATTTAATTTTCCTACTGAAAATCAACAGAAGGGCCATATCATTATGACAACAGCCGCATTGTCAGCATAGTAATTGCTGACGACATTTTGGTATTTCAAGGTAATTCTCGAACAGTTTCATAGATGTACAGATCACTCGCGGGAATTTTTAAGAGCCTGAAAACCTGCATGTCCTCATTTTGTAAATATGATGTTAATGTTAGCACAAAAAAAGAGATAAAATGAAATATGTCGCTCTCCTTTGTCTTGTAGTCTTGGATGCCTTGACCATAATTAGAACGCATGAGACATGATTTATTTTTTCAGAGATAATACAGTTAACATTAACCCAGACTTGGAAATTGACTAATGACACAATTTCAATTTCAAATTTTGACTTCACTATCAAGATTTTCCTTTTGTAACTGCCATCGTTGCTATGCTTGCACTGCATCAAAACCCAAACTCAAGGCTAACGGCGCATGCTTGCATGTTAACATGTAATATGGCATTCCTCGCGTGCTTGAAATGAATTTGAATTAGCCGAATGTGATTAGCATCGAGAATAATGTTCAAATAAATGTGATGGAGTTTTAGACAAATGTCATGCTCACAAAGCATACTACTAGCTTTGCTAGCAGCGTATTCCGACTCGTTTGAACAAGAACCGTGAGCCATTTTGAGACTTAGCTTCAACAATAACATGACATCTCATTAGCTTCGCTTGTAGCTTAGAATTTATGCTAACAGCAAAGGGTGTTGGCACACAAACACGCAGGCACTCACATTCAGACACCATTTGATATTGTATCCAAGGGCAAGTTTTTGGGATGATAATTTCAGCAAACATGTACATTACATTGAATTGTTTATAAATATACATGATAAAGAGTGAATTTTATTCTATTTGAACTCAGGTGTTTGCCGGTGGTGATTGGTTGGAGGGAGACATTTCAGAATTGTGTGAGCATGTGGCAGACTAAAGTAACAGCCTGCTGATTTTTCTTTTATTTTTATTTTGAAACTTCCCCTCACCCTTCCTCTGGGACAACCAAGCCTTATGAACTTTGTGACGTGAAACATTTGAATGTTTGTATGTCATTCAGAAGAAACTATGTGTTGATTTCTCTATGTTGATACTGCCACAATAAAGCTCCCTAATGTAACATGATGCCTACTCATATCGAGCATTGGAAATTATTTTCAGGAGAAAATACCTTTAACGTTGCACAAAGCTTCGGGGAGGATGAAATGAATTGTACAGTTTACGTTTTGCTTTTTGCATTGCCTTCATCCATTTATTGTTTTTTTAGGTGAAACTTCATTGTTAAGGATGCAACAGATGGTTACATGGATGGGTGTCCATATTCTGGATCTGCTGCGGTACTGCCCCACATACCGACTCTGCAACTTTTGACAATTTTGACTGGTGAGTGATGCACACATTTTTTTTTCTTTTCTTTTTCTAAATACAATAAATATGAATATTGTATACTGTAAGTGCTGAAAACATGCAAAAACAGAGTTGTGCGGCACTGTTGATATTTAACATTGCACACTATTGCCGCCATTTCCGTTGTCGTGATTCTTTAGGCGTTGATAAAACAAAGTCAGCACGTAAGTAAGTTACTTGTTAAAGGCCCATTTCCAAATCTCCTTTTAAAACTTCTTTAAAGGACAACCGACGTCTCCGGACAAGTTGTGTCCATAAGTTGTAAAATGGCTTCAAATGACTTCTACTGAGCGTATTTTACAAAGATTCCACCGCATATAGCTATATTTTATGTTTTAAGACTTGCGCTGAATATTCCGAAAGTCTTGTTTTTGAGTTGGTGACGAGTCCTCACCCTACGTCACTGAAGGAACGCCCCTGACCGAAAAAAGGTCACATTGTAGCAGTCCTTCCATCACGTCAATGCATTTTGCTGTGCTTGTTTGGTCGGAAAACGTCGTGTTGCACCAAAAAGAAGCAGAATAGGGCGACAAAGCTCCATGTAAGGAATTTATCAGCCTGTGGAAACGGGCTGATTAATTCCTCACACGGAGCTTGGTCGCCATTTTCTGCCTCTTTTTTGGTGATACATTTCCCCCCAATGTTGCCTCAAAATGACACGGAATAAATTCTTTAATCGATTGCAAAAATGTATGCTTTCCTCTTCAGAACTATTTGAATCATATTCATAACTGGATGAGTAACAAGAAAGCATCTTCTCCGAATCTGAATCCATTGTTTTGATTCTCGAGCAAGGCAAGACGTTTTGGTGTGACGTCACGAACAGGGGGGCGGGGCCTTCTAAAACTCACCATCCCCGAGGTCATTTTGAAAAAAAAAAAAAAAAAAAAAAAAGTGATGTCGGTTGTCCTTTAACTAATTCACTGACATTCACGAATTCATTTGGGAATTGAAAATATGACATAGAGTGCCATTCCCAAATTTGTTCAGGTTTTATTTTTTTCTTGTTTGGGTGCCGATAAAACGGTGGTCAGACCTCTGGCAATGTTTTCTGTTCCACAAAGGGGCTTCTTTCCATGTTACCGCTTTATTCCTGCTTCAGCTGTTGTAAAAGCTCTAGTATGTATTGCATTGTATTTTGGAGAGCCGCCCTCATTTCAAGCTCATATAACTCCAGACCCATATAATTTAGGAATTAACTCTTTTTTCTGTTGAAAGAAGATAGTATAAGGTTTTTTTTACGCTGCATTGAATGTTTATGTCGTCCTAAAACTCAATATTCTGTGGTTCCTGGAATTGGAGTGAAAATGAATAAAACCCTGGCACTGGAGTGGACATATTTTTGCAGATCGTCTGGCAGTGGATGAGTTAATTACCATTGTAATTGTAGATTCCTTATTTCCATGAGATGCATTATTATTATTATTATTATTATTATTATTATTATTATTATTATTATTATTATTATTATTATTATTATCCGCCCCAAAAAGTACCAAATCGCCCACTTCTGCAAAGTCATCATCACATCAGAGCGGCATGTAACCCTAATTGTGTTCACTTCTGGCACAAAGTGGCTTGTGTTTACCCTGCTAATTAATTTCGCACCCTGAGCCACAGTGCCCTGGTACTGGGAGTTATGAGTTTTTCGCACAGAAGTGGACGAAGGTGGTTCTTATCAATTTGTGGGTACAAAAAAACAAAGAAAAGGCCATATTTGATCTATTAAAAGGCACAAATTGTTTCATCTGTACAAAATGAAGAATGCACAGAATGTGCCGAAACAAAATAAACAACATCAGGTAAGAGTTTTTGTTATTCTCGCTTCATCCGCTAATCTGATAAGACAGCAATAAGATAATAAGGCTTCTTGATGTGCTGGGTCAGAAAGGGCCAAAACCTGGACAAAAACAACTCGATTATATTTTTGTCGATTCCTGACCTCAGATGGAGGATTTAATGTAATACGATTGGCCAAAATAAGCCCTGAGCCTTTATCAAAGTTCCTCATCGCAATATTTACTGTACATGGGTGAATGGTGGGTGGTTATGTCACAACCACATGGCATGTTCTCATGGCGTCAGCACATCCAACGTGGTGGCGAACAAGCGCACCTCCTTGAACAAACATGTCGTCCGATAATCCTAAAACCACACATAACCTGCTACACACCTGTCTTTGTGACCTTCTAAAGGAAAATGACATGCAAATATTGTAAATGTCAAAATTGGCAACCACTGGCATTGGAATGCAACAATGTTATGAACGGAGCAACCCTTCTGTAGGTTTACTCATACACGATAATGTTTCAGTTGAATCACAAATCTGTGCTAAAACGGTTCAGGTCACATGAAAATGAGTTACTTGGCGATCACTGGAGGTTATGAATGTGATCAAATAGCTGGGACATTTGGGGTACCTCAAGGGTCAATCCTTGGACCCCTTTTGCTCAGTGTATCAGTGGTGGGCTGTGGATGTAACTCCTAGGCGTTCAGTAGTGCTACGTCTGAATCACTCCACAGCTGCGAGTGTGGTGTGATTTACGACACGTCCTCCAGAGGGTACCATTAGTCAGGAAATAACTCTTGAAGAAACTTAAAGGACAACCGACACCATTTTTTTGTTTCGTCAGACATCAGAAAAACATTTTATAGCATCTAAAATACTCAAAACACGCAGGCTGATATTTTTAGTCAAATGAAAAACACCAATAAAAATGACTTAAAGTCTCCCAAAACTACTTCAAAATGATCTGAGAAAGTTTCAGTTTCAGAAAGTCCCGCCCCCTTGTTCGTGAAGTCACGCCAAGACGTCTTGCCTTGCTCGAGAATCAAAACAATGGCTTCAGATTCGGAGAAGATGCTTTTTTGTAACTCATCCAGTTATGATTATGATTCAAATAGATCTGAAGAGGAAAGCATAAATGTTTGCAATCGATTAAAGACGTAGTTCCGTGTCATTTTGAGGCATCTGGATGAAATGTAGCGTCCCAGAAAATGCACAAGATGGCGCCAAAGCTCCGTTGGAAATGAGCTGATTTGTCTGCTGCGAATTTGTGTCAACTCGAATCAAATCGTAGTCTTGGTGCAACACACAATGATTCACCATTGCATTATGTGTTTTCCTTCTAATTTCGCCATCAATACGGATCAACACGAAGTTTTCACACCAAACAAAGTACCCAAAATGCATTGTGTGTCGCTTTCTCTGTCAGGGGCGTTCCCTCCGTGACGTGACTTGACGTCAAGAATCGTTACCAACTCAAAAACAAGACTTCCTGCGTGAGTCTTCAAACGTAAAATATAGCTATATGCGGTGGAATCTTTGTAAAATACACTCAGTAGAAGTCATTTGAAGTGACTTTACAAATTATGGACAACTTCTCCGGAGGCGTCGGTTGTCCTTTAAGAAATATTGTCAATAAATTAAAATTAAAAAACATGTGGATTCATGATAACCTTATATAGTATTTGCTGATTTTGCTAGCTGTCCAACCTTTCTTTTTCTTGAATCTATTCTTCAATCCATCAATTCTTGTAAAGTCCGTCTTGAAAATGGCTTTAACAGTCTTCTTTTCCTTTTGGCTTTTCCCTTCAGGGGTCGCCACAGCGAATCAATGTCCTCCATCCAACCCGGTTTTGTGCATCCTCGTCTCTCATACCAGCTACCTTCATGTCCTCTTTGACCACATCCAAAAACCTCCTCTTCGGTCTTCCTCTCGGTCTCCTGCCTGACAGTTCAAGGCCCAGCATCCTTGTCCCGATATAGTCACTCTCTCTCCTCTGGACATGTCCAAACCATCTCAGTCTGGCCTCTCTGACGTTCTCTCCAAAGCCTCTAATATGAGTTGTCCCTTTAATGTACTCATTCCTGATCCTATCCAACCTGGTCACTCCCAAAGAAAACCTCAACATCTTCAGCTCTGCTACCTCCAGCTCTGCTTCCTGTCTTTTCTTCAGTGGCACTGTCTCCAATCCAAACATCATGGCTGGTCTAGTTTTATACACTTTTCCTTTCATCCGAGCTGAAACCCTTCTATCACACATCACACCTGACATTTTTCTCCAGCCGCTCCAGCCTGCCTGGACACGCTTCTTCACCTCTTTTCCACACTCTCCATTGCTCTGGACAGTTGACCTTCTTTATCTCTTCTCCCTGTAGCATCACTCTTGCACTTGGATCCCTCTCATTCACACACATATATTCCGTCTTGCTGCACCCGATCTTCATTCCTCTCCTTTACAGGGCATATCTCCACATCTCTAGTTTCTCCGCGACCTGTTACCTGTTCTCGCTGCAGATCACAATGTCATCTGCAAACATCATGGTCCAAGGAGATTCTTATCTCACATCGTCTGTCACCCTGTCCATCACCATAGCAAATAAGAAGGGGCTCGGAGCTGACCCCTGGTGGAGTCCCACCTCCACCTTGAATTCCTCTGTCACACCGACAGCACAACTCACAACTGTTTTACAGTCATGATACATGTCTTGCACTGCTCTGACATACTTTTCTGTCACTCCAGACAGTATGTCTGCAAAAAAGAAATTTCTTCTCCTCCTTCAGCCATTGTGGATTGAAAAATACGCTATTAAATCAACACAAAAATGCTCACTACAGATACAGTGTGCTCGCTCTGGCCAGTATGCACTTATCACTAGCAGCTAGTGATACTATGATTGGTTATGTGACTAGCCAATTATTATTGGTGAAAATTCTGACGTTTCCAGTGCCTTTGAGCAGGCCTTCGGTTGCCAACTCGAGATCTGATTGGTGAAAGCAACAGTTTCATCGACATTTATTTTATGCTCCGGGGCCTGCAGAACTGATTGTGAAGTCGTCCAGGAAGATTTCTGACCCTTGTAACAAATGATGGCTGGAATGTGATTGGTTAAATGCTTAAATATGAAAACACACATCTGGAAGCAGTACAAAAAGGGAAAAGCAATGAAAGGACAAGACAATTTGGAATTTTTTCAGCAGAATTCATGGACAAAATATAATTCACGTTAGTCTGTGATTCAGATAATGTTAGGCCAGCAGAAAAGGCCTTGCAGGCCCTGACTGCCCACCACTGCAGTGGATGTTACCTATGCAGTGTATGTTATTTAACATTCATGTTGGCAATCACTGTTAAGTCCATGAAAATGAAATATTTTTATCAATGTCAAACGACAGCAAATATAAGTTCTGCCAAGTGACAATTTCAGTACAAGAAAACGAATTTGGGGCAGTTTCGGGATACTTTGGCTAGGGCTAAACCTGGGTGTGCCACATAAATTGGGTCTAGCCATCTGTGAAAAAATCTGAGTTAAAAATAAGCAATTTCTCATGTTTCAAAAAAGCACAATGGTATTGACTGTGTGTATATCGATGACAATGTTGGTTGAAGCCAGTCGCAATGAAAGAAGAAGAAATAAGGCATACCTATGAGGAGAAGTCACAATGATCTTGGATTTATTTGCCTGCAGGGTTTTTATAATGTATTCTTCATGGACTTTTTTTCCACATAAAGTTTTCTCTTCAGGAGTGTTCACATGTGATGAGTTAAGAAGAACCACATGAGCACCAGGGCAGATATAAAAAGTCACTGTGTCATCTTTATTTGCTGTGGTGCTGTATTTTGCATGAGGACACATGGAGACTTCAAGAAAATCAGGGTTGTTTTAAGCTAAATCAAAAAAAAAAGGAATAAAAATGTCAACAGCATCATCAAACACCTTGGTGGAACGTCGGCGGGGCTCGCTTTTCCGAAGTTACAATGAAGAAGAACTGACAAGGAAAGACGATACCTCTTCAGATGTCGGCGGCTGGAGTGGAACATTCCCAGATGGGGAAGATGGAGAGGAGAACGTTTGTCTGGAGGAAACCGTTAAAGCCAGGTCAGTGAATGTGGTATTTAAAAATAATATACTTAAGTCTGCTTCGCAACAAATAGCCACACAGATTAAAGGTAAAATCTTGAAATTAAGCGAATTTGCTTTGCATTGTTTACTTTTTCTTCTCAGTTGCATACATTAATTTTGGACTGACTTCATTTTTTTGCCAACGTCCCACTGCTATAAATATAATTGTAATAAACATAAAATTCTCCTTCTCTTGCATCTCCAAAGCTTTTCAGAAAAAAAAGCCCAAATGCCATGTTTGTTAAGCTGTGACAAGTGAATTGTCAAAGAGAGTGAGCCATTTACAGTATTTTAAATTGTTGTCTGATTCGTGGAATAATTAAATATAAAAAATAAAATACATTTGGAAATCTGACTTTTTTCTCCCCACAATTCATAGTGCACACACACACTATCAGTCCAATATTTCGAAATACACTCTAATTCAATGTTTTTTCAAAAACAAAAAAAAGGTGAGCTGTAAAACAATATGTATGTATTGCATTGTATTTTGGACACCCACCCTACAGTTTAGCTTAATCTCATTTGCAATAATTTTTTTAGCTTACAAGACAAATAAAAAAACTACAACAACAAGCAAAATAAAAATCCCAAATGATGGAATGGATCACCTTTAAGTCAAGGTACCAGTCAAGCGGACCTTGTGTTTCCTCTTCAGTCACACCTATTAACTCATTTGCTGCCATCCCCACATTTATTCGGTAATTAAAAAGTGTGAGGTTGAGCGCCATTCCTATTTTTTGGGGGTTTTGGTGTTTCTTGGGGGTTGGGATCAAGCTCCGATCAGACCTCTGGCAATGTTTTCCAACCCATGAGGGGGCAGCATTTGTTTTTTGTCCATGTTAGTGCTTTGTGACAGGTTCGGCTGTTGTTAAAGCGCAATAGTATACTGTGGATCAATCTGTATGTATTATATTGTATTGTATTTTTACAGCCGCCCTCATTTCAAGCTCAGATACCTCCAGACCCCATATAATTTTGGAATTGACTCTTTTTTTCTGATGAAAGAGAAGCGTCTAAGATTTCTTATGCTGCATTGAATGTTTATGTAGTCCTAAAATTCAATGTTCTGTAGGTGCTGAAATTCGAGTGACAATGACAAAAAACCCTGGCACTGGCGTGCACACATTTTTGCACGTCTGGCAGTGAATGAGTTAATGTCCATATTCAAAATATGACCAACCTTGTTCAACTATTTAAACACATAAAGGAAAACACGTACATCTCACTTTATCAGTTTATAAATGAAATGTATTATTATTATTATTATTATTATTATTATTATTATTATTATTATTATTATTTTCCAGACGCATAGGATTATAAGGCACATGGTCATCCTTAAAAAAATTGAAGGCTTTTAGGTGCAGCTTTATATTCTGGAAAATAGTCTGGAAAAGAATAAATGTTTTGATCTCTGCTTCAATAAAACACTCCTTTATACTTGATTACAGTGTTTTTCTCCGACAGTTTTTATTTACTTTGAGCAAAAAAAAAAAAGACTCAATTTATTGACTTATTGTAATCCTCGGGAGGGAGGGAATCAGCCCAGAGGCTTGTGAACACGCCACACGCGCGCGCGCACACACACAACTTGTATTTGTCGGTGACTTACCTGAGCATGAGAGTTCGTATTTCTTGGAAGTGTATTTGAAGTGGAACCGAGGGGGGGATTAACCTGTTACCCCCTCACTCCCCCCACCATTAGAGTCCCACGCCCCAAGGTGATGAGCGCCGACGAGCGGGAGCGTCTCCGCGCACTCTTCGATGCCTACGACACGGACCAGTCGGGCAGCATCGAACGTGACGAATTCTTCACCATCTGCACGGAGCTTCAAGTTAGTCCCAGCGAGGCTGAGTGCCTCTTCAACCGCTTGGACGTGAACAAGGACGGCACAATCACGCTGCCCGAGTTTATCAGCGGCTTCCACGAGCGACACCGCATGGACGTGGAGCAGGAGCCCAGACCGGACGAAGACGACGAGGAGCAGTGCGCCGTCGCCTGGGAGGACTTCGCGGCCCGGCTGGGCGAGCAGGGCAAGTTCATACCCAAGTGAGTACAGTACAGTACACTACACTTCAACAATTTTCCACACAGGCCGTTTCAGTCAAAAAGGAGAAATCCGGGTGTTTGAAGAACTATCGATTGAATTCTTTTACTGAAACGGAAGAGAGAGAGAGATAAGGGGGGGGGGGGCGAGAGACAGAGGGAGAGAGATAGACAGATAGAAAGAGAGAAAGATAGAAAGAGAGAAAGTTAGAAAGAAAGAGAGCGAGAACGCGAGAGAGACGGAACTAGAGAGATAGAATGAGAGAGGGGAGAGTTAGAAAGAGAAATATACAGAGACTCAAAGAGAGAGAGAGAGTGGGAGAGAGGGGGGATAGAGAGAGAGAAAGAGAGGGGGAGAGAGTAGATAGAAAGACAGCGAGAGATAGAAAGAGAGAGGGAGTGTTAGAAAGAGAGACAGATAGAAAGAGAGAGAGTGAGAGAGGTGGGAGCAAGAGACAGAGAGAGAGAGAGAGATAGAAAGAGAGAGATCGAAAGAGATAGAAAGAGAGAGAGGTAAATAGTTCGAAAGAGAGAGACAGAGAGAGCGATTGAAAGAGAGCGAGGGAGAGTTAGAAAGAGAGAGTTACAAAGAGAGAAAGGGAGCGATTGAGGGAGAGAGAGAGAGAAAGAGAGAGTGAATAAAAAGTCCAAACAGAGACAGAGAGAGAACCTGTATAAAAAATCCAAACAGAGAACAGAGAAGCGAGATATTCCCCGTTTGTGGACATTTTTCTATTCAGAGGACTGATTGATGTTGTCAGTGACGAGAATAATTTGTGGTGAAAATGTCTTCCTTCACTTGACCTGCAAAATAATTTTCACAGTATTTGTGAGTTCAGATCGTGGTGCGGATCAAGCAAAAAACAACAACAACAGTGTGATTAGATTAGATTAGATTCGATTAGATTAGTTTAAAACAGATTCCTATTTTACAGACTGTAGTGTCGGTGTCCAAATACCTGACATGTTTCGGCGTCTACTTCCGCCTTCATCAGAGTGTTGCACACATGCTCATTCACCGAACACACTCTGACGAAGGCGGAAGTAGACGCCGAAACATGTCAGGTATTTGGACAGACAGAGTGTTGGACACTGACGAAGGCGGAAGTAGATGCCGAAACATGTCAGGTATTTGGACACCGACAGTACACTGTCTGTAAGATAGGAATCTGTTTTAAATTCGATATCAAGTAGACAGAATGAATTTAATACAACTAGATTAGATTAGATTGTCTTAAATAACCTTCATTTTTCTCATAATTTCAAAAGTCACAATTCACAGCACCAAAGTGGTTTGCCGCTAACGGTTAGTGGATAACGGTTAGCCGCTAATGGTTTACCGCTTCAATGTAGCTGGCTTATTAGTGTTTGATAAATGTGGTTTCTTAAGCGGATAGCAATAACTAGTCCTCCAAGGCATTTTTCAGCATGTTTTAAATGTCTCCCGCCTCCAACAAAAAAGCAAGAAAGTGGCCCTGAAGGACAGGAGTTACCCATGGCTAATGTAAAGTGTTTTTTGTTATTGCATTTGTCAATGCTTGTAATATGCAGTGTTGGAGTTTGCAAGTCAAATTTTGCAATTTGCGTCTCAATATAATACACGGAATAGCAAATTCGAGAATCTACTATTTTTAATCTACAGTACAATTTGTAATTTTTCCCAATTCAGTGGTTCTTAACCTGGGTTCGATTGAACCTGTGGGGTTCGGTGAGTCGGTCTCAGGGGTTCATTGGATCCTCCGCCACAGAGGTCCGTCCACCCCTCAGTCGAGTCTGCAGTTAGTAGGCACACAGTCATTGGAAGAAGGGTTCGGTGATTTTGTGATAATACTCACCATTAATATGAATACTTTTCCGTTCCTCATAATTGGTAAAAAAGAATCTAGCCAAACGATCGTAATGAAAGTCACCACACACACAGTCAAAGTGGCACTGATTATTCAGCTGATTCATTCATGGTATTCATGGTATTGTTTCATTGCAAATTAGAATCACGGCAGAATTTTTTCTCTCCACAAAGGCGAATCCTTCCGTCCATTCAACTTGAAGTGTCCGATACCGTCATTTTTTTACTCTTCAGGCTTATTTAAAAGGGGGCATTTACCTGTTTCGACATCAACGGCCATAGGTCAGCATCATCCAATCCAAATTGTGCTTTCTGACAACTACCGCCCAAACAGGAAATGAACAGCGAAAAAGCGAGAATATGTATTTAGTTTTAGCGGCGAGCCAGATGCAATCATCAAAAGAGCCATATATGGCTCGCCAGTCATCGGTTCTCGACACCTGGTATAGCGTTTTATAGAGCATGTGACATCAAACTTCAACAATAATACGATCAGAACAAGATCCAAGAAAATCTATTACGTTGAGCTGGGATTATTACCCATATTTTTCTGTTGTCCATTTGAACATTTTATATTGTTATTCTTATTGAAATAAACTCCCATGGTAATCTTTCTATCTATTTGAGTTACTTCTGGGTTGAGTGAACGCTGGCACGTATGGCTGCCGCTGCTCACCCATTGCAAAACTATTCCTGTAACTGTAAAGTGACCTTCAGAGTTTTGAAAGACGCTTATATTATTATTATTATTATTATTATTATTATTATTATTATTATTATTATTATTATTATTATTATTATTAGTGTGTTCAACTGTAATTTTAGATCAAATGAAATAAGTAATTGGAGGTAATTCTAAGCTATTTTAGAGTGTTCCGCAAAAAAAAAATCATACCGTCTTTAAAATACAGTGATACCTCGGTTTACGAACCCATTGGCTTATGAACTTTGGGGTTTACGAACGTTACATTTATGAAAATTTTACCTTGACATACGAACTATTTTTCGGGATACACATGGAGCTGCCACAATGAGTGACGTGACGTTCGCGAACGAGCCCGCTCCTAACAAGAAAATGGTGGCCACTGTTTTTGTTCTCTATTCCCCACCTCCAGTCTTTGGTTAAAGCCACGTGATTGGTCAAGAACGCCGCAGTGAGGGGGTGGGGTTACAGACAGAGAGAGAGTGAGGACGTTCTCCAAAAAACAAAATGGCATCTTCGGTTAAAGTGACGTGATTGGTCAAGAACGCTGCAGTGAGCAGTTAAACATTAAAGAGACAGGCAGACGACAGAGAGAGAGTGAGAAAACACAAGCACACACACACACACACACACACACACACACACACACACACACACACACACACACACACGAAAGGGAGACGACAGAGCTTGAAACAAAAAAACAAAAGGGAAAAAAACCAAAACTGAAATGGTGAGAAAATAGATAGAAAACAGTGAAATTTGGACTCGTTTAAACTTTGATAGTTCAAAAGCACAGTGTAGACTGGAAGGTTAAAATATCCAATCAATCAGGCTCCACAAATAACCCGCACAAGTCATCTGTACACTTGGTGCAAAAAGCTATCAACCCAGCTAAACAGAACACAATTGATGAGGAACTAGATACAATTATCACAGAGAAAGCACCGACAAGGGATCATTCCTCAAGATGGTGAAAGAGGAAGGCTACGTTCCTCATCAATTGTTTAATACTGGTGAAACCGGCCACTCCATTCCCTCAAGCCATCGACCATCACAAAGGTAAATAAAACGACTTTATTATGCAGTACAGTTTATTTCTTTAATTATAATATAATAGCACATTTATTATACATAAAATAAGGTATATTTTGTGTAGTTTTAATGCTTAGAAAATTAGAAAGTAGAAAATTACATTTTATGCGGACATGGGAACGGATTATTCTCATTTTAATGGTTTCCTATGGGAAATTATTTTTTGGGATACACTCTTTTCGCCTTGTCACGCTGTGCAAGGTGGTGATGGCGGGTGCGGAAAAAAAAGCAGGCAGGAGGGAGCAGGAGGTTATGTTTGACAAATTGTATGAAAAATAAAGTCAGCAGGAACAAAATCTAAAACATCCAAATCATCTGAACAGAAAAAATACAATGTATCAAAAGAAAACCAAGATTAAAAGTCTGCCAAGGTTAAACAAACACATTCAATACACACAATGCATACAATTGCATACAACAGCATACAATGCGTTCAACATCATACAACAGTGCATCAAACAACAATGACATTCAACAATTACCCGACACCGAATGGTCGTGCCGGGGGTCCTTTTGAGTGTCACTGATTGGAAACGACCAGCACCTGTGCAGGTGCAGGCGGGGCCGACAGCGCCCCCCGTTGGTCGCCAACCAGATCATGACAGTACCCTCCCTTCAAGGGACTGCTTCCAGGAGTCCCAACAGTCTCCCCCGAAAGTTCAGACTCGCCCGGAAACGATGGTGGAGACGATAACCGTTGCCTCTCCAGCATATGATGGGCGGCGGCCTGAGGGGAACGGGACTCAGCCTGGGGTGGACGAAGACACGGCACGGGTCATCGTGAGCGTGAGTGCGATCCCTCTCACACGTTCACGCGACGACGCATGGCGCGGCGTGGACGTTGCACTGCCAGGCGCACAGTGGCACCCCGGACGGCCGTATGGGAACAGGTCTCGGCCGGACGCCGACGTGGGCGTGAACTGCCCGGCACCGGGGAAACGAGACCAGTCCTGAGCCGCTCCGGGATCCAGCGGTGAATGGGGTCTCGGACTGACATTGACGCGGCCGTTGCACGGCTCGTCGTGGATGCGACTCAATTCAACATGCATGACGACAGCGTGGCTGGACGTGGGCGTGCACTGCCAGACACCCAGTGTCAACCTGGACGGCCACCTGGAAGGAGGTCTCGGCCGGACGTTGACGTGGATGTTACGGCTCGTCGAGTGACGCAATTCAGACTCGACGAGGCGTGGGCTAACGTGGACGTAGCATATCCAGGCACAGGCTGGAAATGAGACGGGTCCGTTGTACCTGCGGGATCCGATGGTTGGTCGAGTAATTCTGTCACGGTTTGCAAGGTGGTGATGGCAGGTGCGGATCCCAAAAAGCAGGCAGGAGGGAGCAGGAGGTTGTGTTTGACAAATTGTATTAAAATAAAGTCAGCAGGAACAAAATCTAAAACATCAAAATCATCTGAACAGAAAAAATACAAAGTATCAAAAGAAAACCAAGATTAAAAGTCCGCCAAGGTTAAACAAACACATGCACCGCACACAATGCATACAATTGCATACAACAGCATGCAGTGCGTTCAACAACATACAATGACATTTAACAATTACCCGACACCGAATGGTGCCGGGAGTCCTTTTAAGTGTCACTGATTGTAACGACCAGCACCTGTGCAGGTGCAGGCGGGGCCGACAGCGCTACCCGTTGGTCGCCAACCAGATCATGACACGCCTTACACACTCTGTCTGGGAACCAATTAAGTTCGTAAGCCAAGGTATCACTGTATTGCGTATGGGGTTAGTCGTGAAACTCCATGGCTGAAAATGAATCCCACTCATGGAGATTTTGTCATTTTGCGTGTGTGTGCATGTTTTTCTGCGGTGTGAGCCCCAAGGGGGCTGACATGGGACGGGGTGCTGCCTTTTCAAGGACATTGATTATCACAGCGGTAATGTGTGATGCACAAGTACTAAAGACGCTCTTTTTATTCCTGGTCAGCTGACTGAGCACATTTTGACAAAGTGTGTTTTGAATTCAACTAAGACAAGTTAATATATGTGATGTAAGAAAGAAATAAAGCGACCTAAAGGAAGTTTGAAACTGAATGTTCCGTTTGGCCGTCATACCTGGCAAACGGCAGGGGACTTTTCCGAGTTGAACGACAGCGATGCCTCCAGGGTTTGTTTACCTTTCAAAACCCCGCCTCTCGGGCCGCGGAGGCAGTCTCCTGATATTTTACCGCGTGAACTGGAAAGACATTCAAGTGCCAGTCCCGGAAACTCTCTCATTTGAATGCCTTGCATGTCAAATTTCTGGACTCTCTCCCACAGTCGTAGCCACGGTATATCGTTCCCCGAAACCACATTGCGACTTTTTAGTCTACCGACTGCTGTCAAGCTTTGCAATTCTCAATGATCACATGTGGAAAAAAAAACAACTGGACACTTGTAAATATGGGTTGATGCCATATATCAATATGCTTTCTTGATACTTGCACTATGTAGTTTTTTATGAAACGGTTTTGCACATTTACGTTTGCACAGTATACAGTTGACATTTTTATTTTGTTATGCTTAGAATCTTGTTTTCTATCCTTTCACCCCCCTCCACCCGATCCCCTTTCAAATTGCTGCTGTGGACTGCAAATTTCCCCATTGTGGGACGAATATAGGTTTTCTGATTCTGATTAAAAGATTTCTCCGCTGTTCTCACACACCTCTCCGCTCTCTCACCAAATATAATTATTCTGGGGGATTTCAACATACACATTGACAATTCCATTCACCCCCTCACCAAAGACTTAATTTCCTCACTTGACAGTTTTGGCCCGCATCAATTCTCTGATTTTCCCACGCATATAAAAGGGCACACTTTGGACCTGATATGCTGCTCTGGCTTTACCCCCGCCAACTGCACAGCAAATTAACTACCTGTAACGGACTATTTCCTTGTCTCATTTAATGTTCCTATCACACTCTCTCTCCCCAAACCACCCCGCATCATGACTTATCGGAACATCAAACACATCGACACTGTCACCCTCACTGCAATGACTGCCACCCTGAATCCGGACTACAACTCCCCCCTGATGAACTTGTTTCCCGGTACAACACAGACCTTACAAACATACTCAACGCCCTTGGTCCTGTAAAGTCCCGGTCTGTCCAATTCACCCGGTCCGCCCCATGGTTCACCGCCCATTTCCGCTCCACCAAGGCGAGAACTTGGCAACTAAAAGGACTCTACAAGAAGACCGGCCTCACTACTCACAAGGACATGTACACAGCTCACCTCACCCATTACAAGGACTCTATCACACGCGCAAAATCACAATACTATTCTGGACTGATTGACTCGAACACTGGAAATGCACGGACTCTCTTTTCCCTGTACAACAAAATCATTCAACCCCCTATCTCTCTCCCCCCACACTTTCACTCATCAGACACCTGCAACGCTCTGCTTCTGTTTTTCAATGAAAAGATCGACAAGATTCACCTGCACCTCGGCTTTTCTGTATCTCTCCCCTCCCCCAACCTTCCTACTCCCCATCAACTGATATCTTCTTTTGAACTCCCTCATCCCTCATTAATTTCTGACTTCATCACCAAGTCCAAGAATTCCACCTGTCTGCTGGACCCCCTCCCTACTATTCTCATCAAATCTTGTCTACTCTCTCTCCTCCCTTTTATTTCAGATATTCACTCCTCATTATCCACTGGAATTGTTCCTGTCCCACTCAAAACCGCAGCTGTCACGCCAATTCTGAAAAAAACTTGGCTCCATTTATCGCTAAAAGTCTCAAAACAACTGTTGCCTCTCAGCTCCACTCTCACCTCACTCAGTACGAACAATCCCAGTCTGGTTTCCGTCCCCGCCACAGCACTGAATCAGCCCTCATAAAAAATCACTAATGATTTTCTCATAACAGCAGATACCGGTTCCTTCTCTATTCTGATCCTTCTTGATCTATCTGCAGCCTTTGACACCATTTCTCACCCAATCCTGCTCAACCGACTTTCCACTCTAGGCGTCACACACACCCCACTTAGCTGGTTTCACTCTTACCTCACTGGCCGCTCACAGTTTATCCAAATTAACTCATTCACTTCACGGTCCTCTCCTGTGTCTTCTGGTGTGACCCAAGGGTCTGTTCTGGGGCACCTTCTCTTTATTCAGAATCAGAATCAGAATCATCTTTATTGCCAAGTATGTAGAACACACAAGGAATTTGTTTCCGGTAGAACACGCTGCACTAGTATCGTTGTAAAAAAAAAATGCTAAGTGGCACTATACAGTTCCATTTTGGCTACTGTTGAAAGAGTTCAAAGAGTTAATGGCTTGGGGGAAGAAGCTGTTTAAATGTCTGCTGGATTTGGTGCACATGGATCGGTAGCGCCTGCCTGAGGGGAGTAGCTGGAAAAGGTGATGGGCAGGGTGCGGAGGGTCCAGTAGGATTTTCCGCGCCCTAGTTTGGATTCTTGCAGTGTGCAAGTCCTCGAGAGTGGGTAGGGCGGTGCCAATGATTTTTTCCGCCATCCTTATTACATACCTTCTTCCCCTTGGTGATATCTTCCGCAATTTTGGCATTCACTTTCACTGCTTCGCGGATGACACCCAACTCTCCCTCTCCAGTAAACCCGACGCATTTCTTCCACCACCGCAATTTAAAAAAGTCATCAATCTTCTTCTGCTTCCCATTTTTACCTTTTAACACAAACACTTCAATCTCGTCTGCTACACACGAGCTAGCGTCTGAAAATGGAAATGGCTCTGCTACACGGGAGCTGGTCACATAATGAACTCACGTGACCAAGTCGACCAATGGCGAGGCCGATGGCGCAACCGATGGAGTGTATCGATATAAACATAGCAAAATGGCCGGCGGGAGATGAAAAAGAGCTCCGTAGTAACCGGATTATCGTAAAAACCACGAATCGTACTAAACGGAACTAATTATACATAAAAAGACTAGAAATGTGCACGGGAAATGAAAATAGTGTCGTAATAAGCAGTATTATCAATATAAACGATATCGATATAACGAGACTTTACTGTATCTATCTATCTATCTATCTATCTATCTATCTATCTATCTATCTATCTATCTATCTATCTATCTATCTATCTATCTATCTGTCTGTCTGTCTGTCTGTCTATTTTGGTTGTTTGTTTGTTTATTTGTTTATTTGTTTTTTTGTTTTTCAGACATGATCTAGTTGTGACATTGTACCAGAACGTCAGTGTGAACGAGCCTCGGCTCGTCCCTCAACTGGAGAAAGTTCTGCTTAGTTTCATCAAGGAAATCAAACAACAAAATGCCGAGATGGAAAACTTGGTGCTGGCCATCAGGCGGTAATGATGCCTATGCACGCACACACACACACACACACACACACACACACACACACACACACACACACACACACACACACACACACACACACACACACACACACACACATCTGCTTTGGTGTCGTTTGTAACACAATGTTGTGTAATAACAGAGCACAGGATCAAGCATCCATGCAGCTCAGCGAAATGGAGGAAGAGATGGAGCAGCGCATTCACACCACCGAAAGGAAAGCGCGTGAGAAGGTGGGACACTTCATTAGGTACACCCTCACCGTCTTAAGGTCGCATCAAAGTATCACCTGCACTTGACAGACACCAATTTGTTAGGCTTTTGGTTTTTCTAGTTTGGGTGCCAATAAGGAGCTGGCCTTGGCCTATGGCAATGATTTTTCTTTCCACAAGCTGGCAGCATTTCCATTTTTTCCATGTTAGCGCTTTGTTCCACCTTTAACTGTTGTTAAAGCGCTATATAAGCCAATATGTATTGCATTGTATTTTGGACAGCCGCCCTCATTTCAAACACATATAAGTCCAGACCCATATCATTTAGGAATTAACTTTTTTTTCTGATGAAAGAAGAGAGTTTCATGTTTTTAACGCTGTATTGAATGTTATGTAGTCCTAAAACTCAATATTCTGTGGGTCCTGGAATTTGAGTGACAATGACAAAAACCCTGGCACTGGAGCTGACACATTTTTGCACATTTTTGCACAATGAGTTAACCACCAAAGAATTTCGAATTTTTTTCCCTCTTGTATAACAGTCAACAAACTGAAAAATTTATTTTAAATGTTGCCGGTGCACTTCTACAGATGAGATCAGATTATTAATGTCAGAACAGGATTCCTCCTTGACTGGATGAAGTATGACACCATCTCAAATTCAGGTCATGTAAATATGTACTGTAGGTGAAAATGACTATAAGTTAAATATCAGAGAGAGAAAATATTTATTACAGTATTATTTTTACATGCCATTGATTTAATCTCTTGTAGCTTTAGTCTTTTGTTTAGGTAAATGTTTAAAATTAACTCATTCACTGCCATTCATGGGGATTTATTTGGGAATTGAAAATATGACGTAGAGCGCCATTCCCGAACTTGTGTTTTTTTTTTTTTTTTTTTTTTTTTGTTTTTTTTTCATGCTTGGGTGCCGATAAAGTGCTGGCCATGGCCTCTTGCAATGTTTTTTTCTTTTCCACAGGGGGCAACATTTCCTTTTTTTCCATGTTAGCGCTTTGTTAAAGCACGATATAAACCAATATGTATGTATTGCATTGTACTTTGGACAGCTGCCCGCATTTCAAGTTTATATGACTTCAGACCCATATACTTTAGGAATTACAGTAAAGTCTCGTTATATCGATATCGGATATATCGATAGTCCCGGTTATATCGATACTATTTCTATGAACGCACTGAGAAAATTACATGCAAACAGGGTCGGATATATCGATAGTCCCGGTTATATCGATATTTTTTCGGACTCCCTTGAATATCGATATCACGAGACTTTACTGTACGTGTTTTTTTTATAGAAGAAGAGAGTCTAAGGTTTCTAACGCTGTATTGAATGTTTAAGTAGTCCTAAAACTCAATATTATGTGGGTCCTGAAATTCAAGTGACAATGCCAAAAACCCTGGCAATGGAGTGGGCACATGTCTGGCATTGAATGAGTTAATTTTACAGTTGTAATAATAATAATAATAATAATAATAATAATAATAATAATAATAATCTTCTTCTTCTTTTCCTTTCGGCTTTTCCCTTCAAGGGGTCGCCACACCAAATCAGTGTCCTCCATCTTTAGAGGTTTGATCCGCATGTTTGTTTTGGCCAAGCTTTTACATCGGATGCCCTTCCTGACACAACCCTCTGTATTTAATAATAATAAAATTTAGTTCAAGCACCTTTCAAAGCTCTCATCTCATCTCATCTTTCAAAGCTATCAAGGACACTTTACAGTCACAGACAAGCATAGATACAATAATAAATAAAATACAATTATAAATAGAATACAATCAATAAAACACAATTATAACTAGAATACGATAAATAAAATACAATTATAAATAGAAACAGAAGATAGAGCTACACAGAAAATGCCATTTTAAGTAGGTGGGTTTTGAGATGGGATTTGAAGGTGGGAAGAGAATCGATGTTACGAATGTTGGGAGGAAGTGAGTTCCAGAGTTTGGGGGCAGAGAAGCTGAAAGCTCTGTCCCCCAAAGTGCTGAGACGGGCAGGGGGGCACACTGAGGTGGAGGGAGGAAGAGGATCTGAGGGAACGAGAGGGAATAGAAATTTGAAGAAGATCAGATATGTATGGGGGGCAAGGTTATGGATAGCTTTAAATGTATAAAGAAGAATTTTAAAGTTGATTCTATATGATATATCCATAATATGGAAGAGAATTACATATCCATAAAAATCATCTTAGCATGTATTGCACAGGCAGATGATCTTGAGCGCCTGACAGTATCTAGCACAGGGGATTAGTGACAGTGGTTTAAGTGAGTACCAAGCTGGAGCTGCAAAGACTAGAACGGGATGCCGCTCCACAGGGTTGTGCAAAATTTCAAAGGGCCACTACACAGTTAGATTTGGGTTCCTGTTTAGAGAGTTAATTGCTCGAAGGAAGAAGCTGTTTTGGTCGGATTTTGGATTTGGTGTGCATGGATTAGTAGCGCCTGCCTGAGGAGAGTCGTTGGAAAAGGTAAGCAGGGTTCAAAGGGTCCAGTAGTATTTTCTGTGTCCTTGTCTTGGGTCTTGCAGTGTGCAAGTTCCCGCGGGTGAGTAGGCCGGTGATAATGATTTTTTTCTGTTGGCTGTCCATTGAAGTCGGATTTTGTCCATTTTTACTGCGTTGGAAGAACACAAGATTGATTCAATGACTGCAATGTAGAACTGTCGTAGCAGCTCCTGTGGCAGGCCATGCTTCTTCAGCACCCTCGGAAAGTACATTAGTTCATTCATTCATTTATTATTATTATTTTTTGCAATGGTTCACTTTAGTTGCACTCAGCTGCTATACTTAATGTGCAACGGGCCTCACTCACTTTGCCAACACCAAGAAACTTATGTTTAGTTACTTGAAAAGTTGTGACATAATCGTTATCAGTGTGTGTACACGTAGACTTATGTAAGCAGACCACGTGTATTCAGCTGACCCCGGGTCTGCTGTTTACTTTGTGACACGCCAAATTGGAGGCCACATATTTTTGACGTGGCTCGTCAGTCGTTCTAAAACATGACACTGAGTCTTTCTTGAATTCCAATCATTTAAGTAACATGTGATTGATTGATTGATTGATTGATTGATTAATTGATTGATTGATTGATTGATTGATTGATTGATCGGTGTGCGTATTGTTGCTTTCTTTATGTGTATAGGAGAAAAAACGTGGGGAGGCAGAAATGGAAGAGTTGCGAAGAACTTATGAGACCGAAGTGTGTGAGCTGCAGTGTAAAATCCAGAGGATGCAAATGGTAAGCACTGTCATTTTTTTTCTCCATAAAATTAAATGATCCACACTTTGTTTAACCCTCTCATGTACCCTGGAACCTGATCACATGATAAGCTATCCACTGTAGTAACCTGAAAGTGTTAAGTTAAATTATCTCATCAAAATCGTTGTTTTACGAGACTCATTAAATCAAGATAAGCAAAACAATATGAATAAAAAAATACAGTAAAGTCTCGTTATATCGATATTCAAGGGAGTCCGAAAAAATATCGATATAACCGGGACTATCGATATATCCGACCCTGTGCGCATGTAAATTTCTCCGTGCGTGCATAGAAATAGTATCGATATAACCGGGACTATCGATATATCCGATATCGATATAACGAGACTTTACTGTATGTGTATTTAAAGGACAACCGACGTCACTTTTTTGTTTTTTAAATGACATCAGAAAAACGTTTTATAGCATCTAAAATACCCAAAACACGCACTATGATTTTTTTATTCAAATGCAAAACACCAATAAAAATGACTTAAAGTGTCCAAAATCTGCAAAAAAATTGAGCTGCGAATTGGGCATTTTCAGAAAGTCCCGCCCCGAGTTCGTGACGTCACGCCAAGACGTCTTGCATTGCTGGAGAATAAAAACAATGGCTTCAGATTCGGATAATATGCTTTCTTATTACATATCTAGTTATGAATATGATTCAAATAGTTCTGAAGAGGAAAGCATACATGTTTACAATCGATTAAATAATTTATTCCGTGTCATTTTGAGGCAAACGGGCAGGGGGGAATGTCGCACCCAAAAATGGCGACCAGCTCCCATGAGGAATGAATCAGCCCGTTTCCACAGGCTGATAGATTCCTTTCATGGAGCTTGGACTCCCTCTGCTGGTGGCTTTTGGATGTAACATCAAGGTTTTCAGATAAACAGTGCAGCAAAATACATTGACGTGATGAAGGACTGCTACAATGTGTCTTTTTGTCGGTCAGGGGGGGTGTCCTTTCATGACGTAACGTGAGGACTCGTCACCAACTCAAAAACAAGACTTCCTGAATGTTCAGCGCGAGTCTTAAAACGCAAAATATAGCTATATGCGATGGAATCTTTGTAAAATACACTCAGTAGAAATCATTTGAAGCCATTTTACTAATTATGGACACAACTTGTCCAGAGACGTCGGTTGTCCTTTAAAAGTAAAATAAACATTTTGTTCATGATTTTTTTTCTTTTCCAATTCAAATGTCCAGTATTTTGAAAAAATAATACGAAGGAATAACCACCTTTCTTTTCGTAAATGACTTTTGCCAGCGGAATCACACATATGGCATGATGTAAGTAGCTGGAATTTTATGACTATAACCGATATAATATTTACAAAAAGTGAAAATAATACACACATGAAGATGAAAGGATTGGATTAAATTAGCCTTTATTAGTCTCGCAGTGGAGAAATTTACATTTCACAGCAGCAAAGTTAAAGAAGGAAGAGGAAAGGAAAGGAAGAAGTAGAAAAACAAAATACAGGAGCTGATGTAAATGCAGCCACACTCGCGGTGCCATCCCGAAGTCAAAACAAAAAACTAAATGACGAATAATGTGACACAACACAAAAGACAGAAAGTAATTAAATATTTAGCACTTTCTGCACCCTCTTTGTTGTATGAAGCAGTTCTAGTTGTAAGAGGAAAGGATCCAAGCGTCCTTTTCACCAGTGGATCTGGGACGTCATGGTTGAATGTGCACCTACACGACAAGCTAAATGTTGAATGCAAACACGAATCTATAGCATCCATTGACGAAAAGAGATTGTCTCACATCTCCTGTCCCACGTAAATCCGCTTCCAATTCCAAGCCGCGACAATTCCCAGAAAAACAACAACAAAAAAGCAGGGCTCGTGAGAGCACTTGCTCACGGCTGCCTACTCGGGTGCCATCTTTTTCTGATATGAATAGAGCTAAAATAACCACAGACAAAAAACAAAACTAAACAAACATACATTCTTCCCTTCAGCGGTCGCCACAGCGAATCAGTGTCCTCCATCTAACCCGGTTTTGTGCATAAACAAACAAACCTACATTGCTCTATCTAAAATTGCCATATACGTATTTAACATGCTAGTTTTGTAATTATTTCCAGGTGTTTTTCTATTGTTGTAGTTTTTTTTAATCATATCCATATTAAATATGTCATACAGATCGAGGAGAAGTACAATAATATCACAGTGAAGGATGAGAGTCCGGCCCTGAAGAAGAAGATTAACCAGCTCACACTGGTAAGTCTGCGGCAAGCAATGTTTTTTATTTTGTATTCTTCTTGAATCACTGTTGCATTTTGTGTGCACACCACCGCATTTTGCTCGTTGTAGGAGAATCAGCGGTTTAAACAGGAGCTACTCAAGTCCCAGACCAAAGTGGCCTGTCTGCAGAGCGACATGGACTCGCTCAAGACCGAGCTCACCGACCAGAGCATCAACTCTGAAAGGTCATTATGTCACATTGCTTTTGTTTTTCCTATGCTAGCCTGTTTTGAGAAGTTTATGTGGAATATAATTGGAATTATCCGTTATCAGGCAAAGACAGTCAGAAAGCACAAAATAAGTCAACAAGTCACGAATGTCAGCACGAACACAACTTGTTTACTGATTGATCCGCCAATGTTCAAGACCGCTACTGACAAACCCAAACACAGAAGTTAAAGATTTCACTTCCTTGAACATGAACATAATTTCAGATACAGACGCACATGTGCCAGGGCTGCTGCAGCAAAATTTTAGGTCATGACACAAGATAACAAAGTTATATTCAGAAGCTAAAAAATGCACTTCTTTGTTAGCAAAGATGCTAGCGCTAACACAACAAATGCCGTGCCCTGGCTGGTCCCGCGATGTTAAATACCACGATAGAATGTAACAATAACAGAGTCAGAACTGAAATAATACAAGTATCTGTACAGTAAGCACAAATGCTAACTTTTCCACTCAATAACACGATAATCATGACGTGGTTAAAAGCTAAAGAATCCACATCTGAAAACAATGTATGTATATGTTTTCCCTGTATTTTACACATTGTTTTTTTTATATCATTTCAAATAATGTACGGTATACTACTACTTTTATACGGGAAAAACAAATTGTGAACCGATCTTACAAAGACCATTTTGACTCAAATCCAGTTCGTCACAACTGATGGTAGCCAACGACAATGCTGCCGCCGATCGATCGCTACTATTGTCAACAGTAAAAGTAATCCTCAATCATGTATTTTTTTATCACTGTGTACGGTCGAATTAAAAAAAGCGTTTTTTTTTTTTAACATTTCAAATAATGTACGGCGTACTACAACTTTTATGCGGAAATTGTAAACATTTATAAGGGCAGCTATTAGCCAAGGTTGACAGCTGTGATATTATCGAGCACTACAGGAGATAATAAAGAATTATTAGAAAGTATTGCTTTTAACCAGGGGTGTCAAACTATTTTTTTCGGTGCAGGCTAGTTTGAAGTCACGTCTTTGGCCGTAGGGCAAATGCCAAATCTCAACGTTATTTATCTACCATAACAATTGTACATTTTGGTCCAGATTTCAGCAAGGATCATGTAAGATGACACACATGATTTGCTCCCACGGGCCACATAAAGTGACATGGCGGTCCGGAACTGGCCCCCGGGCCTTGACTTTTACACATGTGGTTTAAACTATATTATTGGAAAGAATGCTGTGTAATGATGCAGCTTTTGGATACATTTCTACTTGCATTGGGGCCAGAGTGGGGTAGTATGCCCCCCCCCCCTACTTGTAGCAGATGGAGCTCTGGTGAAGATCACCTCAAACTTCTCAATCACCTTTAGCCATTCAGTGTCAGAGATGGACAAAAAGCCCCCCAGTTAATGTCTCCCAGAGAATAAGGGGAGTTTCTTTTTTGTCACGGGGCGAAACAGGATATCCTGGAGCAAGTACAGACACACAGTGTGTGGTTGTTGCTTAGCAACACAACACAGGCAAGGCAGCCGTTCTCCTCGCTGTTGTTTTTCTTATCATATATGACCCAGACAATCGTGTTGGGGAGCCACGGCAATGTGAATGACATGCGACTCATGCAATCACGATTGTCACATCTCATTCAAAGTCAAACAATTTGAAAATAATCTATCAGCATCAAAG
The DNA here is from genome assembly GCF_051943395.1 of Hippocampus bargibanti. Taxonomy (NCBI): domain Eukaryota; kingdom Metazoa; phylum Chordata; class Actinopteri; order Syngnathiformes; family Syngnathidae; genus Hippocampus; species Hippocampus bargibanti. The sequence goes on along the minus strand of NC_142737.1, from coordinate 13,676,287 downwards.
AAGGTTTTGTTCACAAAGAGAGGATTTAAAATTTATTGACTGAATTGTAATTTTTTGAAAATTTTAGTCTTGAAAAAATACAAACATAGAATTTCTGTTCAAAAAATGTAGTATAAAAATAAATTCCAAAAAAGAAACATTATTTGAGGGTGCAATAAATAAAGTATATCAGACAACAATCACAAATATTGTCAAATACAGATATCAATCTGATCAATAGAAAACACGTTTTTTACACCCCCTCAACCCCGCACACACACATTAAAGTTATGTGTACTGTATGAGGCGCACCGAAAAGCCTTATATTCAGTTGTTGTTTTGTTGTCACAAAAGATGTGAAGTAATATTTAGCCACAACTGGTCTCGCAACTACTCTCTGCAGTCATTGACCCTGTAAAAGTAGTGTGTAACCCCAGCCTCTAATGTAGCGTCTTATAATGTGGTGTGCCTTATATTTGGAAAACGTTTTCATTCATTGAAAGTGCACCTTATAGTCCGGTGCACCTCATACACCGGAAAATATGGTAGCTTGAAAGGTGTGAAATATCCATCTTGCTCACATAAGCAACATACTGTATTTACTGCTTGTTTATGATTGAAATTGATGTTATTTGCAGAGACGAGGAGCTAATGAAGCAGTTTTCCGAGGAGCGCGACATCCTAGAGAGCCAGATTGAGATCCTACAGTGCGTTGCGCGCACACATACCAAACTTTATTTTACTTGAATTTCAGAAAAAAATATATATTGTAAAAACATCACAAAAAATAATTCACATTTTTTTTTAATTTACATACTCAAAAGGGAGGCCAACAGGAAGCTCCATGATAGCAACGATGGCCTGAGAGCCGCTTTGGAGAGGACCAGCAAGGTAGGAAAGAAGGCTGGGAAAAATGTTTTCTATTCATTTTCCTATTTTTTATGTATTCTATTAAATGTATTTTTTTATGCTCAAGAATCAAAACAATGGCTTCAGATTCGGAGAACGTGCTTTCTTGTCACTCATCCAGTTATGAATATGATTCAAATAGTTCTGAAGAAAGCATACGTTTGCAATCGATTAAGGAATTTATTCCGTGTCATTTTGAGGCATGGGGGGGGGGGGATGTCGCACCCAAAAAAGGCAGAAGATGGCGACAAAGCTCCGTGGAAATATGCTCAAAAATTTTGTCACAACACACAAGGATTCACCACCGCGTTATTTGTGTTTTCCTTCTAATTTCGCCATCAACACGGATCAGACCAAACAAATTGACAGTTTTCAGACCAAACAAAGTACCGCAAAATGCATTGAGGTGATGAAAGGACTGCTACAATGTGTCCTTTCTCGGTCAGGGGCGTTCCTTCCGTGACGTGATGTTACGACTCGTCACCAACTCAAAAACAAGACTTCCCGAATATTTAGCGTGAGTCTTAAAATGCAAAATGTGGCTATATGCGGTGGAATCTTTGTAAAATACGCTCAGTAGAAGTCATTTGAAATGATTTTACAAATTATGGACACAACTTGTCCGAAGGCGTCGGTTCTCCTTTAAAGGACAACCGACATCACTTTTTTGTTTTTTAACTGACAGCAGAAAACCGTTTTATAAAACACCAATAAAAATGACTTAAAGCATCCAAAATCTGGGTGCAAATGGGTGCAACACGAGGTCCCCAGACCAAACAAGTACAGCAAAATATATTGACGTGATGGAAAGACCGCTAGAATGCGTCTTTTTTCGGTCAGGGGCGTTCCTTTCGTGACGTCACGTACGGACTCGTCACCAACTCAAAAACAAGACTTCCTGAATATTCAGCCCGAGTCTTAAAACGTAAAATATAGCTATATGCGGTGGAATCTTTGTAAAATACGCTCAGTCGAAGTCATTTGAAGCCATTTTACAAATTATGGACACAACTTGTCCTTTACTATAAACGAACTATATAAATGAACATGTATGTATTACATTGTATTTTGGACAGCCACCCTCATTTCAAGTTCATAATACTCCATACCAATATAATTTAGGAAATACCTTTTTTTTGATGAAAGAAGAGAGGCTAAGATTTCCAAGCCTGTACTGAATGTTTATGTAATCCTAAAAATCAATATTATGTGGATCCTGGAATTCAATTGACGAAAACCCCGGCACTGGAGTGGGCACATTTTTGCACGTCTAGCAGTGAATGAGTTAATATACGGTAAACCGCTGCATACTCGTAGTTTAGTAATCATTGATTTGTATTTCCGCAGATTCGTTTTGAATTATATTTTCATATGAATGAATTAATTATGGAGTTTTTTTCAATCGTTTTTTTCATGGAAAACACACTGGATGCTAATTAGCATTTCCATTTGTGTTTTTGATGGGAATTGGCCTCTTTTACAAATGACCTTGCCCATATCTCTGTTTTTAAAATCAAAGTGGCCCTTGTTACATAAAGCGGTGTATTTTTTGTGTTACAGTCAAGTAACAGTGCCACCAAGGACAGACTCCGAAGTAAAAGCCTCGCCTACCCGTCGCCATACGCTCTTGACAGGTGAGACCGAATTTCTTGCTCCTAATTTCATCCTAATGGAACTATCCATCCATCCATTTTCAACATTGCGTATCATGAAAAGGGGCGTGGCAAGCTGCGAGAGGCATTCTGCCTCAAATGAATGCATCAGAAAGGCAGCGTAAGGGCCCGTTGAACACAAATTGTACCTTTTGTTATTTTTATTCAAGAAGCAGTTTCCTCACTAAACTTTTGTTTATTTAAGCGTTCAAACTTGATGAACCAGCTTTTGAAAGTGCCCTCCAGCCACTCAACATAAAAATCATCCTATTCCAAGGATGGGCAACTTTCAACCATGCACTTCCTAAACAGTTGTGTAACGTGTTCATACGTGCAAAATGCATGCTCATAATATATTTAGAGTGATCTATTAACAGTGTCTGAAACTCATGACAAAAAGTTAGCGGACTCCCGGGCAGACAACTCTGAAAAGTTGCCAGCCCGGCCATCTAGTTGCCTGCCCCATTTTTCACAACTTGAAACACAAGACGACTAAGCGCAAAAAAAAAACCATTGTTGCAAAGTATAAAGGATTTTTTAAATTAAGGAAGTACCTACCACAAATGCTCCCTTGCTTAATTTATGGTGAATATCCCTTGCTGAAGATTTAGCTCTCAAGTACACTTTTCAGTCACGGTATAGTCCGACGAAGCACAAAACAGGCTTATGATTGGCTGCCGTGCCGAGTATGCAAATTGCCAAATGAACGTTGCTTCGGACTATACCGTGACTGAAAAGTGTACCTGAAAGTCCACGTGGCTTGTAGCGGTTTGCTTGTCGGTTTTGATTTATTAAATAAAACAAACGTTTGATTTGAAAAAAAAAAAAAAAAACGTTTTTAATTTTTTTTTCTTGAAGAAGTTGTCGGCCACCTGGGCCGAGACGTTTTGAAAGTTATACGCCCGACGTAAAAGTTGTACGCCCCGGGCATTTGGGAAGACGTTATTTCAAACACTGCTATTAACTCATTCACTGCCAGACGTGCAAAACATTGTCTACTCCAGTGCCAGGGTTTTTGTCATTGTCACTTGAATTCCAGGACCTACAAAATATTAAGTTTTAGAACTACATCAACATTGAATTCAGCGTAAGAAACCTTAGACTCTCTTCTTTCATCAGAAAAAAAGTTAATTCCTAAATGAGTTTGAAATGAGGGTGGATGTCCCAAATACAATGTAATACATACATATTGGGTTATATAGCGCTTTAACAACAGCTGAAGCTGCAAAAAGTGCTAACATGGAAAAAAATGGAAATGCTGCCCCCTTCTGTAAGGGAAAAAACATTGCCAGAGGCCATGGTTTATCAGCACCCAAGCATGAAAAAATAAAACCCAAACAAATTCAGGAATGGCACTCTACATCATATTTTCAATTCCCGAATACATCCGTTCATGACAATCTATAAGTTATTGGGGCATGTTTTTGGAATGTGGGAAGAAATAGGTAAATACAAAAACAAACAAACAAACAAATAAATAAGCAGATAAATAAATACACAAACAAATTAAATAAGAAAATAAATAAAAAGACATGAATACACAAACAAATAAATAAGTAAATATGTAAATAAAATAGCTACTGTGAGTACCGTCACAAAAGGAAGGTTTTTGGAGAATGTGTTTTATCAGCGTTTTCTTTTTTTGTGTGTCCTAAGTTGCATTGTTGATTTTTTTTCTTTTGGCATTGTTTTTTTTCATGTGATGTCATATTTGGGATTTTTCCCAATTTTTTTTTTACCAATTTTCCAATTTTTGCCTGTTTTTTTTTTCTCGAAAATGTCATGAATTTTATCATTTTTTTGTAATTAATTTGCAGACTGCCCATTGATGATCCCTGCTCTGTAATTTACGCCAATTTCTGCTTCCTCTTGTCAGATTCTGCCAGCGTCCAGACGACTTCTCCATTTATGGCAGACGACCCAGCAGCGATTCACTAGCCCTGGCGCTGTGCGACCCGGGACTGAAACGACGAAACAGCAGCGAGTGTGAGGAGGACAGCCTGCCCGAAATCTATATGGACAGCGGCCTGTCCACGCTGCGAGGCTCGCACGGCGGATACGACTCAGAACAGGAGGTCAAAGGCTTGGAAGAGGAGGAAGAGCAGGAGGAAGAAGAGCAGGAGGAGGTGGAGGGGGAAAAAGGCAACGAAAAAATCGAGAAGTTTGTCGATAACAGCTTGACCAAGGAGATCTCTGACACTGAGGTGCCAAAAAAAAACATTTTAACATTTATACACATTATTTGTTCCTATATTTCATACGCAGTGTGAAGACACAAAGTTAAAATATTTTTCCCCATGTAATTTTTACTAATATATTAGTTTTCTATTGGCTGGCTACTAGCTAGCTAGTTTTCTATCTATTTAAGTTACTTCCGGGTTGAGTGAACGCTGGCGCGTGTGGCTGCCGCTGCTCACCCACAGAAAAACTTATCTTGTGACTGTAAAGTGACCTTGAGAGTTTTGAAAGGCCCTTAGAAATGGAATATATTATTATTATTATTATTATTATTAATTTTTTTGATGACTTAGGCCGACTACGTTATTGTATTTTACTGTTAGTGATGTGAGGGAGCGTCTGAAAATGATCTATATTTTATATCATATTTTGACAAACAGGAAAGATGTGAATCCTTCATCTGTTTCCAGGCACTTCTGTCCCTGATCAGATGTTGAGTTGATTGACAAGCTGAGCAAATGGCATAAAAACAGCTCTGCTTCCCTCTGCTGGTCAAATCGAGAATCAACGTTATATAAAAACAACCCACTCCTACTAAATTGCCACAATATACTCCGGCAGACATCCTCCAATTTTTTCCAAGCATACCTTTTGGTCACCAATTGATTTGATTGACATACATTTGTGTTTTGATGCACATTAACCGGCCACTACATTTGGTACACGCTTGCGTACAATTTACCGTAATTGTTGATGCATATACAGCAGCCGGCAGAGACTCAAGATAACGAGTCAGCGTTTGGCTCTGACAGCAGCTCCGTTCTGGACTGGAAGCCGTCCGAACCTGTTCAGGGGCCCGCTTCTATGGACCAAACCACCACCGCCCCCACACGCACTAGAAAACCCATCAGCGCCATCAGTGTGCAGGTGAGACTAATTGAGATGGAAAGTTTCAAACATTGAAATAAGACATTGTGATGTCCCTGCGTTGTTGTCTTTAGAGGGAGGACAATGACAGTGGCGATTTAGGCTACATGACGTCCGAGAAGGCTTACAGGATCGTGATGGCCGGAGATGCCGCCGTGGGCAAGTCTAGCTTCCTGCTGCGACTCTGCAAGAACGAGTTCAAACTCAACTCCAACGCCACCCTGGGTGAGATCAGCAGCTTTCAATCCATGCTTTGTGATGATGATGATGATGATAATGATAGAGTTTAAAGTCATCTGTCAGTGAAGATTTGAAGCACAACTTTGTTTGAAAGCAGTACTGTGTGCATTGCAACTTCATGAACCCCCTTCATGCACTAAGAATGAAAACTTGATAAAAGCTGTCCATGAAAGGATTAAGGTGACAGCTAATAATATTTTTTGGATGTATTTATTTATTGATGTATTTGTTTATTTTTACTTTATTTATTTGTTTATTTAATTAATGACTTGTTTATTTGTTTGCTTATTTATTTGTCTTTTTATTTATTCTCTTATGTAGTTTGTTTGTGTATTTATTTATTTGCTTATTTATTTGTTTGTTTTTGTATTTACCTATTTCTTTGGTTTTGTATGTAGTTATTTATTTGTATATATGTATATTTGTGTGTTTCTTTATTGATGTATTTGTTTATTTTTTATTGTATCTATTTACTTGTGTACTTATTTATTTATTTGCTTATTTGTTTGTTTATTTACATATTTACTGATTTATTTGCTTATTTATTTGTTTTGTTTTTGTATTTACCTATTTCTTTGGTTTTGTATGTAGTTATTTATTTGTATATATGTATATTTGTGTGTTTCTTTATTGATGTATTTGTTTATTTTTTATTGTATTTATTTACTTGTGTACTTATTTATTTATTTGCTTATTTGTTTGTTTATTTACATATTTACTGATTTATTTGCTTATTTATTTGTTTGTTTTTGTATTTACCTATTTCTTTGGTTTTGTATGTAGTTATTTATTTGTATATATGTATATTTGTGTGTTTCTTTATTGATGTATTTGTTTATTTTTTATTGTATTTATTTACTTGTGTACTTATTTATTTATTTGCTTATTTGTTTGTTTATTTACATATTTACTGATTTATTTATTTGCTTCTGTTTGTTTATTTACATATTTGCTTATTAGTTTGTTTATTTACATATTTACGTATTTATTTGTTTGTGTATTTATTTGATTATTTGTTTGTTTATTTACATATTTATTTGTTTGTGTATTTATTTACATGTTTATTTGTGTACTTATTTGTTTGTGTATTTATTTGGTAATGTATTTATTTACTTACGTACTTATTTATGTCTTTGTTTCTTTATTTATTTGCTTGTTTGTTTATTTACATATTTACTTAATTTGTTTGTGTATTTATTAGCTTATTTGATTGTTTATGTATTTACTTATTTGTGTGCTTATTTTATTTATTCACTTATTTATTTGCTTATTTGTTTATTTATATATTTACTCATGTATTTATTTGTGTATTTATTTATTTATGTATTTATTTACTTATATACTTATTTATTTCTTAGTTTCTCTATTTATTTGCTTATTTACATATTTACTTATTTATTTGTTTGTGTGTTTATTTGTTTATGTATTTACTTATTTATTTGTGTGCTTATTTTATTTATTTATGTATTTATTTATTTATGAGTTTATTTATTTATGAGTTGACAATAGATGGGTGCCCACTACCTGTTCTGAAATGTTGTAATTATTTTTTTTTTACTAGAGTTGTTTGTTGTATTTGATTATTTTTAATATCATACCTGTGATTGCTGGATGTTTTTTTTCCAGGCGTGGATTTCCAAATGAAGACCTTCATGGTGGACGGCGAGCCCACTCTGTTACAAATATGGGACACCGCTGGACAGGAGAGGTGTGCGCATGCTCGTGTGGGCCCTACTATATGCATATGCGTTACGTTTGGACTGTTATTCCATATCCAGATACCGTAGCATCGCCAAGTCTTACTTCCGGAGAGCTGATGGCGTTCTGCTGCTGTATGACGTGACATGTGAAAGGAGCTTCTTGAACGTGAGGGAGTGGGTTGACATGATTGAGGTAAACGGCTAACGTCTGACTCTTACATGGCATTCTAACATTTGGATGTTTATTCTATTCTTGCTTTTGTTCTATTTATACAAGCAGCAGATATGTAAGTGTTATCAAGAGACTCTTGAACTATGTAATGATGCATTGAGATGATTTGTAGTGGTGTCGTCTCTGTGTGTGTGTGTGTGTGTGTGTGTGTGTGTGTGTGTGTGTGTGTGTGTGTGTGTGTGTGTGTGTGTGTGTGTGTGTGTGTGTGTGTGTGTGTGTGTGTGTGTGTGCGCGTGTGTGTGTGCGTGCGTGCGTGTGTGTACACAGGAGATAGCTCAGGAAGACATCCCCATCATGCTGGTTGGTAATAAGTGTGACCTCAGGCAAGGGGCAGCCAATTGTGTCCCCACCAGCTATGGCGAGAAGCTGGCAATGGTATGATGATACAAATGTAGAGTAAACAAACCATCACTGTTTGTTGGGCAGAAGACCAAACATTGATTTGAAAGGGCAAAAATCCAATAATAATACGACTACTACTACTACTAATAATAATAAATAATAATAATACATTTGATTTCCAAGCGCCTTTCAAAACTGTCAAGATCACTTTACAGTCACAGGATAAGTTTTTCTGTGGGTGAGCAGTGGCAGCCACACGCACCAGCATGCACTCAACCAGAAAGTAACTCAAATAGTTTAAGCCAAAGAAAAAATGAACAAATACATACATGGATAAATAAATACATACATGAACAACACAAATAAATACACAAATAAATACATAGATGACTGACTGAATGAAAATAAACAAATAACACAAATAAATAAATAAACACAACTGCGACTGAACATGACTGCCTGATTGAATGAGTATAAATCAACAAATAAATACAGCGATAAATAAATAAAAAACACACAAATAAATAAATGACAAATGATGACTGGCTGAATCAATATAAATAAATCAATAAATACACAAATAAATGAATGAATGTATGAACATAAATAAACACACTAACAAATCAATAAATGTAAATACACAAATAAATAAATGACTGAATGCATGAACATAAATAAACACACAAACGAATAAAAAAATAAATCAGAAACTCCACCCATCAGTTTAACACGTGATTGGCACCAAGATGGCGGTCAAGAACACATGACGGAAAAGCCTTTATTTTATGCAAAGTGGGATTTTCGGTGACTAACAAAGAATTAGAGAGGTCAAATCCAGGTTCAGAAAGTGAAACAAATACATGTAACTCATTTTTATAAAGTAATTTACTGTAAGAAATCGTCATCTTCTTAACCCTTTCATGCACCTTGATAACATGGTAAGCTGTCCACTAACGGCTGTCACTTCCAGGGTTAAAATAATTGTCCATTTTTTCAGAAAGCACAAAAAATAAATAAAAACTGAACCAGTCTTATTTTCTTTTACATCGTAATAATTTATTTTTAGGCCTAGAATTCAATGTGGTGTAAAACTAAGGATGAAGCTCATTTTTGCAGATGTGGCCAGCATCCTGAGGAGAAAAAAAAAATCTAAAAAATGTTGGTCATTATTTTAAAAGGCTGATGATAAAATCCTGTCATGTCTTGTGTTGATTCCACCAGACCTACAACACTCTGTTTTGTGAAACCAGTGCCAAAGATGGCTCCAACATCCTGGAAGCCGTGCTGCACCTTGCCAGGTAAAAGCTTTGCTGCCTTCCACAAGTGAACAAGCGCATACAGTCAAATCCTCATTTACTTAGTATTTTCTGAACCTAGCTGTTTTTTTTACATTTTTTTACACAGTGGAGAAATGTACCTTTCACAGCAGAAAAGTGATGAAAGTAAGAGGAAAGGAAATGAAGAAGTAGAAAAACAAAATACAGGAGCTGCTGTAAAGGCAGCCACTCTCGCGGGCAAAAACAAATAATGTGACACAACACAAAAGACACAGACGGTCATTCAATCTTAAGCACTTTATGCACCCTCTTGGATTAAAGTGTCCTTTTCACCAGTGGATCAGGGACATCATCCAGGTCGTTATTTTTGAAAGACGCTTAAAAACAAAATGTGTTATTTTTAGTAATTTAGGACAGCCTGGAGCCCAGAGTTGGTAGCTTCGATTTAATAATTTGCAATCACCAGTCTGTTCTAAAATGTCATGGTTATTTCCCTTTTTAAAAATGTATGAATGTATTTAGGTATGTATTTTTTATGTATTTTGTGTATCTATTTATTTGTTTGGTCATTCATTCATTGACCCATTTATTTATTTGTGTTTTTATTTGTGTCATTATATATTTTTATTTATTCGTTTGTATATTTATTGGTTTATTTATTTTATTTGCTTATTTATTTATCCGTGCATTCATTCACTCGTTCATTCATTCACCTATTCATTTATTTATTTATTTTAATTTATATATTTCTGTATTCATGTATTTATTTGTGTATTTGTGTCGTTATTTATTTTATTGGTTTATTTATTTATCCGTTTATTCATTCGTTTGTTCATTCATTCATTCACCACTTCATGTTACTTACGGGTTGAGTGAACGCTGGCGCGTGGCTGCCGCTACTCACCCGCAGAAAAGATATCCTGTGACTGTAAAGTGTCCTTGAGAGTTTTGAAAGGCACTGAAATATATTATTATCATGGTGAAATGTGCGCATCTGCTACAAGCAAACACGAAGCTGTAGCATCAATTGACGAAAAGAGATCATGTCCATCGTAAATCCGCTTCAATTCCGACCTGCAACAGTTCCACATATATATATATCTTATCTTAAGAGCACATAATTACAGTTCAAATCGTTTTCTCCGGTTTTGTAACTCAGGGAGCTGACCAAACACGGCAAGTTGGACCAGACAGCTCATTACCAGTCGCTACCCAATTTAGACGCTCCCAGGAAAAAGCCCAACTTCTCCTGCTGCAACTGATCCACTCGTTGGGTCTGGATTGCGACTGATGTTGGGTCTGGATTTTTTATTTGTTATTTTTTAAAGCAAAATGCAGCAAATGGAACAAAGACTTTATGGTGATGAAGATATTAGAAGTGACTGGAAATATTGCAGAGCATATTTATGCAACACAACGGCAACTTTTGTCATTCAAAAAAAAATGACACAATGTACTGAATTTTTTGGGTGTTTTTGCCTTTTGGAAATCTTTGCTTCATCTCATGCTAGTCTCTGCTTATTTGCCATCACTTCACGCACTTTGAAGATCCGACGGACGCGATGTGAAGGCTTTAAGAAGGATGAGAAAAAGTTTTGGGATGTGACATGTTTCTTGAAGAAGGATAGCAAATTATCTTTGTGTTTGTTTTATTGTTTTTGTTTATTTTTTGTTGTGCTTTGTTTCGCATGATTTGGTGGCGATGAGCTCAATCGCCCATTGTTTTGTTGTCCAAGAGTAATTGTCTGCATTTTTACACAAAATAAATGTCTTATTTTACCCATTGTGATATGATTGTCGCCCTGCAGTGTTACACTCGTACTTGTTATGATTTTCTCAAGTGGATCGATTGGGATGTGTTTGATCATATCTGTGAATTACTGTTCTTATCTTTTTAAATCATTCGCTTGCCAGACATGGAAAAATGTGTCCACTCCAGTGCCAGGGTTTTTGCCATTGTCACTTGAATTCCAGGACCCACAGAATATTGAGTTTCAGGACTACCTAAACATTCAAAGACAGTGTTAGAAATCTTAGACTCTCTTCTTTCATCAGAAAAAAAAACAAAACTCATTTCCTAAATTATATGGGTCTGGTGTTATATGAGCTTGAAATGAGGGCTGCTGTCTAAAATAGAATCAGTGTCTGAAACTCATGACAAAAAGTTAGCGGACACCAGGGCAGACAACGCTGAAAAGTTGCCTGCCCCATTTTTCACAACTTGAAACACAATTGTTTTTATTAAGGATGTACCTACCACAAATGCTTCCTTGCTTAATTATTGTAAATATCCCTTGCTGATGATTTTGCTCCAATTGTCATATGTCCATACACTATTCATCATGTTGCGCAATGCAATGTTTGTGTTGCGTCGTCTGCTACAAGCCACGTGAACTCCTCTTTCCACCATGCTTTTAATAATAATGATACATTAATTTCTAAGCGCCTTTCAAAACTCTCAAGGACACTTTACAGTCACAGGATAATGTACGTTTACATTTTGTAGCGTCATAAATTTTGTTAGCTTCTTTTGATTCTGTCTTTTGGGGCCGAGGTTCTGAGCATCTACTTTGGAAAATGATATGCAAATGTTATATATAACCTTATATCGCTCGGGAAAGTCAGGAAGCACAAAGCAGGCTTCTGATTGGCTGCCGTGCCGAGTATGCAAATTGACACACGAACCGAAATTCCAACATTTCTAAATCGGAATAATTTATTCTGATTTCGCAACCTGCTTTCAAATGTTTGCTTTATTGAATAAATTAAATGTCTGCTTTGTTTTCTTGAAGAAGTTGTCGGCCTCCTGGGCGGAGATGTTTTGTAAGTTGTACGCCCGACGTAAAAGTTGCACGCCCCGGGCGTCCGGGCAGACGATTTTTCAGACACCGATAGAATGCTATACATAAAGATTGGTATAGAGTGGTTCAACAAAAGCTGAAGCTGGAACAAAGAGCTAACATGGAAAAAAGGAAAATGCTGCCCCCTTGTGGAAAAGAAAAAAAAACATTGCCAGAGGCCATGGCCAACGCTTTATCGGCACCCAAGCATGAAAAAAAAAACAATTAGGACAAATCCCAACAAATTCGGGAATGGCGCTCTACGTCATATTTTCAATTCCCGAAAAAATTGGTGAATGGCAGTGAATGAGTTAATGAACCATGCGACATTGCCAGCTCGACGTTTACTTCAGTAATTCTTTGGCTCTTGTCCTCCAATTAACAGCATGTCAACATAGCCCTACTTCACTGCATTCTGCATTTCCACCACTGTCTCTGTCTCCATGCTTTGCTTTGTCGCCGAAGGGTAAGTATGAATTGAGAAATGTCTGAAAGTGAATATTGGAATAGTAGGAGCACTACTATCCAGCACAGCCACTAAGGCTGCCGTGCTGGATCCTGCTTGGTCACTGCAAATGTCATTTTGCTGCTGATGGATTATGCGCTACAATTGCTACGTTTAAAGGACAACCGACGTCTCCGGCCGGACAAGTTGTGTCCATAATTTGTAAAATGGCTTCAAATGACTTCTACTGGGCGTATTTTAATAAGATTCCACCACATATAGCTATATTTTACGTTTTAAGACTCGCACTGAACATTCAGGAAGTCTTGTTTTTGAGTTGGTTACGAGTCCGTACGTGACGTCACTAAAGGTTCCCCCCCCCCCGACCGACAAAAAGACACATTGTAACAGTCCATCACGTCAATGTATTTTGCTGTACTGTTTTTTTTTTTTTTTTAACCGTGTGTTACATCCAAAAGCCACCAGCAGAGGGAGTCCAAGCTCCATGGAATGAACTTATCAGCCTGTGGAAACGGGCTGATTCATTCCTCACAGCTCGGTGGGCATTTTCTTGCCTCTTTTTGGGTGATACATTTTCCTCCAATGTTGCGTCAAAATGGCACGGAATAAATTTTTTAATCGATTGCAAACATGTATGCTTTCCTCTTCAGAACTATTTGAATCATATTCATAACTGGATGTGTAACAAGAAAGCATCTTCTCCGAATCTGAAGCCGTTGTTTTGATTCACTAGCAATGCAAGACGTCTTGGCGTGACGTCATGAACTGGGGGCGGGACTTTCTGAAAATGCCCAATTCGCAGATCAATTTTTTGCAGATTTTGGACACTTTAAGTCATTTTTATTGGTGTTTTGCATTTGACTAAAAATATCAGCCTGCGTGTTTTGGGTGTTTTAGATGCTATAAAACGTTTTTCTGATGTCAGTTAGGAAACAACAAAAAATGGTGTCGGTTGTCCTTTAATTTGTAATTATTCGATAGAATGCCATTCATGTGTGATTCATGTTTCAAATCGCTGCAGAACTCGTTGCCAAATATCGGCCACTTTGGTCACATATGGTCGCCTTGCTCAGAATTTAGAATGAGGAGTTTGGGTCAGAGTAAACTCCTAGGAATCAGCATAAGGATGAAGTTAGGATGGCAGAAAAGTAAATAATCTAAAAAATGGGTTCAGCTTGCATGCAGCAGACGTCCAGATGGTTGTGTTGTGAGCATATGTGATGTCATACGCTATCTTCAACCCAGCCAAGCAGAAACTATTGAATAGCGCTCGCCAAGTGGGTAGAACGTGGCCTCTATCTGAAGGGTCATCGGCTCACACCCCCTCCCAAATGATCCCCCTCATATCTCTCATGAACATATAATACTTTTAAAATGGAACAGTAAACAACTGCATATGTATTTGATGTCTCTTTGAGTGCATTGAAAAGACAAATGAAGACATCATCTTTTTTTCCCCCTCGTCGGCTGCTTGTTAGCATCATCAAAGCTTTTTTTCCCAATGACATATGTTCTTCATTTTACACCAGTGATGAAGACGCGTCTGTGTGTCTATTTGTGTGTGACTCCCCCATCTGTTGACATTGTCACGCGAGCGGTGAGGCGAGACCGTTCATTTGTCAGACAACAGGTGGGGCAGCAAGTGGGGGTGGTGGGTGGGTAGTAATTAGATAAACGGAAGACGCTGCAGCACGAAGGTTAATGACAGTCATGAATATATTTGTGTACGGTAATGAATATATTAGTGTGACGAATGAGGAGGGCGCCAGACCATTAAGACCATTTTGAACCAAACATTTTCACAAAAATATGAATTATGCATGGCTAGCCAGCTCTATTAGATAGCTAATAGATAGCTAAATAACTAGTCGCCAGTAGATAGCTATTAGATAGCTAGCCAAATATCTAGTCAGATAGCTAATGGATAGCCAGATAGCTAGCCAGATAGCCAGCCAGCAATGGCAAAAATGGCAAATAGATAGCTCGGTAGCTAGCTAGATAACTGAGATTGAATGGACTTTACAAGCAAAAATATATACAGGTAATACCACAGCTATCATGTATCTTATTTGTTCATTCATTCGTTTGTTTATTTATTTATGTTTGTTTTTGTGTGTATTTATTTATTTATTCATTGATGTTTTTTGTTTATTTATTTTTGTGTTTTTTTGTTGTTTATTTATTTATGTTTATTAATTAATTTATTTGTGTTTATTTATTTATTCATTGATGTATTTTTGTTTATTTTTGTATTTTTTGTTGTTTATTTATTAGTTTATTTATTTATGTATTTATATGTTTATTAATTTATTTATTTGTTGGTTTATTTATTTATTTATTCATTCATTGATGTATTTTTTGTTTATTTATTTTTGTTGTTTATTTATGTTTATTAAGTAATTTATTTGTTGGTTTATTTATTTGTGTTTATTTATTTATTCATTGATGTATTTGTTGGTTTATTTATTTATTTATTCATTCATTGATGTATTTTTTGTTTATTTATTTTTGTGTTTGTGTGTTTATTTAGTTATTAGTTCATTTTTATTTATTTGTTTGTTTATTTATTTAATCAAAAGAAAAATGTCTGCAAAAGTGAGATGTGAATCTGTGGATACCAAGGTAGTGATGTCCACATGAAATATAATATGAAATAAATATATATAAAATAATAATACAAAAAGCTTACTAAATAAAAGAAACAAAATGACTGTGTATAGTGACAGCAAAAGCTTTTCCTTTCAAAATTAGATTTCACAAAAATATGGAAACATTGTAATAAAAATATACATTATAATTGGCAAAAATAACAAAATGGTCCTCTTTAGAAAAAAGACATCAAGATAATTTGGCAAAATGTCACTGTTATTGAGTAAAATATATTTTTTTCATCTTGTTTTGAAACAAAAAAAATGTTGAGTTCAGGGTAAATCTTAACAAAATTCTAAAATATAATCAAAATATATATCATCTAAATTATTTTGTTAACAACTAACACAAATCTATCAAAACAATATTTCAAAACAATCTTTTGAGAAACGAAGCCAGTAAATTAATACGTAAAAAATGTCAGAAAACAGTTTTGTGTGAGTGTTCACATAATTGCATCGTTATATGGTACATAATGTGTCATCAATTGTGATTGGGTTTGAAGCAAAATACACCATAAAAATAATGACGTAAAAGCTCATTTGCATTTTTTACTGTTCAAAGCACTGCTTGCAATGTCCATTTGTAACGCTAGAGGGCAGCATCTGCCACATTCGTCTTCAAATCTTACTACTGGTCATTAAACATGCGACACAGCTCAAATATTTATTAAACAGTTTTATTAAATATTTTGATTTATATTAAATTAAAATATTAATATTGATTAACATTTATGCTCAAACATTCGAATGTAACCCGTGGTAAATTTTCCGCTTAATTGTATTTGTATGTTATGATTATTACTATTATATAGTAGTTGTCGAAGTAGTAGATGTAGGAGTACGGGTAGTAATCGTAGTTTCCATCTGTACGACATCTAATTTCAGTTCTTACATTTTGTTTCATACATAGAACATATGTTCTATTGTTTCATGAAAAGGTTTCTTCAGCCGTCATCTGTACTTGTTTGAAGGTGTCAGACGTTTCGCTTCTTATTTAATTTTATTAGCAAAACCAAAGAGAGACAAAAGGGTAAATTTCAAAAATTACTTTTACTGAAACAATCTCAGCTACTGGTAAACACGCAAAAAATTAGGAATGAACAGTTTGCAAGGGAGAATTGGATCAAAAATTTGTCAGACAGAGATCTCTCAGAGACAGAAAAGGCGGTACTTACCAAAGGTTTAAATTTCTCAGTGACTCCTAAAACTATACCTACAATAGATTACATCACGGCTACTGAATCGGCTATTAAAAATAACAAACTTTCGTATGCAGAGGCAGATGATCTACGCATTAAAATATCAGCTCTTCTCAGTAGTGCCAAACTTCCTCCGTCCAACATAACATGAGAAGAGAGAAAGGCGTTAACTACTCTACAAAAAGACAAAAATATTACTATTCTGCCAGCAGACAAGGGCAGATGCACAGTGCTTCTCAATTTTTTTAAAAAAATTGTACAGATGACGGCTGAAGAAACCTTCTCATTCTCTTATCCAAGAAACTTCGTCAGCAAACTAAAGTCTTACTGGTAGTTTAGGCCATATATAGATATATATATCCCTACTGTCCAGACATGGCTATGCTATGATAGGTCCCACCCCTCAGGGTGGGGGGAGCAGAGGACTACTCCCTGCCGCTCCACTGATTGTTCCTATTGTTCTGACTAACTACTGGCCTGATTGCCCCACTTCCACCGGTATCACCTCATCAGTATTACTAATCCTATTTTGCCTAAGTAGGCTGTTGTACGAACGATTCAAATTGAACCTCACCCCACCATATCGATTTAAAGAAGGATTTTGCTGTTTTATGAAAATTGCTTCTTTTACTCCCCTTTCAAACCATCTATGTTCTTTCGCTAAGATTTTAACCTCATTGTCGTCAAATGAGTGGTTGCTAGCTTTTAGGTGC
Source organism: Hippocampus bargibanti (assembly GCF_051943395.1). NCBI lineage: Eukaryota > Metazoa > Chordata > Actinopteri > Syngnathiformes > Syngnathidae > Hippocampus > Hippocampus bargibanti. The sequence goes on along the minus strand of NC_142737.1, from coordinate 13,658,982 downwards.
AAATGTACTGCCGATTGAGGCCCACTAGTATTATTGGATTGGATTGGGTATTCCTTTATTAGTCTCACAGTGGAGAAATTTACATTTCACAGCAGCAAAGTGATGAAAGGAATGAAAGTAGAAAAACAAAATACATGAGCTGCTGGAAAGGCAGCCACTCTCGCGGCGCCGTCTTGAAGTCAAAAGAACAAAAAAAAAAAAACTAAATAACAAAGAATATGACAGCATAGAGACAATATGACAAAACAAAGACATAGAGAGACTTGCTGTCAGGACTTGCTGTACCCTCTTTGTGATGACATGAAGCAGTTCTAGATGAAAGAGGAGAGGATCAAAGCGTCTTTCCACCAGTGGATCAGGGACATCATGGTGGAATGTGCACGTCGACTACAAGCTAAATGTTGAAAGCAAACACGCAGCTGTAGCATCCATTGACGAAAAGAGATTGTCTCACATCTCCTGTCCCACATAAATCTGCTTCAATTCCAAGCCGCAACAGTCCCACATACGCATCGGCGCTCTGCGCTGACGCTCCTTTCTTCTTATCGCGGGCTCCTCAAACCATGCATCCATCCAGCTGCAGACTGTCCAACAGCACCGACCTTTCCGCTGAACAAAGGGGGGCTGTGAAGATGCTGCCCATTACAGGCACAAAAAAGCACAATGGTCCCTTTTGGTGTCCAGGGATGGCAGTCGGATGGCACCGACATTCCTCCCATTCAAAAACAGTACTGGCATATTCATGCTGCCGAAAAGGCGCAACCGCTCAGCACAGTCTCCTCCTTGATGAATGTCATTGTCAAAAATGATGAAAAACAATCTGTATCCGTTCCACACGACGCCCAGCAACACAAAGTGACAAAGAAAACACAAAACAAGACAAAAACAACCAAAAAAAGCAAGGCTCATGAGAGCACTTGCTGAGGCTGCCTACTTGGGCGCCATCTTGGACTTCTCCCTCCGATGTTGATAAAGTGTTTTTTTGAGAATTTGTTGAGTCTCCCCAATGTACTGCTCTTTACAATTTTCATTCTTACGATGTATTGAATAAACTACATTACTTTGTTTTTCATTTGGCAGCCTATCTTTTGGATGCACTAATTTTTGCCTTAAAGGACAACCAACGTCACTTTTTTGTTTTTTAACTGACATCAGAAAAACATTTTATTGCATCTAAAATACCCAAAACATGCCGTATGATATTTTTATTCAAATGCAAAACACCAATAAAAATGACTTAAAGTGTCCAAAATCTGCAAAAAATTGAGCTGCGAATTGGCCGTTTTTCAGAAAGTCCCGCACCAGTTCGTGACGTCACGCCAAGACGTTGCTGGAAAATCCAAACAATGGCTTCAGATTCGGATAATATGCTTTCTTGTTACACATTCAAATAGTTCTGAAGAGGAAAGCATACATGTTTGCAATCGATTAAAGAATTTATTCCATGCCATTTTGAGGCAACATTGGGGGGAAATGTATCACCCAAAAGAGTCAGAAAATGGCGTCCTACCTCCTGTGAGGAATTAATTAGCCCGTTTCCACAGGCTGATAAATTCCTTCCATGGAGCTTGGTCGCCCTCTTCTGGCGGCTTTTGGGTGCAACACGAGGTTTTTAGACCAAACAAGCTAAATAAACAGCTAAATACATTGACTGATGAGTGATGGAAGGACTACTACAATGTGTCTTTTTTTCAGTCAGGGGCGTTCCTTCAGTGACGTCACGTACGGACTCGTCACCAACTCAAAAACAAGACTTCCTGAATATTCAGTGCGAGTCTTAAAACGTAAAATATAGCTATATGCTATGCTCAGTAGAAGTCATTTGAAGCCATTTTACAAATTATGGACACAACTTGTCCGGAGACGTCGGTTGTCCTTTAAAGTGTTTATCGGTTTGAAATAAGTAGGAATTTTGTGTTGCCAAAGGACTCTCTTACACAGATCTATTGTTTAATGTAAATAAATATTTTTAATTGAAATAATTACCCAACTAATTTTACCTATGCATAAAAAAATAAAATAAAAAGCTAATATTTGACTGTCTTTTGTGTTTTGGTGTAGACATACACTAAATAAATAGCTTTCCATCACCCACACTGTACACTCTAACCTTGTTACAAAGTACATTGAGGCACATACCTGCCCATGTCAAGCGCTTTGTTACAGCTTCTGCTGTTGTTAAAGCGCTATATAAATCAATATGTATTGTATTGTATTGTATAACAAATATGTAGATTATATTAGCATATTTGACAGTAAAGCTGACTTTGAAATATAACAGTAGCTTGTTGTAAACATTTCCACTAAAATAGCCACCGGCTATGATGTAAAATATAGGATGAACATGTAAATACACAAACGTCTAAGAATGTATAACCATTTCACTTAGAAAATCGTGAAGACAGAAAAAAAATATACAGTTCATTAGACATTGGAGCAAACAAAACTAGCATTCTGTCAGGGTTATCAACACAAACAGACGTGAACGTTCACTGGGCCAAGGCCTCATCATATATTACACACTCATGATCACCATGGTAACACCAAGTGCACACACACACAACACACGCACACACACACACGCACACACACACACACACACACACACACACACACACACACACACACACACACACACACACACACACACACACACACACACACACACACACACACACACACACACACACACACACACACACACACACAGACGCTCCTAATAGGACTCTCCATCTGGCCATGTAAATCAAGAGCAACCTTTGCTGACCTCTTGGGCTGTGCAGTTTGACAGCACATCACTCCATAACTGTGTGTGTGTGAGTGGGCGTGTGTGTGTGTGTGTGTGTGTGTGTGTGTGTGTGTGTGTGTGTGTGTGTGTGTGTGTGTGTGTGTGTGTGTGTGTGTGTGTGTGTGTGTGTGTGTGTGTGCGCGTGCGTGTGTGTGTGTGTGTGTGTGTGTGTGTGTGTGTGTGTGTGTGTGTGTGTGTGTGTGTGTGAATCTAAACAATAAAGAGGGAGACTGATGCATTGTTTATTGAAAATAACTACATACATTTGGCTTATATGGCTATTGAGAGGGTATACGACATTACAAGCAGGAATGTTTTCTTTATCAACTGCAAAGAGTGACTCATTTCATTGTGGTTGACTGAACCATTTATATCTGGATGCATGTATTATATAAAACATGCATACAAGGAGTAGCACAATATCCAGAATGGAAAAAAATGTCGCAAAAACATAATTGTTTGTAATTAATTCAATTGTGTCACCATTGTACACACATATTAAGTCATATTTTTAATGAGAAAATTCTGGACAAAAGGAAAACTGGTGGTTTTTTGGCAGGGGGGCAATTTGATGACAAGACAGTTGGAATTTCAAGAGGGACATGTCTGCATTTTACCAGAATAAAGGTGTCAAATGCTATTTGAAGCGTGAAAAAAATCTTTGTTAAAGATTATAAAGTAATGAGGATAAAATATAAGCAATAATTTATACCCCCTAAAAATGTGTTTTTGCAAATAAAGCCTGAATTAAACCATGTCTACACAACAAATATTTATGAGAATAAATCATCCCTTTGCATCTAATTGTTTGCTGACAATCCCTGACATGGACGCGTATGCTAATGAGCAACTTAATTAGGCCAATCAGGTGAGTCAGAATGGCGGTCATTAGTGCTAATTGCCATGCTAATAACTTACACAAGTGTGTGTATGTCTCCGTAGAAGGGGTTTGTGTGACCTACTTGTTCAAGTCCTTCCTCACTCCCCCAAGAATGTGTGTGTGTGTGTGTGTGTGTGTGTGTGTGTGTGTGTATGTGTGTCCATCAAATCCATTAGCGTCCTCCCTGAGCGGGAGACTTGCCAACCAATCAGGCGCAGGCGTGCTTGTCAGCAGGTGTAGTCAAATGGCGGGTCAGATTTATCAAAGTGACAGAGCCCGCCGCACAGCGTGACAGTGGCATTTATCTCTCTCCATCTCACTTTCGCGCGCACATACACGCACGCACGCACACATTCTCACACACACACACACACACACACACACACACACACACACACACACACACACACACACACACACACACACACACACACACACACACACACACACACACACACACACACACTTACACGCCACATGAAAGTCACATCAGCTTGACTTTATTTAGTGCAGGATGCAAAGGATGCTCTCGCCTCAGGGGAGCGAGAGAGAGAGAGAGAGAGAGAGAGAGAGAGAGAGAGAGAGAGAGAGAGAGAGAGAGAGAGAGAGAGAGAGAGATAGAGAGAGACAGAGCGAGACCATGGATGCGGGGGAGGGGGTAGCTGCTTGAATTATGTTAAAATATGTACTGAAATAAAAGCCCAAGATATAAATACCTCGTTTTGATCTACGGCAATGCTAAGCTAATGTCACCTCTTTCCATTGCTTTCTTTTTATGAGATGGTTGCCCCTGCCAACATGGCCGCCGCCAAGACATTGGCTGTGAACCTGTTCTAGTCTGTAACTGGATACCCGTGACCACAGCGTCGCAGGTGACAGCGACAGTACAAATGGGCATTTTGAGGTTAGTAGACACCATTTTCTGTCTGTCAAATCCAGGAATCCATTGGTTCTTTCTCTGAAAATACTGTGTTGGATGCGTGCCTTTAACTCATTCACTGCCATTCACGAATTAATTCGGGAATTGACAATGTGACATCGCGCGCCATTCCCAAATTTGTTCGGGTTTTGTTTTTTCTTTTTTTCAGTGCCGATAAAGCGCTGGCCATGGCCTCTGGCAATGTTTTTTCCTTTCCACAAGTGGAAAGCATTTACCTTTTTTCTATGTTCGCGCTTTGTTCCGCGTTAAAGCGCTATATAAACCAATATGTATGTATTGCATTGTATTGTATTTTGGACATCCACCCTCATTTCAGTTCATGTAACTTCAGACTCACATAATTTAGGAATAAACTCTTTTTTTATGATAAAAAAAGAGAGTCTACGGATTCTTACGCTGCATTGAATGTTTATGTAGTCCTAAAACTTAATATTCTGTAGGTCCTGGAATTTGAGTGACAATGACAAAAACCCTGGCACTGGAGGAGTGGACATATTTTTGCACATCGTCTGGCAGTGAATGAGTTATAATGGATGGAGTGACAATGGGAGCTGAGGTCAGGGTCACTCCTTGTAAGTGTTTGCATTTTGTATCCAGGAATTGGAATGTTTTTCTGATTCACTGTATATGTTACATTAATGACAATTGTAGTAATTGTTGGGTATAACAAAAATGTGTTGTTTTTTTTATCCGGTGCAGTTCCAGATTCTGTTGCTTGGCAGAAAAAAAATCTGATAGGTATAGATATTAAAAATGTTAGATTTGGATTTATTTATGATATGGGAGACATTTTTGTTGTTTTTGACTTCAAGATGGTGCCGTAATATAAAGTGAATGCATTTACAGCAGCTGCTGTATTTTTTTTTTATTTCCCTTTCCTCTTTCATCACTTTGCTGCTGTCTCCAATGTAAATGTCTCCAATGCGAGACTAATAAAGGCTAATCCAATCGAATCCAATGCCTATCAAATTTCATCCAGTTGCAAGATGGGAATTTTCAAACATGAAGCAATTTGGGAAATTTTCTCTTTTTTTCTTAAAAGACAAGTAGGAGCGCTAGACTTCCTGCGTCGTTTTTTTCAAACACAATTTGGTGAAATTTGTCAATCATTATAACACGCTGAGTTTAATGTTGCTAAGTGTTAAATTCTTGTTTAGGGATGTGAACAATGTTTATCTACCCTTCTAGAGTGCATATGGATAGTGATATCTTTCCTTTTTTTCTTTGCGTGTGTGTGCGCGCACGTGCGTGTGTGTGTGTGTGTGTGTGTGTGTGTGTGTGTGTATGTGCGTGTGTGTATGTGTTCAAAAGAGACAGTGATATACGATTTGCTGCGACTCCCGCTGTCAGACAGCATCGCATCATGCACTTGTGTCACTGCCCACACGCACACACACGCGCACACACACACACACACATGCGAGCATGCACGCAAGGAGTCTGAGGCGATAAGCGAGTCTTTGAAGGTGGAAATGAGTTTTGGCGCCTGGCTGCTCCTGTCTTGCGGGTCATGTGACTAAATCCTCCGACATAACATGATAAGACAGCTACTCCGTGTATGTGTGTGCGTGTCTGTGTGTGTCCATCTCAATGTATGAGTAACTAGATATGTGGATGCACGTGTGTCAGAAAATGTTGTTTTCTTTTTACAAAATTGAGTTTTTTAAGCATTGAGTCATAATAAAGTGGGGGTAAATAAATGTTTTTTATAGAATAAAGTCACCAATATTTAATTAAAAAAATACACTTCAAATATAATGACATAAATATCCTCACACAAAATACTGCAACCCATCTCACACACAACTGCATTTGTTTTGCCCCCATACGACACACAACTAAAATATGACCATACACACAACAAAAAAATAAAATATGACTTAACTCCTCAATACCTCAGACTGTGAGAATGTTTGAGTAGCGACAATATGTCGATCGCGATCGACCAGTTACAATTGGTAGATCACATGACAAGGTGATGTGACATTCCATGAACTGACGCTATACAAATAAAGTTGAGAATTTTGAAAAAAAAACCTAGACGTCAGCCTATCAGCTATTACTTCACTTGATTGATAGAGCGGACAACCAATCAGATGACGTCTCATTATTAGATACACTGTGTGCTTAAACCACGCCCCCGTATGAGCGTTTCAGGTGTGTGCGTGTGTTTTAGTGATGTGTCGTTCGCAAACGAGCCGGTTCTTAGAGCCGGATCTCTGAAGTGAACGAAGAGAGACGACTCTTTACAAGGAGCCGGAAATAGGAGCAGACTTTTTTTGTCCTCTATTCCCCTCCCCCAGTCTTCGGAGGAGGGAGGGGAGAATTATAGACACACGCAGCAGTGAGGGGAAGGGGGGGGGGGGGGCGTAGACAGGTGGACAAATGTATCACATTATGCTGTTATTATTATTATTCAATTATTATATTTTTTACTAGTTGGTATGATATCATTGTTATAGACAAATGTTATCTCATCATGCTGCTGTTATTGTTATTATTCAATTATTATATTTTTTACTAGTTGTTATGGTAGCATTATTATGAAAAGCAAATTAGTGACAGCTTATCATCAGACCAGAGTAACCACAGGGAAAGTGAAACTTAGTAGATGCTCTCTGTGCACATATAAATCAAGCCATATAAATAAAAATATTTGTTTAGTGTATTTTTTTACATGTGCAATTCGTTTTTCACATAATTTTACATGATTTTTGGTAGGTAGTTAATTTCAGCAACAACAAAAAAAACTGGGGAGCCAAAAGAGACGGATCTTTTTAGTGAGCCGAGCAAAAAGAACCGGCTCTCTGAAAAGAGCCGGAATTCCCATCACTCGTGTGTGTGTGTGTGTGTGTATGAGAGGCTATCCTAAATTATGGAATTATGTCCCTAACAGCCACTCATAGCAATGACTGTTTTTTTTTTTTTGCATTTATCCAATATGCCTCTCTTGTGGCTCGGAAATGTGTGGCAGATAAACAGCCTTTAACACGTACACACATGCACACAAATGGCTGTATGTATACACAAACACACGGTAATCGGGGGATTTACAATGTGTAGTTTGGACCCTAATTGCTCTTCAGGTCCCTATGAGAACGCTGCCAAAGCCATTAGCTGCTGCTCTTCTCAGTGAGTGTGTGTGTCTGTGTGTACGTGCGTGTGTGTGTCATAAATGCTAATGCAAGCGGATGAATGTGTGTATATCTCGGTTAGCTTGGCTCCCCTCCAAGCCTTAAGAGCTAATTGGAATTAGAATAACATTCCTCAAAGGCTTCGCTGGCTTTCGTGCTAACGATTGAGGGGGAGAGAAGTGGTTCGGGGTGTGGATGAGGGAGAGTGTAGGGGAAACGAGGGAGAAGAGTGCGCCCTAACGATTGCCGCTAACAATGTTTGATTGGGATTTTTAATGAGGGGTAATCACTCAGCTGGAGAAGGGGAAGTGGGGGGGGGGGTATGTGGGTGGGGGGTCGGTGAGAAGGAGGAGGGAAAGGAAACAGAAATTATATCCTATTTGAGCTGTGAGTCGCACAAAGTGCATTTTTTTTCGTGTGTGTGTGTTTGTATGACTAGTCTTGTGAGGACCATTAACATTTTATACCACACGTAATGGAGACATTTTTGACACTCGAGGACCTTATGGCCGGCCCGCACAAGTTTTTCATTCTAAAGGCTTCTAGAGGGTCTACATATGCATCTGTTCAAGTTTTAGAGAGGTCCTCACAAATTCACCCAAAATCATTTTTGGTGTGTATTTTCATTTCACTTGGATATACACACCTTTTACTCACTGTGTGTGTGTCTGTGTGTGTGTGTGTGTGTGTGCGTGTGTGTGTGTGTGTGTGTGTGTGTGTGTGTGTGTGTGTGTGTGTGTGTGTGTGTGTGTGTGTGTGTGTGTGTGTGTGTGCGTGGTTAATGAGAGGAAAAAGTTTATACCACAAAAAGTAAAAATTTTAACCAAATTCACCACAGGGGTGAGGACTTTGAATGTACACATTCAGAAACCTCACTCCTGCTGTTATTTCAGTTTCAAGTCCACTTTTTATTTATTTGTTTTTAAAGAAGTTGAAGTGGGAAATGGGGTGACATTTAGTGTTCAAATGTAAGATGCTCTCTAAACTTAATAGCAACGGTGGTCCTCACTCGCCTCACCCTCACTTACCTGGAGTTATCCGAACCTGACAAAACCGTTGAAACAGGAATGTGTGTGCGCGTGTGTGTGTGTGTGTGTGCGCGCGCGTGTGCGTGTGTGTGCGTGTTTGTATTGGGGACAGGGTAGACATGTTTACACAGTCAGTCATGTTGACGCTCGGGCCCTTCTATATATGTCTACTAATTTGTAGCTGTTGTCACAGTCTGAAAGAGAGATTATTTCAACAATTTTGACATTTCTTCCTCCTGATGACCACGAGTGGACTAGATTAGCCAGTATGTGACCTACTGGGCTCACGACAAGCCGACAATCGATACAGTCCCTTTTGTTTTTTTCATTCCGCTCCCAATCGATTCAACCTGAGCAGCAATCAATAACGAGACAACAGCCACAAAGAAAAGTCAGTGTGGGAAATATCAGACCACTGGAGCCTGGACAATGCTTATACGGGGTTCTATGTGTGTGTGAGGAGTGAAAAAAAAATGATGGAGGAGGTTAGTGATGGTGTCAGGGGAGAGATAGCTGTAAAGACGGATCGACAGAGAGATGGAGACTGATTACAGCCCACCACTGACACAGTCAAGGCCCCTGGGGAGGAGGTGCTATAACTCCCCCAAAGCCTCCCCCTGCTCCTGCCATCCATCCCCGATTGAGTAGCATCTGCCACAATGTAAAATATAGGAAATCACACAAAGTCAAACCTCTGAATGTTAAATGGCCCAAAAGTCAATATAGATATGAAGTTCAATCTGACAGGAGCAATTTTGAGACTCTGCAAGCTTTTTATGGAGCCTAATAATGATATTTTTTTAAAAGAGCCAAAAATTTGTGTTTGACAATTTAATAGTCTGCATGGCATGAATAAATGAATGAATCCATCCATTCATCCATTTTCTGATCCACCTGAAAGGGTTAATTTAATTGGATTAGCCTTTATTAGTCTCACAGTGGAGAAATTTACATTTCACAGCAGCAAAGTGATGAAAAGAATAAGAAAGGAAAGGAAGAAGTAGAAAAACAAATACAGGAGATGCTGTAAAGGCAACCAGTCTTGCGACGGCGCCATCTTGGAAGTAAAAAACAACAACAACAAAACTAAATCGTGTGACATAACACAAAAGACAGACAAGTCATTCAATCTTCAACACTTTCTGCACCCTCTTTGTTGTATGAAGCAATTCTAGATGAAAGAGTAGAGGATCAAAGCATCCTTTTCACCCATGGATCAGGGCCGTCATGTTGGAATGTGCATGTCTACTAAATGTTGAAAGCAAACACGAAGCTGTAGCATCCATTGACGAAAAGAGACTGTCTCACAGCTCCTGTCCCACGTAAATCCACTTCAATTCCAAACTGCGACAGATGAAAAACGGAACCTGGAAAATCTGTGCTTGATTTTTTTTTGCATTTTATTTTGATTCATTTAATCTGAGAACTGCAAAGGGTCGAGCCCGTCAGAACAATAAAATTAACACACATCTACTGTCCCACGCAAATCCGCTTCAATTCCAAGCCGCGACAGTTACACATATGCGCGTGATTAGAAACGATTAGAAATAATTAATATTAATATAATATGTATGTTTAGTTTGAACTTTCATTTGTTGACTGAGTCTCGCATCTGACGACTCAGGGCAGCCTGCAGACCACTTGTGGTATTGCATACGTCCCATACAATTACTGCATCATGATATATTATAATAATAATAACAATAATCCATTTCATTTCTAAGCGCCTTTCAAAACTCTCAAGGTCACTTTACAGTCACAGGATAAGTTTTTCTGTGGGTGAGAAGCGGCAGCCACACGCGCCAGCGTTCACTCAACCCGGAAGTACCTCAAATAGGTAGCCAGCTAGCTAGCTAGATAGCTATATAGCGAATAGATAGCTAGCTAGATTGCCAGCCAGATATGTGGTGTGCCTTATATTTGGAAAACGTTTATATACTTATATTTTGTGATTGAAATTCGGTATTCTTCCTATACCACCCCCACCCCATCCCCCCAAAAAATGTATATTCTCCTTCACCTTATCATAGCTTCTTCCCCATGAGGGGATTCTCCGGACTGTCGGAGCAGAAAATGGAGGCTGGTGGACAGGGAAAATGAGTTTGAGGAAGTGGGAGGAAAAATGGAAGGGGGGGGGGGGGGTAATAGGATGCACTCTCAGGTCTGAATATTAGGTACACCTGTCCAATCCTGTGACCATAACAATTTTTTTAACATATCCTAAATTTTAACAGCTCTAGAAAAACGTCAGATTCAAAACAAATTTGCGAGCGCGACACAAGCAATGGGACCAAATATGGGGGACAAACAGAGGATTTGGGATTATGGAAATCAGGTTGTGATCTGTGAGGCGCTAATCCTCGCCGCGGTGAACAAAAAACCATAAACCATAAAAATAAAAATAAAAAATAAAGAAAAAGGTTAGCCAGATTAAGCAGCAGATTAGCCACGTAGCCATGATCATATTTCATAAATATATACAGTATGTATAAATATGGACGGTCTGCGGTTGGAGGGATGCATGGCTTGAGGAGCCGGCGATGTGACGAAAGGAGCACCGATGCGTCTGTGGAACTGTCGCGGCTTGGAATTGAAACGGATTTACGTGAGACAGTCTCTTTTCGTCAATTGATGCTACAGGTTCGTGTTTGCTTTAAACATTTAGCTTGTAGCAGACGTGAGCATTTCACCGTCCCTGATCCACTGGTGACAAGGACGCTTTGATGCTCTCCATCTAGACCTACTTCATACAACAAAGAGGGGGCAGAAAGCGCTTAAAATGGAATGACTGTCTGTGTCTTTCGTGTTGTGTCACATTATTTGTTATTTAATTGTTTTTGTTGTTTTGACTTTAAGATGGCGCCGCGAAAGTTGCTGCCTTTACAGCTGTTTTTCTACTTCATCTTTTCCTTTCCTCGTACTTTCATCACTTTTGCTACTGCATCACTTTAGGCGTGTAAAAATATCACACTCATATATCCGTTTTGTTGCTTTTCTCAACTGCAGGGAGTACAAAGAGTCATGTTTGAATAGGTGCTGCTGTTTTGGTGAGCAACAAGGCTGTAAGGGGTTCTGCGTGTCAATGAACTGAGATAATTGCATGTGAAAACATTTGCGTCACGTCAAATCTACAGAAAGCGCTTCTGGACTTTGATTATCACAGACGTGGATACCACCGGAGGGGGTGGTGGAGGGATGTTATTATGAAATGGAATTAATCAAGAGACATGCTTATTGCTGCTCCCACTTAACGAGGCATGAAGTGCTAACGAAGCGGCGGGTGTTGATGCGAGCAGCGGCATATCTTCACGACGTGACAGTCGGCCTCAGGTGAAGATGTTAAAGATGGAAAATCCTCAGTGACGCACGCGCACACACGCGTGCCCATTTATCTCTATCCTATTGAATAACTCTGTGATGCTTTCCATATTCCATGTGAAGGATTATTACAGTTTACCCACAATCCCCAGCAGCTGATTATCCTCCGTGTTGACAGGACAGAGCTGCGCTATCGGCGTTGTGCAGCAGCCTGTGCCCGCGTGCGTGTTGTATGTTCATGCGGCAAACGGGCAGGTGTTTGCAGTTGATACCTGCAGCTCCAGCGGGGCTTCATCACCTCAGCATGGGAGCTCACCTTGGTGGGAGGAGGAGGGAGACGCAGAACACAAAGCTCATTAGTTAGGTCTTGTGCATACACAAAAACACACAAATTCTACAGGGATGGCATAGTAACCTGTCTGGAGTTTTTGGCTAGAAATCGCTAAAAAAAATGGACAAAAAAGAGGATACGAGACTTTATTATTTAAAGGACAACCAACACTATTTTTTTGTTTCCTAACTGACATCAGAAAAACGTTTTTTAGCATCTAAAATACCAAAAACAGGCAGGCTGATATTTTTAGTCAAATGCAAAACACCAATAAAAATGAAAAAAGTGTCCCAAAACTACTTAAAAATGACCTCGGAAGTGGCGAGATTCAGAAGGTCCCGCCCCCTTGTTCATGATGTCACGCCAGGACATATTTGCCTTGCTCTAGAATCAAAACAATGGCTTCAGATTCGTAGAAGACACTTTCTTGTTACTCATCCAGTTATGATTATGATTCAATTAGTTCTGAAGAGGAAAGCATAAATGTTTGCAATCGATTAAAGAAGTTCTTCCGTATCATTTTGAGGCGTCTGGACTCCAATGTAGTCCCCAGAAAATGCACAAGATGGCGCCCAAGCTCCATTCGAAATGGGCTGATTTGTCTGCTGGAAATTTGTGTCAACTAGTATCAAATAGTAGTCTTGGTGCAACACACAACGATTCACCATCGCGTTATTTATGTGTTTTCCTTCTAATTTCGCCATCAACACGGATCAACACAAAGTTTTCAGACCAAACAAAGTACCGCAAAATGCATTGTGTCACTTTCTCGTTCAGGGGCGTTCCCGACGTGACATCACGTCAGGCATCGTCATCAACTCGAAAACAAGACTTCCTGAATATTCAGTGCGAGTCTTAAAACGTAAAATATAGCTATATGCCGTGGAATCTTTGTAAAATATGCTCAGTAGAAGTCATTTTACAAATTATGGACACAACTTGTCCGGAGGTGTCGGTTGTCCTTTAAGTCACGGTGGGACAAAAGTCTGGCCCACCAGTTGTGGCATAAAATTGTTGATTATTTTTGAAACATATTTTAGCCTGTTAACTTATTCACTGCCAAATGTGCAAAAATGTGTCAACTCCAGTGCCAGGGTTTTTGTCATTTTCACTCAAATTGCAGGACCCACACAATATTGAGTTTTAGGGCTACGTAAACCAAGGGTGTAAAACTCATTTGACATGGTGGGCCACATATGGCCGGACCATTGAAATGATACCATACATGCTATAAATAACCAAAATATCATGTCTTTCATTAGTTTTGGTGTAAAGAAGCACAAGAACATGAGGAAAATGATGACATTTAATGAACATTCCTTTTATTTCCATTCATTTCATTTCATGAACAAATGTGCAATTTACTTTTATTATTCACATATATGCATTGCAACTGATCCCAATGATTCTCCAACAGCCCAAAACTTTAATAAATTGGTATTGAAGAATATAGTAATGCACTTTAAGATTAAATGACATTTACAAAGAAAGGAATTTTTAACCATTCTTTGTTCCTGATATTTGGCATCTTTTGCCTGTACAAGTGCATCAATAACAGGTGTCATGTCCTGACTATAGCTCACACTTTCAGAATTTCATTGAAGTGCTTGTTTGTGAGCTTTGAACGTTACGAGTCTGGAGTTATCTGTGCTTGAGATAGGGGCAGCTGTCAAAATACAATACAATACAATACAATACAATACATACACATTGGTTTGTATAGTGCTTTAACAGCATCTGAAGCTGTAACATGGAAAAAGGGAAAGGCCAAATGGATTCCCTTTTCCCTTCCCATTCCCTTATGGCAGAGGAAAATATTGCCAGAGGTCTGACCAGCGCTTTATCGGCACCCACCTCCCCACACACACACACACACATACAAGAAAAATCAATGAACGAGTTAATGAATTTGAAATGTAATTGAGATCTTCTTTTTCTGAGCAACTAACAACATTTTCCACGTGAAGTGGACTTAAACATGTTTGTTGTTTAGCACCCACAGACTCATAGTTGCAATTTTAAAAATTGTTTTATTATTTTGGCAACAGACAAATTATTCATGGGAATCATGAATTATCTGTATACGTAATAAAAAAAATAAAAGATTAGATTTGATTAGATGACCTTTTATTTGTTTCACAATGGATACATTTACATTTCACTGCAGCAAAACGAAAATGCAGGAGATGCTGTAAAGGCAGCCACTTTCGCAGCGCCATTTTGAAGTAAAAAAAAAACTAATAACAATTAATGTGACACAAACAAAATACGCAGTCTTCAATCTTTAGCACTTTCTGCACTTTGCTGTATGAAGCAGTTCTAGATGAAAGAGGAGAGGATCGAAGCATCTTTTTCACCAGTGGATCAGGGACATCATGGTGAAATGTGCACGTCTGCTACGAGCTAAATGTTGAAAGCAAACACGAAGCTGTAGCATCCAATGACAAAAAAAGACAGCTCCTGTCCCACGTAAATCCGCTTCAATTCCAAACCGCGACAGATGATAAACAGAACCTGGAAAATCTGTGCTTGATTTTTTTTGTGCATTTTATTTTATTTTATTTTATCTGATAACTACAAAGGGTCGAGCCCGTCAGAGCAATACAATTAATTATTGGTTGGTAAATAGACTCATGACACACTACAGCGATATCTATGAAAATCAATCTTCCTCTTCTCTCTTACACGTTGTCAAAGGGTGAGTAATTTTACTGTATTTTAGTTTTAATTAAATGTTGTTTTAATTACACAACCTATGACAATATGACTTTAAAACGTTGCCTGTTATCTTTTATGAGCAACATATTTCTATTTCCAATCTTTGTGATGAAAAAATTGTTTGAGAATGTTTCCCTTTTCATAATGTTATACATCCCTTAATCGTTTAATACCGCTTCAAGTCGAACCATTCCAAGCCTTCAATATTTACAATGGGGCCATGAAGGGATAGGGGGGACGCGGTGGTGCACCCACGTCCCACATTGTGCATAGCAGTGGGAGAGCTTTTTTTGTTTTGTTTTTGTATGTTTTATTTATTTGTTTTTTTTTTTTTTTTACACGTGGTGCTGAGTTAAATAGGATTAGGGATTTGGGAGATTTACGGTGGAATAATCCGTCACTGTATCAGGGAGAGAGGGGGGAGGAGATGATGAAAAGAGAACGCTGTCATTCACTGCGCCCCATTCTGAGCGTGCAATGACATTGTCTCCCTTTTTTTCCTCCCAGGATCAGCTTTCATTTTGTCACCGCCGCTACTGTAATTGCCTCCTAATCGCTTCACACTGCCCGTGCGAGCGTGCGGCTGCGAGCATGCGGCTGCGCGAGTGCGCGAATTTACGAGACCCGGGATGGAGAATTAAACATTCACAGTAATTGATCAGATTTACAGTTTTACACGAGAGGGAGCGAGATCTGAGAGTCTGTTTGTTGTGGGTGTTAGTATAAAACAGCGGATTGGGCTCGGGTGTTATTTAACATGCGGTTGATTTGAACAGCTGCTGCAATGTGGTTTTATCGACACGCATGGTGTCCGCGCCAGTGTACATGGGCCAATAAAATGAAAGCAGCATACAATTCCGAGAATAAAACTGCTGTACTCGTCCAAAAAAGGTTTAAAAGTAATACTGTTTTATTCTCGGCATATGAAACTCACGAGGCTTGAGTTCAGGAACTCCTCCAGTCTGGTTTGCTAGCATAAAAGTTCATAGTTGCTACCTTTCTTACTCCACCTGTTAAAGTGGCCCACCAGATATGCTGATTATCAAAAATATTAATGTAGAGACATTATTCAACATGTGTGTTTTCTGGTCTAACTTGTCTTTAAACATTTTGCTCTGACGAACGACATAAATAAGAAAATGAAAAAAATGCAACAGTGCTAACTACATTAGCATTGAGCATAGCTAGCTACGCCCCCGAACTGACTCAGCCAAAGTGTGCTCATTCGCCACCCGTGCTCCGAATACAAACATTGAATGCGTTAAAAACTACAGCAAAAAAGATTGCAGTTTGACTGAGGTTGTGACTCACCGTGGTTGATGCTCATCAGCGGTGAAACGGGAATGTGACGTTGAGCCCGAGGATCAATGGATGGCCCCTGTAGGAAGAGTCAGGACACAGAGGCACATAGTCGCAGAGTAGCAAAATAATGAGTTACTTCAAAGTATGATTTAATAACTTACTTGAGGCTGCTGGAACCATTCAGCATGACACCGGTTACACTGGCACATCAATGAAAAAAAGTGGAAGGATTCATGCAGCTTTTGTCGTCAGTAACCAGAGCAAAGTACAAATAAAAGTTAGGAATATACTGTATCTTTTAAAAAAATGTGACTGTTTGTTATCTCCACTGCGAGACTAATAAAGGCAAATCCAATCAAATCCAATTCACTGCCAAAAATGTGCCCACTCCAGTGCCAGGGTTTTTGTCGTTTTCACTCAAATTCCAGGACCCACAGAATATAGTTTTAGGACTACTGGGGCCAGGGTTTTTGTCGTTTTCACTCAAATTCCAGGACCCACAGAATATAGTTTTAGGACTACTGTGATCCCTCGCTACTTCGCGGTTCACATACCGCAGTTTCAGTGCATCGCTGATTTTTTTCAGGTAATTTTTTATGGCATGCAAATGTGCAAACAAACAAACTAAAAGAAAACACTGCAAACAAAGCAGAATAAAATCAAACACACTGACTTTGAACAGCTCATGGAGCATTCTGCTTCTACAAAGAGGGCCATGTCGGTTGATAAATATCTTCTTGCTAAAAAAAGAGAGTGCCAACAACTACCGATAACAATGTTCTTCTCTCAGAGAAAGACCCCTTCAGTAGAAAAAGCGCAGCAGACTCCAGACGAATAGGCGCAGTAGCAAAATATTGTTTAACAATACCATTCTTTAAACTATTAAAAAAGTTTCATTCTGCAGTATGTAGTTTTGCATTGTGTGGATTTCACCTATCGCGGACTATTTTTGGAACGTATCTCCCGCAATAAACGAGGGTTCACTGTACATAAACATTCTATGCAGCATAAGAAACCTTAAACGTTCTTCTTTCATCAGATAAAAGTTAATTCCTAAATTATATGGGTCTGAAGTTATCTGAGCTTGATATGGGGGCGTCTGTACAAAATACAAAGCAATACATATTGGTTTATATATGGCTTTAACAACAGCTGTAATAGGTGAAGCTGTAACAAAGCGCTAACATGGAAAAACGGGAAATGCTCCCCCCTCGTGGAAGGAAAAAAACATTGCCAGAGGTCTGGCAAAACCAGAACAAATTCGGGAATGGCGCTCCACGTCATCTTTTCAATTTCCGAATAAATTCGGGAATGACAGTGAATGAGTTAATCAGATGAAAACTGCAACAACGGGTTGCTAATCCCTATTACGAGTTAGCAGCTCTAAACCAAGGTGTCAAACTATTTTTTAGCTGCGGGCCACATTGTAATTACAGTTTTGTCTTGGGGGCTGTTATGAATTTGAAGAAATTAGAATGTTTAAGCTTCTCCACATATACATATACATACAGAACGCACAACAAATGTATGAATAAGTAGTTCAAATTTGAAGTAAAAAATAATGACTGTTATTGTGGTTTACATGGGACAAATTGACATTTTAGTTGGGACTTTAACAACTTTCATGGGCCGAAAAAAAAGATGTGGCGGGCCAGATTTGGACCCCGGGGCATAATTTTGACAATTTGTGCTTTAAATTTTCTATATAGCGTATTAAAATTCAAAGCAGGAAAAAAAGATGGTGTTTTTGTGTTAAAAAAAAGACCAATTGCAACAAATAGTCATTTACGAAAAAAAACATTTATCTAAACATTTCAGATTAGCTGTTAAGACCATTTAGTTGTTTTTCAACATATCTTTTCCATGTAAAAGATGTACAAAAAAAACTTTCTAAACAACGCTCCATAAGAAAGCAACCAAAACAAAAAGAAAGATTTATGTACATTTTTACAAACATTCAATGGACAAAAATAGATTACAAAAAAAACAACATAAGCACACAGTCAGGAATTCTTGGGATTTTCAAAAGATGCACAAATGCTGATGCTCATCGTTCTTTGTCTAGGGAATACGGTTCGAGCCATGTTTATCCAGACCGATTATCAATCATCCATTGATGGTTAAGACTTATTGATTAACTAGCGTTTGAAGCAACTGAGTTGTCACTGTGGCATGCAGCTTGGAAACGGAAGTTCAGAACATTCAGACTCTTTCATTCAAATATTTTTGTGAATAAAGGATGAATTCATTGACTTCCGATGCCCTTCTCTAATTAAAAAAAAAACTTTCAAAAGAAGGGTTTAGGTCAGGTCCTGCATAAATAAAGTGTCTTTTATGGATATTTATTTGGTTTGCCGTTTAGTTCTTTCATTTAGGAAACTGATGGAGGAAACTTTGGAAAAAGCTCCACTACCCACCTATTTATTTTCTGTCGCGCTAGTTGAAATTATCATGACTGACTTGACCTTGGACTGGACGCTAGTCAGTTTCAGGACAAATATAAACTAACATCAATCGTTCTTTTTTTTCCCGAGAATTTGTCATCATTTGTGTTTGTTTCATTCACACTCACATTGACACCCATGGAGAGTTTATATGTGGAATAAAATGCATCAGTTCGAGAAGCACATGGAGAAACTCAACCAGTGCCTGAGCCGAGATGTAGAGAACCACTCGACGGGAGATGTTGCGAAACATCAAATATTTTTCCTCAAAAATGCTCATTATAGATATTTGTTCCATTATACTTTATTTCAAGGCTTGATAGGAAGTGAAATAAGGTCCGCCACCTAGCTATTAGATGGTAAAATGTTGCATGTGCCTCAAGACAATCGATGGCAGGAATGGATCTGCTTGTGTGTGTGTAGGTGGATTCCCTGTAAGGACAGCAGAGGTCACGGTAAGATGGCGTAGGCGTCTCCAAGCGGGGAGCTGAGGTTCATAGGGCAAAAGAGCCAACAGGCTCTGAGCATTCTCCGCCTCCGAGATTCTTCTTGGCTCATGTTCACCGTTTTTCGTCGTCGCTCGCCGTTTTCCAGCAATGCTTATTGGCTTCAGTGTTAACTCCGTAAAAAAAAAAATGGTGGTTCCCGTTGCCCGTTTCATGATCCCGAAAATAAAGAGGACAAAGAAACGCTTCTGACTGCCTTGTTCTCGTTTTCCAAGTTGCGACAAAGAAATTGGCGGTGCTCGATTCCAGGCTCTAAAAATGCACGGTACAGACGAGCCATTCATCGGCGTGTTAGTAGATGACCTCATAGACAGTGGCCTTCTTGTCCCCGGAACCAGTGACAATGTACTTGTCGTCCACAGATATGTCACAGCTGAGCACCGAGGATGATTCTTTAGACTGTAGGGCAGGTGAAAAAACACACAGACAGCTTTTTAAGAATGAAGATAAAGGGAGCTGTCAGGCCACAATAAAGCAACACCATATACAGACCTCTTACTCCCTTTTGACTCCTTACAAAAATATTTCAGTATGCTTTTGGATCCACAATGTCAAGGAGGCCATATTACTTTAAAATTCCATCCATAACCTTGCCCCCCCATAACTATCTGACCTTCTTCAAATTTCTATTCCCTCTCGTTCCCTCAGATCCTGTTCCTCCTTCCACCTATTATTATTATTAGCGAGGGGCACGCCATATTTTCGGATCTGCGGTCACGTTTCATCCAGTCATTCATTAATCCGTCAAAGCACGAGCGGCGCCTACCTGGAATATGCTGGCGCCGTAGGGAGTTCTCCATGCGTTTAACAAGTTGTCTTTCCCGGTGCTGACGAACCATTTACCTGCAGAAAAAAAGACGGACAGTCAATCAATAAGGTGCATTGAGGCCACCAAATGGTCACAGCAATTTTTAAAGTTTTTTTTTTACACAATTATTTATTTGCTTGTTTGTGTATGTGTTTGTTTATTTGTATATAGTTATTTTTATTATTGTTATTGTCTATTTACTTACATCTTTATCTTTTTATCTATTGTATGTATTTATATTTGAATTATAATTGCTTACTTATGTGTTTATCTATTTACCTCTATTTTTCCCTATTTATTTATGTATCAATTTACCTCTCGCTAGCTTTTTATCTTTTCATATATTTATTTATTTATCTATCTATTTACTTACTTATCTTTTATCTATTCATTTATGTATTTATCTACTTAACTCTTTTTCCATCTTTATTTATTTATACAATTTACCCTTACCTATCTTTTTATGTTTTCGTGTATTTAATTATTTATGTATTCATCTATTTACCTCTTCATCTTTTTAATCTATTTATTTATCTATTTACCTCTTTACCTATGTTTTCATTTATTTAATTATGTATTTATCTACTTATCTTTTTTATTCATTTATACAATTTACCCTTACCTATCTTTTTATGGTTTCATGTATTTAATTATTTATGTATAATAATTATTCCCTAAATTAAACCTTTCAGGGACAGTGGTTACTATAGTGGAGAACTTATCATCTTATCAGATTACAGGTTGCATGAAAGGGTTAAAGTGATTCTCAATTATCCACTTTCACTTAAATGGCCCAACAGTCGTACATATCTTTATCCAGGACAATGAAAGATTCCGTCAGATGGCAAAAGGGCACCTTCAACCCGCATCGTCATTCACTGCCATTCATACAACGGAATTTCTTTGTTTTCAATCATCGGTGTTCAAAGGAAGTCTTGCTTCACAGTCGGTCGGACAAACACCGACCTCAAGTAGCAGAAGGCAAACAAAGCTCTTACCGCAATAGGCAAACTGCAGGGAGAGCACGCAGCTCTCATGCAGATGAAGCTGGTATTTGTCCGGCTTGGTCACGTGGAGAACCTCAACGTTGCTGCTCTCCATGCCAACGGCCAGCCACTCTCCGGTCGGACAGTAGCCAAGGGAGAAGATCTGGGCACAGAATGGAGAGCTAGCGTTACCGGCGACGATGCGAGCATCGGCGTGTTGGAAGGGGGCCGCTGGTCTGTGGTAAACTTTTTGTCATGGCCATGTGGGTATTTTGGAGTGCCGCACCTGCGAAGTGAAGTCGTGCTGCTGCAGTTGACGTCCCTCTCGCAGATCCCACGAGCGGACGGTGTTATCCAGGCCTCCGGTCCACAGCTTGGTGCCATCGTTGGAAATGTCAATACAGCTGGCTCCATCTGTGTGGCCCTGGAACTGCCTGTGGGGAGGGGACATTGGTGGGGGGTACGAACACACGCACAGCTTAAATGTGGACACTGACTTGTGGATGCAAAAAAAAAAAAAAGGGGTATGGACAGAAATGAGAGACTTTTTGTCTTTGCCATCATTGGTATCAAGGCTCTCAAACAACATTGTATTAGAATTTTTTTCTTGGTTGCAACGCCCCCCAAAAAAATAAATGGAATGAATAAATAAATACATGAATAAATAAATACATACATAAATAAACAAATACATAAATATATTATACATGAATAAATAGAGATAGCTATCTATAGAGCTAGCTACCTATCTATCGCTTTATCTAGCAAGCTAGCTGCAGTATCAATCTGTCTCGATAGCCAGACAGACAGACAGACAGACAGACAGACAGACAGACAGACAGACAGACAGACAGACAGATAGATAGATAGATAGATAGATAGATAGATAGATAGATAGATAGATAGATAGATAGATAGATAGATAGATAGATAGATAGATAGATAGATAGATAGATAGATAGAGCTAGATAGCTAAATAAATGAATGGGGTGAGTATTGAATGTTAACCTTTACATTTTGGTCACAGAAAGTAAATGTTATGAACCAATGATGCAATGTGTGTATGTGTGCATGGTCTTACCTAACCAGCGTCTGATTGTGCAAGTCCCACACAGCGATGTTTCCGTCGCTGCAGCACGAAAAGCACACCTTGGAATCCGGGCTGATCGCTAGAGCGTAGCACGCCGGCGCCGACGACGTAAGTTCAGCCTTGATCCTAGGGGTGGGCGTGGCCAAGTCCCAGATAGACAGCGTGCTGGCCTCGCCGCCCACAATCAACGTGCGGCCGTCGGGAAGGAGACGGCAGGAACGGATGTAGTTGTCTCGATTCTAAGGGGACAGGTGAAGAAATCGGACTTTTGTCACTTGATTTAAACTACTTCCTGTATGTGCCACGCTGAGAAAAGCAGCCTGGAGGTATTTGCGGCAGTGTGTATCTACTTTTCCACCAACCGTTTAACTAATTAACTGTCAGACGTGAAAAATGTGTCCACTCCAGTGCCAGGGTTTTCGTCATTTTCACTAAAATTTCAGGAGACCCACAGAATATTGAGTTTAAGGAATACATAAACATTCAATGCAGCGTGAGAAACCCTAGACTCTCTTCTTTCATCAGGAAAAAAGAGTTAATTCCGAAGTTATATGGATCTGGAGTAACATGAGTGTGAAGTGGGGGTGGCTGCACAAAAGGCAAATGCTGCAAAAACAGTGCCAGAGGTCTGACAAGAACTTTATCGGCACCAAAGACAAAATAAAACCCGAACAAATTCGGGAATGGCGCTCGTAGTTCTAGCAAAGACACTGTTATGTGTGTAGCGCATTGTATGTGTGGCTTGTCTCAAGTACACCACACACGACAAGCATGTGAGATCTCCCACACTTCTCACATTTTAGAAATAGATTTGTTAAATCAAGTGAGGAAAATATGTTGGGCTGCCAAGTGGTGTACTCCATTTTGTCTCAATGACTTCATTATGCGATTTACGAAGAAAAAAAAAAACTCACCAAACAGTCAAGTTGTGACACTGGGCTCTTGTTACCGGGGTGACTGATGTCCCACACCTTGACGCAGCCCTTCCCGCCCGTGTAGACGTGCCGCGTGGGGTTACTGATTGTGACGGCGCAGACCACCTCGCCGTGGTTGAGCGTGTTGATTTGGCGCGCGTGGCGGGGGATACCCGGGCCCACCAAGGCGTCTGGAGGGAACGGAACCGGTTGCATCTGGCCATCGGCCGCCACGTGGAAAGAATAGGCACTAAGGGAACAGAACCAGGGAAAAAGAAGCAAAATATGGATTGTTGATTCACTCATTCACTGCCAGACATGTGCAAAAATGTGTCCCCTCCAGTGCCAGGGTTTTTGTCATTTTCACTCAAATTCCAGGATCCTCAGAATATTGAGTTTTAGAACTACTTAATTATTCAATGCACCATAAGAAACCTTAGACTCTCTTCTTTCATCAAAAAATAGATAATTCCTAAGTTATATGGCTCTGGAGTTATATGAGCTTGAAATGAGGGTGACTGTCCAAAATACAATGCAATATGAACATATTAGTTTATATAGCAGTTTAACAATAGCTGGACCTGGAACAAAGGGAAATGCTGCCAGAAACAGTGCCAGAGGTGTGGCCAGTGCTTTAAATGTCACGTTCGGGTTGGCGACCAACGGGTGGTGCTGTCGGCCTCGCCTGCAGCTGCCCAAGTGTTGGTCGATTTAATCAGTGGCAAAAAGGACTCCAGGCATGACCGTTCAGTGTCGGGTCATTGTTTGTTTCACCCTGTCAGGTTTGTTTCATCTTGTCATATTTTTATTCATGGTTTTGTTATATTTTGTTCCTGCTGACTTTATTTTAAAACAGTTTGTCAAATGCACCCTGCTCTTTCCTCCTGCCTGCTTTTTTGGGGTCCATCGCCACCTCGCAAATCGTGACATTATCGACACCCCAGCAAGGAAAAACAAAACCCGAACAAATTCGGGAATGGCGCTCCATGTCATATTTTCATTTCCTGAATAAATTCGGGAATGGCAATGAATGAGGTAATTATATGAAAACTGCAACAACGGGTTGCTAATCTCTTTATTATGAGTTAGTAGCTTGAAACTAAGGGTGTCAAACTAATTTTTAGCTGCGGGCCACAAAATAATTATGGTTTCCTATCAGGGGCCGTTGGGAATTTGGACAAGAAATTAGAATGTTTCATCTTCTCCACATATTACATACAGAACTCACAACAAATTAATGAATAACTAGTTTTCAAATTTGAAGTAAAAAATAATGTCTGTCATTGTGGTTTACATGTGAAAAATTTGGGTTGGGACTTTAGCAAGCTTAATGGCACTTGACATTGACTTTGCTTTCACGGGCCGAAAAAAATGATGTGGCGGGCCAGATTTGGCCACCGGGCCTTAATTTTGACACATGTGCTTTAAATTTTCTTTATAGTGTAGTAAAATGAATCCATTCGGGAATGGCAGTGAATGAGTTAATAGCAAAGATGCATCCGACGACCTCATAGGTTTTCACGCTAGTCCAACAAGCTGCCGCAAAAGTCACTTACGGCTTGCCACCAGGGATTCCGGACAGACTGGGAGGCATTCCGGGAACCCGCATGTGAGGGTGCGGATCAAAGCCGACCTTGATGAGAGACAGCACACACTTTATGAGCACAGTTCAAACAAACAAAAAACATCCACAGGCGCTGACAATATTTTGGTACTAATAGAGTGCATTACCATGTCTCGTGAGCAACTAAGCAAACAACCACACACAATCTGAAAATGAACGGCAAGTGTTAAGAGTATGTAAACACACACACACACACACACACACACACACACACACACACACACACACACGCGCGCACACACACACACACACACACAAACCTGACACACAAACAGCTGCTGAGTACACACAGAGTTACGGCAAACTGTTGCACAGACACAGGCGCCACTTGACTGAACATATTTAAACAGCGTAATGAACGCTGCGCAAATACAGCAATGAGTGATGAGCTCGTTGGAAAATAAACGCACCTCCCTTCCCCCTTCAGACTAAACGAAACAAATACAGCGAGTTCTCGTTAAACAACGTAACAAATTTGGACGTATCTCTCTAACCTACGCTAAAGTACCAGCCGGGCCTTGCAAATGACATTCTGTTGCATAAATTAAGATGAAAAAAAATATATAACTAAAAATAATGCCAGTAACTATTTGCACGAAAAATACTTTCAGGCCCTAAATATTAAACAATCAAACAAAAAGCATGAGCTTGGCAGTAAATAAACACACCTTCATGCTGCGTTAACACATTGTTACACCCATGCTAGTTAGGTTGAAGAGTTTTGCTTATTTTTGGTCGGCATTTTTTTCTTTTATGAGGCAGACAGTTTTATCCACCACTCAAAAAAAAAAATATATATAATAATAATAATATAATAATAAGACTTATAAAGGCGTATCTCATCAATAATAATAATAATAATAATAATAATAATAATAATAATAATAATGATAATAATAATAAATAATAAAAATAGTAACAACAACATCAACAACAATAATAACTATAATATTAATATTAAAAATAATAATTACTAATAACAATAATGTGACTAATAAAGGCTTTTCTAATCTAATCTATAATAATAAAACTAATAGTAATAATAATAATAATAATGTGACTAATAAAGGCTTATCAATAATAATGATGAAAATAAAAATAAAAGTAAGAATTAAAATAATAAGAATAAAAATTACAATGGTTACAACATCATTCATAATAATAATAAAGGTTTGTGTAATCTAATCAATAATAATAATAATAAAAATAGTCACAACAGCAACAACAATAACTATAAAACAACAATAACTATAAAATATTAACAATAGTAATTATTATAATAATAATAACAATAATGTGACTAATAAAGGCTTATCTAATCTATAATAATAAAACTAATGGTAATAATAACAACAATAGATAACAAGAACAATAATATTAATAATAATAATGTGACTAATAAAGGCTTATCAATAATAATAATAATAATGAAGAAAATAAAAATAATAGTAATAATTAAAATAATAATTCATAATAATAATAATAATAATAAAGGCTTATGCAATCTAATCAATAATAATAATAGTAATAATAGTAATAATAGTAATAATAGTAATAATAATAATCAGAGTGCAGGACAAATGAATAGGGTGGCCAAAACAATGAATTACCCGAATGTAATTCTGCCAACTTTTCCTAAACGCAAGAATGAATAATGTACATAAGTATGAATGAATAAATGAATGAATGGATGAATGAATGAAGGCCGTGACAAATAACAAATTTGGCTGCACTAATTGAGATGCCGTGTTGCCTCGGACACACAAAGGACTGGGGGTTGACAAGCACAACAAGCCAACACACACGACACAGCCAGCCCTCAGCTAGTCACAACAGTCCCCTACTCACCATCGGCGAGCGGCCATATGCTGCCACCGCAGCAGCGGCGGCGGCGGCACTCATCTGAGGCGAAATGTTGTGCAGTCCGGCAGCGTAGGCGGCGGCGCTAGCTGCCCCGGCCAGATCGCCATTCATCCCCGCCGCGTGAGGTAACATGCTGAACGCCCCCGGATATGGGCCGGGCACCGCCAGCGGGGTTCTCAGACCTGCAGCTGAGAGGAGGCCAAGAACGCAGATAGTTTTACATAGGAGCTATGAAATTAAAGTCATGTGACACGATTGAAGGGATGGCTATCGACACGTTTTCTTTTCACTGCCTCAGTAGTGAAATGACAAGATCAATAAATATTCCTCCTGCTTCCGTGGGAGGCCTTCCATCCATTCATTTTCTATTGTGCATCAGGGTTGGGGGTGCGCTCAAGGTGCTAATTTTGATCAAAGGTACACACCGGACTGGTCAATCACAGAGAACACACAGATGACCATTGACACTTATGGACAATTTAGAGTCTTCAGTGACCCTAATGCGAATGTGTTGAGAATGTGGGGACTAAGTTAGAGGAAACAAATACAGAAGAAGTGACATTTGAACCCTAAACCTCAGAAAAGTGAGAGCCATTCTAACCTCTATCAAGAATGGACACCTTGAACTGGATAAATACATTTTAATAGACATACGCAATTATATTAAAACTATTTAGTGGTATAAACATCAGCATCACCGATGCTGCATTTCGCAAACCATATTTAAAGTGCGTGGAAATATCACAATTTGAACCATGACCATAAATGACTGCCACTGCCCTTCCTGAATTTATTCGGGAATTGAAAAGCATGACGTGGAGCGCCATTCCCGAATTTGTTCGGGCTTTGGTTTTTCTGGTTAAGGATACTGATAAAGCGCTGGCCAGATCTCTGGCCATGTTTTTCCCTTCCACGAGGGGGCAGCACTTCCCGTTTTCCATGTTAACGTTTTGTTATAACTTCAATACGTATTTTATTGTATTTTGTACAGCCACCCCATTTCAAGCACAGATAACTTCAGACCCATATAATTTAGGAATTAACTATTTTTTTCTGATGAAAGAAGAGAGTCATAGGTTTCTTACGCCGCTTTGAATGTTTATGTACTCCTAAAACTCAATCTTCTGTGGGTCCTGCAATTTGAATGAAAATGCCAAAAAACCTGGCCCTGGAGTGAACACGTTTTTGCACATCGTCTGGCAGTGAATAAGTTAATGATATTTTCAATGAGTGAAACCTAATTTTAGACTATTTGCAGACACTGTGAATCATATCTTAGCTTTAAGAAGAGACATACTCGGTGGATGGGGGATCTCCATGGAGGGGGGTTTTGACAGACTGGGCCGCACACCAGGTGTGGAGCTCGGCCCCGGGGTGGAATCCCCTCTCGGCGTGGGCGTGCTTGACTTGAGCCCGGGGGTGCCTGCTTTGTCTCGCTGCCGCACAGACACAACAAAAAACGTTTTCGTTAACCTTCGCCGGTTGCGATATGTGACCCCCGGAAACCAGAAGAATGCAAACAAGATTCCAACCATTGCCATCTCTTTGGATTTGAGGGAAGAGGAGCTCGCTGACGACGCGGTCGAAGCGGGACTGCAGGGGTCCTTTTTGAGGAGGCGCGCTTTATCCAAGCCGTTCTCCCTTGGGGAAGGGAGGGGCGTTCCGCGAGGCGAGGGCTGCTCCTGCCCGAGAGATAACCATCCCGGTAATTAATTACCGGCGAGCAGAATTCCTGTAATAAACCTGTTAGCATTCAAGGAAGATTCCCACGTGGGCCTCAATGAATGTCAATCAAACGTGTCTCCACAGGCTTATAATGACGTTTTGCATAAATCGACTTAAAAAAAAGAGGCTTGATGAAATGGAGTAGCGCAGACGGGCTGACCTCATTTGAGACATCCACCACCAAATTGTCATCGCTTTTCTCCCCGTCGCTATCCTGCAAGGATAAACAATCCATTACCGCTTCATTGAATAATCCACGGATAAAATGATGAATATTTAAAGTGCAAATAAAGCATTTGGTTTTAACGTGGATTAGCGTGTGGTAAGTGAACAGAGGCGTCATTGTGTTCCACCCCATGACAAGTGAGCCTCACTCACATAGTGACTTGAGTCCTTGTCCTCCACTTTGCGCTTCTTGCTGTCGTTTGAAAAATCGGGTCCGTTCCGTCGCTTATCCGAGTTGCGGAGGCTTTCAGGCAGCAGCGAGTTACTCTGCACCAGAGAAGAAAAATGCTTTTTAACTCACTGTTATCATGTTTGTCAGTCATTATATTTAATAAATACCATTTTGAAGCGTTATGACAAATATGCAAACAAAGCAACCGGATCGCTAAAAAGAGCAAACACACAATCATGCCTACGATGTAACCTTGAAGTTGAAAGTATTGGGCAGTTTTTATTTTCACTCATATTTGGATGCTTAATATTTGCTTATATACTTTTTGGCAGATGTGGCTTGTTTGACCCAATTGGATTGGATTGGATTAGCTTTTATTAGCTTCGTTGTGGATAAATTTAGATTTCACAGGAGCAGAGTAATAAAAGTAAGAGGAAAGGAAGAAGTAGAAAAAAATACAGGATCTGCTGTAAAGGCAGCCACTCTTGCGGCTTGAAGTAAAAAACAAAACTAAACTAAATAATGTGACACAACACAAGAGACACATACAGTCATTCTATCTTAAGCACTTTCTGCACCCTCTTTGTTGAGGATGGATGTTGTTGAGAGGAGAGGATGAAAGCGTCCTTTTCACCAGTGGATCAGAGATGGAAAAGCTAAATGTTGAAAGCAAACACGAGGCTAGAGCGACCATTGATGAAAAGAGATTGTCTCACATCTCCTGCCCCATGTAAATCCGCTTCAATTCCAAGTCGCGACAGTTCCAACAGGACCAACATTTCTGCTGAACAAAGTGGGGCTGTGAAAATGTTGCCCATTACAGGTGCAAAAAAAGCACAGTGGCCCCAGAGCTATCCAGCGATGACAGTCAAATTGCACAGACATTCCTCACATATCAAAAACAGTGCTGGCATATTCGTTCTGCCGTAAAGGCGCAACCACTCAGCTGAGTCTCCTTGATGATCCATTCCACATGATGCACAACAACTCAAAGTGACAAAAGAAAACCTAAAAACAAGGCAAGCAAGGCTCGTGAGAGAACTTGCCGTCGGCTGCCTACTCGGGTGCCATCTTGGACTGCTTTTACCAGGAAGTGTCAACAAAAAGCGGTTGTGTTGCGCTGAACTGGAACTATGCCTTGATCATAACTTTTGAGAGTTCCCCCTGGTCCCTAAAATCAGATGAAAAGTAACAAAAGACTGGCTTTAATGGATACATTCATCACATGTTGCTAAATTTGTGTTTTTGGGCAAAACTCGCCATTCAATAGTCACTTTGGGACACTATGTTTTGAAGGGCCCCTGTACCCTTGTCAAGTTGCATACCTCACTCTTCATTTTTTTCCCCACACAAGAATTTCCCACCGTAACCTGAAAGGGAATATGACCACACTTTTCTTCTTAATGACAGCCACTAAGCTCGTGTGTACGGCGAGCAGGTTAGAAAAACAGGGCAGCAGATTTATTACCAAAATAGGTTAAGAGCTCACGGGAGCGCAAATTAAGCGGCGGCACTCACACGCACACCTCTGAAGTTGATGATTATATTAAGTGGCTCTTAAAATCTAACCACGTAGCTTCTCATGGCTTTGTGTGTGTGTGTGTGTGTGTGTGTGTGTGTGTGTGTGTGTGTGTGTGTGTGTGTGTGTGTGTGTGTGTGTGTGTGTGTGTGTGTGTGTGTGTGTGTGCTGAGATGTGTTTGCGCAATGTGTAATTGACTGTGAAAGCATTTGTGTGTATTGCTTGCATAACACTTGTGTGTCACCAACATGTGCACATGCAAACACACACACGAATACACACAAGGCACCCCCACCATCCTCACCACCAATTGCCTCCTGACCAACAGTTCCTATTGTTAATGGATTAAAGCTTCATGTCGAGTCCATTATAGTCTCAGGTTGTCAATGAAATGTGCATCCAGCACACACAAACACACACATGCACACACCGAAGCAGCACGGGGCAAGCGCTGACAGAGAGGGGCGAGGTGAGCGGTGTGGGGGAATAAATGGAAGAGGAAGGGAAAGGGGTGAGAAAAAGGGGGGTGATTGAGGGGATTATAGGACAGAGAAGATGGAGGAAAGGTGTGAGTGTGTGGAGGAGAAAAAAGGGTGACAAGGGGAGTGGGGGGGATGAAGGGTGGAAAATCTGCATTCTACCAAAGCCCCCAGTAGTACTCCCACTCCTATCCCGCCTCCCCCATTATAATCGGGCTTTAGTGGGCTGAGCACAGTGCGCTGACCCACAAAATATAAGAAGACCCCTTCTTTTCTTTTAGCATGACAGACACACGCACATACACACGCACGCTCATGCTCAAGTGTCAAATGACTGCCGCACCGTCGCCCCTCACCCTCTTGCCCAAGCCCTCCCCGCTGAGCGGTGGCGATATTAAACACAATGAGAGTCTTTACGGTCGGGATCAGGGGGCGGTGGAGAGGGGAAGGGTGGTTGAGGCGGGGGGTTATCTGCTCACTGAGGTGTTAAATGGGCACAACAATGAAGGCTCGTCTGAGTTTGGGGAGTGTGAGTGTGAACGAGAGGGGGAGAGGGAGAGAGGGGGAGAGAGAGAGAGAGAGAGAGAGAGAGAGAGAGAGAGAGAGAGAGAGAGAGAGAGAGAGAGAGAGAGAGAGAGAGAGAGAGAGAGAAGAGAGAGAGAGAGCTAAAAGCCTCATTTGGCAGAGAAAGGAGTTCAGAGTGGCTCCAGGGCAGAACTAAGCAAGCAACCAAAGCTACCCCAACCCTCTTCCATCCCCAAGAGAATACATAAACGCTCACACGTGTGTGTGTGTGTGTGTGTGTGTGTGTGTGTGTGTGTGTGTGTGTGTGTGTGTGTGTGTGTGTGTGTGTGTGTGTGTGTGTGTACGAACATACACACACAGTTTGGCTGTCAAGCATAGCCACAGATGCCGCTTAGGTGTGAACGCATGGTTCAAACAATTACAAGGCATTGGCATGCTTAATGTCACAGTGAGGCGGGCTTCAATGATCCCACGAGTGGAAAATGAGGAGGGGGAGGAAGTTCAACAGGTGCACTTGGGCTAGAGTGCTACAAGGTCCCAGTTTTCAATCGTCAAGTGAAGATTTAAAATGTAGATTTTTCTCTAGTTGGATTTCTCAAGTCCTGGGTCATCTATCAGACTGGATTGCATTAGCCTTTATTAACTCACAGTGGAGAACTGTACATTTCAAAGCAGCAAAGTGATGAAAGTAAGCGGTAAGGAAAGGAAGAAGTCGAAAAAAAAACAAAATACAGGACCTGCTGTATTGATGTGAAATTTAACAAGGTATCTGTTTTGTAATATATTTTTTGTGATCTGCCAAGACCTTTCTGAACATTGTCAAATTGACACGTTTGAATTCCTTCTCCGATGATCAAATATTTACATGTAACATCTGGATATCACAGCACCACCATCATGACAAAGCCATAAGGTAAGCAAAGCGATCAGCAATGGGGGTGTATTGTGTTCATGTTTTGCATTGTGTTTTCTGCATGCACCAAATGCATGGCCATTAACTCATTCACTGCCAGACGATGTGCAAAAACGTATCTACTCCAGTGCCATGGTTTTTGTCATTGTCACTCAAATTGCAGGACCCACTGAATATTGAGTCTTGGGACTACATAAACACTAAATGCAGCATAAGAAATCTTAGACTCTCTTCTTTCATCAGAAAAAAAGAGTTAATTCTAAGTTATATGGGTCTGGAGTTATCTGAGCTTAAAATGGGGACGGCTGTACAAAAGGTCTGCCAGAGGTCTGACCAGCGCTTTATCGACACCCCCCGCAAGAAAAACCAAAACCCGAACAAATTCGGCAATGGTGCTCCACATCATATTTTCAATTCCCGAATAAATTCGAGAATCGCAGTGAATGAGTTAAGTGTCCATAATTCTTTAGCCACTGCATCCTGACCAACTTTTAATTTAGAGGCCAGGGAACTGATTTCCTATCGTTGGTTGCAAAATTATTTTTAAAGAACTATGAGCAAAGGTACTTACTGTCCCAGGTTCCCGATCTGCCGAAAATGTGACATCACGATATAAAAAGAGAGAAAACAAGTTTAAAATGAGTAACTGTCAAAAATGCAAATATTCCCAATGAATCCGCAGTGGAATTTCGGTAACATTAAGGAATAATGAAGTAAGACCTCTCATATTCTCCGGTCCTCCGTGGTGTGAATCAGCTCCGGAAAGGTGTGGCTTTTTGTCAGAAGCGTCCTTCCCCGCGAGATGCGGGGGCATGGCACCAAGCGCTCCCGAGAGCGCCAGCAGGCTGGCCGAACCGCCCAGCTGAGACGGGTGCAGGCCGGCAGGGTGAGGTGTGAGGGGCACAGGGGTGCCGCCGTGGTGTTGGGATAGATGCTGCTGTCGACGGAGACAGACAGAAACACAAGAGGGCTGAATGGCGAGTCGAGAAGATATAGTATGCATATACAAATATCGTGTGTTCCGTATTTTCCAGTGTATAAGGCGCAACGGAGTATAAAGCGCACCCCGAATGAATGGTATTAGCTATATAGGTATCTAGCTATCTAGCTATTATCTAAATAGCTGTCTAGCTAATTTGTAACAGACAATAAGGAGACAGAATTAACTTAACACAACAAGCAATCTATTAGCCAGCTAGATTTCTATTTATTTGAGTTACTTCCGGGTTGAGTGAACGCTGGCGCATGTGGCTGCCACTGCTCAAACCTTAACCTGTGGCTGTAAAGTGGCCTTGAGTTTTGTAAGGTGCTTATAAATTAAATGTATTATTATTATTATATTTTAAAACTTTCCATATATAAACCGCACCGGATTTATAAGGCGCAATATCAATGAATAAAAAGAGTTTTCCAAATATAATATAGAAATAATAATAATACATTTAATTTCAAGCGCCTTTCAAAACACCCAAGGACACTACAATAATAACAAAGCACAGAACAATAAAACCATAGATAAAATGATAAATAATAAAATAGCAGATTGTAGTAGAGGTGGGACTTGAAAATACGGATGTTGGGTAGAAGTGAATTCCAGAATTTGGGAGCAGATCGGCTGAAAGTTCTGCATCCCATCGTGGTGAGACGGGCAGGGGGCACATAGAGGTGAAGGGAGGATGAGGATCTGAGGGACCGAGAGTGAACGGACATTTGAAGCAGGTCAGACAGATAGTGAGGGGCAAGGTTATGGATGGCTTTGAATATAAACAGTATAAGTATTTTGAATTTGATCCGATGTTTAACGGGGAGCCAGTGGAGCTGCTGGAGGACAGGGGTGATGTGGTGAAAAAAGGGGTTTTAGAGATGATGCGGGCTGAAGAATTTTGGACTAGTTGGAGTTTATGGAGAAATTTTGGATTGACACCGAAGAGAAGTGACTTACAATAATCGATGCGGGAGGTGACGAGACTGTGGATAAGGATAGCAGCGGAGTGAGGGGTGAGCGAGGGACGGAGACGATTGATATTACAGAGGTGGAAATGCCATCTCCACTGCTCTCCACACAGCGCTCACCCACCTGGAGACCAGAGACTCCTACGTCAGAATGCTGTTCATCGACTTCAGCTCAGCATTCAACACAATCATCCCCCAACAGCTTACCAATAAACTGAGCAAACTGGGGATCAGCACCTCCCTGTGCAACTGGCTGCTGGACTTCCTGACGGGGAGACCACAGGCAGTCAGAGTTGGCGACAACACTTCCAGCACCATCACGCTGAACACAGGGGCCCCCCAGGGGTGTGTGCTGAGCCCCCTCCTCTTCACTCTGCTCACGCACGACTGCTCACCATCATCACCCAGCTCCAACCTCTTCATAAAGTTTGCGGATGACACGACTGTGGTGGGCCTCATCAACAACGACGAGGAGACAGCCTACAGGGACGAGGTCAGCCGCCTGGCCACGTGGTGCAAGGACAACAATCTCCGTCTGAATGTGGAGAAGACGAAGGAGATTGTTGTGGACTTCAGGAGAGTGCGCCCCCAGCATGCTCCACTAACCATCGACGGTGCTGCAGTGGAGAGAGTGAGCAGCACCAAGTTCCTGGGAGTGCACATATCCGATGACCTGTCCTGGAGCCACAACACGGCATCAATGGCCAAGAGAGCCCACCAGCGCCTGTACTTCCTCCGCAAGCTCAAAAGAGTTGGAGCCCCGACCCCCATCACGACCTCCTTCTACCGCGGTACCATAGAGAGCATCCTGACCAGCTGTATCACTGTGTGGTACGGCGCCTGCACCGTGTCCTGCCGTAAGACTCTGCAGCGCATCGTGAGGACAGCTGAGAAGATCATCGGTGTCTCTCTCCCCCCCCTTCAGGACATCTACAACACCCGCCTCACCCGCAGAGCCATCCGGATCGCTGGCGATCCCACCCACCCCTCCCACAGCCTCTTCAGCCTGCTGCCATCGGGTCGGAGACTGCGGAGTCTCCGAGCCAAAACCAGCAGGCTCAAGGACAGTTTCTGCCACCAGGCAGTCCGGAGACTCAACTC
This sequence comes from Hippocampus bargibanti, assembly GCF_051943395.1. Lineage (NCBI taxonomy): Eukaryota > Metazoa > Chordata > Actinopteri > Syngnathiformes > Syngnathidae > Hippocampus > Hippocampus bargibanti. The sequence goes on along the minus strand of NC_142737.1, from coordinate 13,623,695 downwards.
CCTCCCAGCCCTGCCCAGCCTGCCCCGAACTCTGAGTACACGCTACATGCTGTACGATCATCCTGAACTCTATTTTTTTTGTTATTTCTCATTAGACAAGACCTCACTTCAACCCTTTCTAGTTGTTTGTTTTGCAATTACGACATTACGTCACTTTATGTACATCACTTCCTCACTTTACATATGTCACTACCTCACTTTACATACGTCACTACCTCACTTTCCATACGACACTACCTCACTTTACATACAGAAATTACATGTATTGTCTGTTGTCAATTGTATGTCTTTTTTAGCCACGTTATAAGTGCCTTGCATGTCTTGCACGCTGGGTCCGAGAGGACATTAATTTCATCTGTGCTGTATGTCATGCATATTAGCATATTTGACAATAAAGCTGACTTTGACTTTGACTTTGATACATACAGAGTTATGTTATTTATATGGGAGTGAAAAGATAGCGAGTTATCAAGGATGACACCCAGGCCCTTGACCTGAAGGGAGGGGGACACAGTAGAACTGTCAATGGTGAGAGAGAAACGGTTTGCTTTTTGTAGGGTGGATTTGCTACCGACAAGGAGAAGTTTTTTCGCTGTTCAACTTGAGAAAGTTATGGGGAAGCCAGGATTTAATTTCTGAGAGGCAAAGTGAAAGGGATGAAGGTGGAAGAGAGGCGTCGGGTTTGCTGAAGAGGTAGATTTGGGTGTCATCCGCGAAGCAGTGAAAGTGAATGCCAAAATTGTGCAAAATATTGCCAAGAGGAAGAAGATAGGTAAGAAAGAGAAAGGGAACCAGGACAGACCCTCGGGTCACACCAGAGGACACAGGAGAGGACTGTGAGGTGAAGGAGCTGATTTGGATAAACTGTGAGCGATCAGAGAGATAGGAGAGAAACCAGCGAAGTGGGGTGTGCGTGATGCCTAGGGTGGAAGGTCTGTCGAGCAGGATGGGGTGGGAAATTGTGTCAAAAGTCGCGGTCAGGTCGAGAAGGATGAGGATGGAGAGTGAACCGGCATCGGCTGCCATAAAAAGATCATTCGTGATTTTTATGAGAGCCGATTCAGTACTGTGGCGGGGGCGGAAACCAGACTGGAATTGTTCGGAAAGGTTATTGTGAGTGAGGTGAGAGTGAAGCTGGGAGGCAACAGTTTTTTCAAGGATTTTGGCGATGAATGGAAGATGGGAAATTGGACGCAAGTTATTGAAATCGTTTGGATCTGAGCCAGGTTTTTTTCAGGATTGGAGTAACAGCTGTGGTTTTTAGTGAGATAGGAACAATTCCAGTTGATAATGAGGAGTGAATAATGGTTGAAATAAATGGGAGAAGTGAGGGTAAGCAGGACTTGATTAGGATAGTAGGGAGGGGGTCGAGCTGACAGGAGGAATTCTTGGATTTGGTGATTAAGTCCGAGATTATAGAGGGATGGGGGAGTTCAAAAGCGAATAGCAGTTGGCAAGGAATAGAAAGGTTGGGAGAGTAGGGGCAGAGGAGCCGAGGTGCTGATGGATTTTGTTGAGCTTTTTGCTAAAAAAAACCATAAGCAGAGCGTTGCAGGTATCAGAAGAATAAAAGTGTGAGGGGAGAGAGATACGAGGTTGTATGATTTTGTTATACAGGGAAAAGAGGACCCGTGTGTTTCCAGAATTTGAGCCAATGAGTGCAGAGTAGTATTGCGATTTTGCGCGTGAGATAGAGTCCTTGTAAAGGGTGAGGTGAGCTGTGTATATGTCCTTGTGAGTAGTGAGACCGGTCTTCCTGTAAAGTCTTTCCAGTTACCGAGTTTTAGTCTTGATGGATCGAAGATGGGCGGTGAACCAGGGGCTGGACCGGGTGAATTGGACAGACCGGGACTTTACAGGCGCAAGGGCGTTGAGGGTGTTCGTGAGGTCCGCGTTGTACCGGGAAACAAGTTCATCGGGGGAGGAGTTGTAGTCCGCAGTCAGGGTGGCAATTATTGGATTGGATATGCCTTTATTAGTCTCACAGTGGAGAAATTTACATTATCTCGGCGAGGGTGGCAGTGTTGATGTGTTGAAGTTTTCCAGATATAAGGCCACATTATAAGGTGCTACGTTAGAGGCTGGAGTTACACACTACTTCTTCTACAGGAGGAAATTGAGTCCGTGGCTGCTGACAGTCATTGTGAGACCTGTTGTTGCTCAATATTACTTGGATTTGGATTTGCCTTTATTAGTCTCGCAGTGGAGAAATTTACATTTCATAGCAGCCAAGTTATCAAAGGAATGAAAGTAGAAAAACAAAATATAGGAGCTGCTAGAAAGGCACATATTTACCTCACATCCAAGGCGCACCTGTGTATAAGGCGCAGAGTCATCTTTAGAAGAAAATGAAGGCTTTTATGTGCACCTTATGCACAGGAATATATGGTATTTATTTTCGAAAAATTGAAGTGACAATGCCACAAATGTGTTTACATTATTTTTGGAATACGACTCACTGACTGACAGTATATAATAATAATAATAATAATAATAATAATAATAATACATTTTATTTATAAGTGCCTTTCAAAACTCTCAAGGGCACTATACAGTCAACAAGAAAAATAAAACCACAGCTAAAATTATAAATAATAAAAGAAGAGATTAATCTTCACTGACAATAAATTTTAGCTTTTATTTTGAAGTACAGATTAATTCATTGTTTACTTTCAAACAAATAAATATGTGAGAAGTGGACCTTGGAAAAAAAACTAATGGCACATGAAATTGAAATTCCAATGTTAAAAAGGCGAGGAAAGAAACATAATTAGATTCTGATTCCAAATTGTTAAGCTCGAGTAGACACGCCAGGTCAGCAGCTGCTTGCTGATGGCGACGATAACTTGGAAGCCAAAGTATTGCATTCGTACTGTACAAGATTCCTGCGCCAATTGCCTATTTTTTGCCGCATGATCTTAATTCGCGTGCACTCAATACGCTTTGGTTGAGTGAAATTACAACTCTATTGTCGGTAGTCAGCTCAAAACAATCCGATCCTCAAAAATAAAATAAAATAAAAAAACCTGGCTTGATAAAACATGATCCTAATGCGCTCGTGTTCCAACCGAATCTTTGCTGGGCTTTAAAAACACAAATAAATCAAATAAAATGAAATGATTTTCTAAAATGAACATAACATATTTTCCGGAGTATATTGTGCACCAGAGTATAAGGGGAACCCACAATGAATGGTGTATTTTCAAACCTTATCCATATATAAGGCACACTGGACTTCAAGGTGCAACGGACTATAAGGCACACCTTCAATGAATCAAAAAAGTTTTCCAAATATAATTTATAAATATATATAAAGGTTTTCCACATACATTATAAGGCACAACAGTAGAGGCTGGGGCTACGTACAACTTCTTCTATAGGGCGAAATGGAGTCTGTGGCTGCTGACAGTAGTTGCGAGACCTGTTGTGGCTCAATAATACTTGACATATAAGGCACAGGAATGATCTTTTGAAGAAAACTAAGGCTTTTGGGTGTGCCTTATACACCGGAAAATACGGGAAATGCAAAATAAATTCAAGGAGCCTGAGAATAATCCTGTGGACGCTTGCACACGTCGACACGGCAACCCGCACTCAGGCAATCATCAGGTGTGATATACTAAATACCTGTCGCTGTTAACACAAAAGCACAAGAGACGCGAGCGTTAGTGTGCTACACTTCACACAACGCTCCGATATGATCTCCCGAGGTGAGAAATTGCCAAACTAACTTCAATCCACTCACTTGGTTCTGCACTAATTTCTTTTTGACGGAAGAAGATACATGTGCTAACTCAACACAGGAAGCAAAGTGTGACAGCGCAAAGGCTGAGGACTGTGAGTCGAATGTGTTAACCACTAGCGTACTTGTTAAAGACGTGCCTCAATTAACTCATTCATTGCCATCCCAGAATATATTCGGAAATTGAAAATATGATGTGGAGCGCCATTCTGAATTTGTTCAAGTTTTGGTTGATGGGGTGCCAAAAAAAGCGCTGGCCAGACCACTGGCAATGTTTTTTTACTTCCACAAGGAGCAGCATTTCCCTTTTTACCATGTTAGTGCTTTGTTCCAGCTTCAACTGTTTGTTTGTTGTTAAAGCGCTATATAAACAAATATGTATGTATTGCATTGTATTTTGGACGGGCACCTTCATTTCAAGCTCATATAACTCAAAACCCATATCATTTAGGAATGTACTCGTTATTTCTGATGAAAGAAGAGAGTCTAAGGTTTCTTATGCTGCAATGAATGTTTATGTCGTCACAAAACTCAATATTTTGTATGTATTGCATTGTACTTTGGACAGCCGCCCTCATTTCAAGCTCATATAACTCCAGAGCCATATCATTTAGGAATTAACTATTTTTTATTAAAGAAGAGAGTCTAAGTTTGTTACTCTGAATTGGATGCTTGTGTGTACGGGAAATGTCAAACTGAATATTTTGTGGGTCCTGGAATTCAAGTGACAATGACAAAAACCCTGGCACTGGAATGCACACATTGTTGCACATTGTCTGGCAGTGAATTAGGTAAAAAAAAAGCAGAACGCAGATATTCGCACATTTGCCCGAAAAACAAAATCTCAGGTCGCATTGTATGACCACGAGGTAAAAAAATAAAAATAAAATCAATGGAAGTCTTCTTCTTTTCCTTTCGGCTTTTCCCCTCAGGGGGTCGCCACAGCGAATCAATGTTCTCCATCTATCCCGGAAGTGTGTAACCTAATCAACCACCATTTTGTAGCACAGAACAGATGGCACGGTTTCTTGTGCGTCTGGACTTTCAGCATCTCAACAAGCTGCTGCAGTCGACAAGGAGGTGAACGCATTCTCCACCCCCCCTTCCTCCTCTATCAACCCCTTCCTCCTCCTCTTCATCATCATCGTCATGCCTCTAGGGTCAAACACTAAACAATACTGACAGCTGGGATCAGAGTCTCTGAGCGGGAGGATGTGGTGGAAGGGAGGGGGTAAGGAAGGAATGATGGAGGAGGGAAAAGGTGGTGGGAGGGGCGGTGAAGTGGGGGGGGGGGGGCGCAGCTGCTGCTTACACTGTCAGGTCTTGTGAGGGAGTGATGGTGGAAGGATGGAGGGGGGAGAACTGAAGGAGAAGAGTTTGGCTGGCAGCGCAGCTCTCTCTTTCACAGCAAATCAGGCGCTCGTCTGAGCGTGAAATTCCTTTGTGTTCCAAAACATCATTATTGCCTCCTCAGACAGTAGCCGCGAGAATCCAAGCCCACTGATTCGCTGCGGGGGGAGGAGGTAGGTTGGGGAGGAAGGGGATAGTGGGTTTGGGGTCGGAGGACGTCAAGGATGTCACAGGAGGTTGCTCGCTAGATGTGGAAGGAAAGCTGAAGGTCAAGCTGACTTTTGTCTCACCTAATTGACTAAACTACCACCCAGCCCCCCACCGCAACATCATTCGCTATACTTCTCCTTTATTCTGTGTCCAAAATAACATGTTTTTTTACCCTGCACCCCATATACACAAAAACACATGCACACGCGGACACACAAACACACACAGACACATGCGCGCAGAGCATGCCAAACAACCCGACACAAGCGCACACAACGTCACACTTGATCAGCCAACCCCCCCTCTCCTCCCCACACACATGCACACAACACACACACACAGTCTTGATAAACAAGGCACATCTAACACCCCAAGTGCCTGTTGTTTCCACAAACAAACACAAACATGCACGCACGTATAGACAAACACACAAAAAAGCACACATTTGACGCAGGAAAACAAATAGGACCCCTGATGGGAGCAAATGGAGGGGAAGCACTGGCGTTTTGTCATGGGATGTTAGCGTGAGCATATGCACGTATGTGTCTCCCTCTTTATGTGTGTGCATGTGAGGGGGAGGGTTGATGGGGGGTGAGGCAGAGCCAACACGCTTCATTACACACATTTAACTCACAAACAGGGTGAATGACAGGCTGGCGTGGGAGACGAAAGGAGGGGAAGAAGGGGAGCGCGGGAGGGAGGGGAGCATGAAACGCCCCCCGCCCCCTTTGACAAACACTAAAATCCTACAATTAAGACTCAAAGAGCAACTGCCCAATCTAACCCCTCAACCCCCAGCCTTCCACCCCATCCCAATCGCTCTCTTTAGGTACTCATCCATCTATCAATCCACACCAACTTGCAAGCCAACACACGTATCCAAAGTCTCAGAAGACAACCTTTGTGAAGCTAAAGCTTGGACGACCTGTCACTTGATCACAATTCCCTGAATGTCAACACCCCCTGCCTGCCCCCACCTTGTCCTTCAGTAGCAACCCCCTTTAACCCCCCATGAATTCAAGAGTCCTCATAAATTCAAGCTCCCTCTTAGATTGCTTGTGAAAGCTGCAATTTCAGCGCAGAATATTTGCGGAAAGGAGGTTCCAACGTTCACTCCCCCGCGGCCCAAATAATTAAGGGAGTGGATAATAAGTTAGTAATTGTGTTTGGGGAATTGATTGTTGATTTTGTACACTGTTGATTCAGATCTCAAATGATGTTTATGATTGACTTCATGTCGATTAACAATGTCTCAGAGATTGTTGACTAAAATCAAAGATAGCAGATTCATATAACAATGTCTCAAAGTCTTTGGACTAACAAACACTGTGAAATATTGTGGATTTAGGTGTGGAAGATGTTGAATATATTACTGACATTTTAAAGATTACCGATCAGAACTTAAACTCATTCACTGCCATCCCCGATTTTTTTTGGAAATTGAAAATATGACGTGGAACGCCATTCCGGAATTAGTTCGTTTTTTTTCATGCTCGGGTGGCAATAAAGCGCTGGCCAGAACTCTGGCAAAGTTTTCCCCTTCCACAAAGGGGCAGCATTTCCCTTTTTTCCCATGTTAGCACTTTCTTCCAGCTTCAGCTGTTGTTAAAGCGCAATGTAAAACCAATCTGTATGTATTGCATTGTATTTTGGACAGCTGCCCTCATTTCAACCTTAGATAACTTCAGACCCATATAAATTAGGAATTAAGTCTTTTTTTCTGATGAAAGAAGAAAATCTAAGATTTCTTATGCTGCATTCAATGTTTATGTAGTCCTAAAACGCAATTTAAGTGAAAGGTAAGTGAAAATGACAAAAACCCTGGCACTAGAGTGGACACATTTTTGCACAGGTCTGCCAGTGAATGAGTGAAATCACGACATCGTTAAGATTATCAATGACTATTGAGAAGGTTGTTGAGTTATGTCTTGACTGAACAATGTCCTAATGATTGAGGCTTCCAAGATTGAAGACTTCACATTGTACAAACAAACAAATAAATAAATACATATCCATCCATCCATTTGACTTGTCCTCACATGTGTTACAGGGTTGCTGGAGCCTATACCAGCTGTTTTTTGGCAGTAGGCAGGGGACACCCTGAACCGGTTGTCAGCCAATCGCAGGGTACACAGTGATGAACAACCATCCGCGATCATACTCACACCTCGGGACAATTTCGAGTGTTCAATCAGTCTGCCATGCATGTTTTTGAAATGTGGGAGGACACTGGATTACCCGGAAATAACGCATGCAGTCATGAAGAGAACATGCAAAATCCCCACTTTAAGACCATAGCTAGGTTTGAACTTAGTACCGCTGCACTGTGTGGTTTACGCGCTAACCATCGCCAGAGCGATGCCCAAATAAATACATAAATAAAACGAATGAATGGCTATTGAAAAAGAAGGTGATGCAATTTCTGTATGCTTTCCCACACAATAATAGAAAATAAAAATGATATTAAAAACAAATTATGGGGATTGAAATGGGTCATCAGGTAAGAACAACAAGATTGATTGACTGAGTTGGCACATACAAAGTTCTTAAACCGATAATGAGATTGTTGGGTAAGAAGAAAGCAAGGAAATGGAGCCTCACCGTAGGTGGAAGGCCGGGCAGTCCTCGTACCCCTATGACAGCATTGAGCTCGGCCATGGTCACCTGCTTTGCCCGTTCCACCGCTTGGACCACTTGCTGCTGATGCTGCAAAAAACAATACGCATGGTGTGCACACACAACACAGGCTTTACCTTTCAGGACTGTTGCGACAGACTTGGAGACATACAGTAGAACAACAAAAAGGGTAAGGGTGGTTGGTTTACCTCCTGCGAGAGGAAGGGGATGACTTGTGCGCAGATTGTGTTGAGTCTCTTGGCGATTTCGGTCTGTTGGGAAAGGAAGAGGCACGGCAAGAATGTAATCACATCATCGGGATGATGTTGTTTACAAAAATAAAGCAACACAACATGAGGGATGAATGTAATCTTTCAGATTAAACGTGGGTCGCTTTTCGCCTCTTTATCTGTCGATGCTAGGGGTGCCGATAAAGTGCTGGCCAGACCTCTGGCAATGTTTTTCCCTTCCACGAGGAGGCAGCATTTCCCCTTTTTCCATGTTAGGGCTTTGTTCCAGCTTTAGCTGTTGTTAAAGAGATATATAAACAATGTTTTGACATTTCTTTATCTGCATCCTCTTTATCTGCATAGAAACTTTCTAAAACATTGGTGGATGAAGAAAATGTCACAAAAATAGAATGCCATGAGGGTTACTCAAATGCAGAGAGTAGCTGGAATCTATTAGGGTGAAGCTTGTTTGTTATAGAAACTTTGATATCATGGAAAATGCCATTTATTTTGTTACTTCAATTCCGAAAAAAATCAAACAAAACTTCTCTCATAAAAAAGATTTACTGCAGTACACAGAGTATAATCCATACTGGAACTGCCACTAAATTGATCACATTTGTGAGACTGTTTGTGTCAGTCAGAAAAAAAGGTCTGGCTCTGTTGTAACAAGTGCATATGTTTTAATGTTCCCACCAACATTCGACATTGTGATTCAAAGACACCGTACGGCGGGTTACGCACTCTGCCTGTTCCGGCCGGTTTGGACTTGCACACAGACCACAGACTTACAAACACTATTCCAGTCATAAAACATTTCAAGACATAAGTATACGTTCCACGCATGCACAAAACGCATCTCTGTCAAAAAAAGGGGTGCGACCAACCGAGAAAATTGGTAACACTTTCCACAATATTTAATGATTTGGTTTTAATTACCTTGATCATTGTGATTATTACAGCTCGACACTCTCCTACTTACGAACATTCGAGTTACGAACAACGGTACATATGAACATTTTTGTAGAAACATATGTATTATTCTCTCCAGTTGTACATGGACATATCTTTATAGAGCAGGTATTTGATTACATGTTTAATTTTCAGAACAACCCCATAAAGGTTACTTATACAAACCTTAAAAATACTTATATAAGCCTTAAAGGACAACCAACGTCACTTTTTTGTTTTTTAACTGACATCAGAAAAACGTTTTATAGCATCTAAAATACCCAAAACACGCAGTATGATATTTTTATTCAAATGCAAAACACCAATAGAATGACTTAAAGTGTCCAAAAACTGCACAAAATTGAGCCGCGAATTGGGCATTTTCAGAAAGTCCCGCCCCCAGTTTGTGACGTCACGCCAAGACAACGGCTTTTGGGTGCAACACGAGGTCCCCAGACCAAACAAGTACAGCAAAATACATTGACGTGATGGAAGGACCGCTACAATGCGTCTTTTTTACGGTCAGGGGCAGTCCTTTAGAGACGTCACGTACGGACTCGTCACCAACTCAAAAACAAGACTTAAAACTTAAATATAGCTATACGCGGCGCAATCTTTGTAAAATACGCTCAGTAGAAGTCATTTGAAGCCATTTTACAAATTATGGACACAACTTGTCCGGAGACATCGTGTCCTTTAAGCATATTCACGGCCAGACATCTGCAAAAATGTGTCCACTCCAGTCCCAGTGTTTTTGTCATTGTCACTCAAATTCTAGGACCCACAGAATATTTTTAGGACGACATAAAAATTCAATGCAGCGTAAGAACCCGAATACTTTCTTCTTTCATCAGAAAAAAGAAGCTAATTCCTGAATTTTATGGGTCTGGAGTTATATGGGCTTGAAATGAGGGCAGCTGTCCAAAATACAATGCAATATATACATACAAGTAAGTAAGATTTATTTATATAACACTTTTCACAGGTAAAACCACAAGTGCTTCACACAATTTAAAACAGTCATAATAAAACCAATACACAAAAAAACATGAAAAGTACTCAAAATGACTCCCAATGATAAAACCTACATAACTTTCAATGTACACGTGAACGAGAATGTACGGGAAATGTCAAAATATTGTTTATATTGCTCTTTAACAACAGCTGAAGCTGGAACACAGCCCTAACATGGAAAAAAGGGAAATGCTGCCTCCTCGTGGAACGGAAAAACATTGCTAGAGGTCTGGCCAGCGCTTTATCGGTAACCCTCGCATGAAAAACCAAAAAATTCAGGAATGGCGCTCTATATCATATTTTCAATTCCCAAATAAATTCGGGAATGGCTGTGAATGAGTTAAACAATGTCCATTTAGTAGTGTCATGGTGGCGAAAACACACAAACCCGAGAGCTTTCCTCTCCAATTATCGAGAGGCGGCTTGGGTTTCGGATGCTTCCCTCCATCCATTCGACTCTTGTCCAAATCCCCCCCACACCCCCTCGTTCGCTAACAGCACTTAAACAAATTTCATCAGCTCCTAACTTTATTTGCCGGGCCTCGAGTATCCATGCCAACACATCCGCCCTCTGCGCCCTGATCCCCCCATCCCCCTTTCTTCACCCGGAGGCAGCTACAATCATCTGCAAGCAGATATCCCCCGAGGAGAGTCGAATCAGATAAGTGGGCTCGTATTACACGTCATCCAATCAAAGCAATATGAAGGAGGTCGGGGTGAAGAGGGAATCGGCAAGGCCATGACACATTAGCGTGGCTCATCGCTACACGCCAGTAGTCGCATACACAAAAGCTTCATGTCATTTAGGGACTTTGGAAGCTTCTGCCATCTTTGCGTTGTATTGTTGCCAAATCGTACCACCACATGGTCCATAAAAAATTGCAAAGATGTTAGCAAACAGCTTTTACTCGTCACAATTTTGTTTGTCACCAAAGAAAGTCCAAGATGGCTGTGAATGAGTTAAACAATGTAGGCAGCAAGTGCTTTCACAAGTCTTGCTTTTTTGCTTGTTTTTGTGTTTTATTCACTGTGTTGTTGTGCGTTGCATGGAAGGGATACAGATTGTTTTTCAGCATTTTTGACATTCATGAAGACCTAATATGCCATTCATCGGCAGCACTAATATGCCAGCACTGTTTTTGATTGGGAGGAATGCCAGTGTCATTTGACTGTCATCGCTGGACAGCTCTGGGGCAATTGTGCTTTTTTGCGCCTTTAATGAGCGGAGTTAAAGGACAAGGCATTAAAGGTTTTTTAACTGACACCAGAAAAACGTTTTATTGCATCTAAAATACCCAAAACATGCAGTATGATATTTTTAATCAAATGCAAAACACCAATAAAAATGACTTAAAGTGTCCAAAATCTGCAAAAAATGGAGCTGCGAATTGGCCATTTTCAGAAAGTCCCGCCCCCAGTTTGTGACGTCACGCCAAGACGTCTTGCATTGCTGGAGAATGAAAACAATGGCTTCAGATTCGGATAATATGCTTTCTTGTTACACATCCAGTTATGAATATTCAAATAGTTCTGAAGAGGAAACCATACATGTTTGCAATCGATTAAACAATTTATTCCGTGTCAATATCACCACTGCAAGACAAAAAAAAGGCTAATCCAATCCAACTATTGGTTCTTTATAAAAAAATCCACACACACAAGCAAAAAAAAGAAACGCTTAATAAGGCGCAACAAAATCCTATGATGCCACCACCATGCCATACTTGATTCACTGGTGAAAGGACGCTTTGATCCTTTCTTTTTTTATCATCTAGAACTGCTACATACACCAAAGAGGGTGCTTGTTGTTTGGCTTTTTTTGTGTCTGCCTTTACAGCAGCTCCTGCATTTTGATTTTCTACTTCTTTCTTTCCTTTCCTCTTACTTTCATAACTTGCTGTGAAATGTAAATTTCTCCACTGCGAGACTAATAAAGGCTAATCCAATCCAAGCAATTTTGACGATATTCCCGATAATCCAAACTACAGATTTAAATTTTGTACCACCAACAAACTATCAGTTAGCTCCACTGATGTCGTGAGAAACTTTTATTCACTTTCTTTAGCGCTTGCCCTCATTACCGTCACACTTGGGCTGCAGCCAAGCCTGCTAACTTTGGCCGAGAGGCAGGGTACATCCTGGGTTGGTTGAAAGTCAATTACAGTTGGCGCAATTAGACAAATAAACACTCACACTAGCATTCATACCAAGAAGTCATTAAGGGTGTTAACATAACATTCATGTTTTTGAGTGTGAGGCAAGTGTGCTGCCACTTAAACACAACAACAACAACCCCCCGCCCAAAAAAAACCTAAAGCCGCAAATGTAAAACCTCAAGTCCATTGTGCTTGTTCTGAAGCTTATTTGGGTGTGATAACACCACTGAGCTCACAAGGACACGCATGTCGGCTCACCATTTTTTTTCTACTAGATTAGATTATATTTTGCTTTTCTACTTTCATTTCTTTCATAATTTTGCTGCTGTGAAATGTAAATTTCTCCACTGCGAGACTATTAAAGGCAATCCAATCCAATCCAATCCAATCCAAAACCGTAACCCCGCCGCTATTCAGCCAATTATGCACTTGGGCGAGCTAAATAAAGTGTTGGCCTCGTTGGGTCAACTGAACTATGCTAAATGTCTGCATCTCAAACAGGAAATTACATTGAACATTTTTTAATTGTGGCGTGGGAGGGGGCGGAAATACATAATACGAGCCAGACAACAACATAATTACATGCAAATTCACGCAGTGGCAGTGAAAAAAAATGTGAGTCACTACTAGGAAGTACGGCAATACTCACACGATATGGTGGTAAATAATTGACATTGAACACGATGCAAGATAAAAGACAATGACAGGCTGTCTGCCAAAAGCTATCTGGATGAGGTTCGCAGCAGGAACAATCGACCGACATACACAACATGACGCTGTCTGGGTGGTTCGGACGGGATATTCGCCAATTATGCATTTACAAGCGATATGCAAATTCAACACACCCCAGCTCAATTTAGGCTGCACCTTTTTCCTGCAAACTTTAGAGATGTTCTGTATGAACGACATCGACGACAAGTAATATAATAATAATGTAAATTCCTCCACTGTGAGACTAATAAAGGCAAATCCAATCCAATCCAAGACAAAGGTTTCTTACTTTAGAGGACAGGTGTCAAAGTCATGGTCCGGGGGCTAAATCTGGCCCACGTCATTTTATTCGGTCCACGAAATCAAATCAAACTTATGAAATGCTAAAATCCGAACAAAAATTTCTAATTGTCATATGTAAATCACTATAACAGTCATTATTTTTTTATTTCAAATTTGAAAATGAGACTTTGAAAACGAAAATTAATTTGTTGTGCGCTCTATATGTGATATGTGGAGGGGATGAAACATTTTAATGGCTTCACCAAATTCATAATGCCCTCAAGAGGAAACCGTAACGACAATGTGCATGGCAAAAAAATAGTTTGACGCCCTTGCTTTAACGGACAACAGACATCACTTTTTTGTTTCCTAACTGACAGCAGAAAAACGTTGTATTGCATCTAAAATACCCAAAACACGCAGTATGATATTTTTAGTCAAATGCAAAACACCAATAAAAATGACTTAAAGTCAAACCGGAAGTGGCCAGTTTCAGAAGGTCCCGCCCCCTTGTTCGTGGCGTCACCCCAAGACGTCTTGCCTTGCTATAGAATCAAAACAATGGCTCCAGATTCGGAGAATATGCTTTCTTGTTACTCATCCAGTTATGAATATGATTCAAATAGTTCTGAAGAAGAAAGCATACATGTTTGCAATCGATTAAAGAATTTATTCCGTGCCATTTTGAGGCAATAGGGGGGGGGTGTAGCACTAAAAAAGAGGCAGAAATGGCGACAAAGCTCCGTGTAAGGAATTAATCAGCCCGACAAAGCTCCCAACACAGAGCTTTGTCACCCTCTTCAGCCTCTTTTTGGTGCACCATGAAATTTTCAGACCAAACAAGTACAGAAAAATGCATTGACGTGATGGAAGGACTGCTACAATGTGTCCTTTTTTCGTCAGGGGCGTTTCTTCAATGATGTAGGGTGAGGACTCGTCACCAACTCAAAAACAAGACTTCCGGAATATTCAGCGCGAGTCTTAAAATGTAAAATATATGGAATCTTTGTAAATTACGCTCAGTCATTTGAAGCCATTTTACAAATTATGGACACAACTTGTCCGGAGACGTCGGTTGTCCTTTAAAGGATTTGAAGCCCTTGTAAGTGTTGTCGACCATTTTTGGGTGCTTCAGTTTGATGTTGGTACTGGTAAATGGTATTGCACAAGAATGGGAGGACAAAATAGAGCATTTTTTATCCCTCAGAAAAAAACATTTAGTGAAAGAATCTATTACCGTTTTCTTGTTGTGTCTAAATCGCACCGACGCGGAATTGAGGAGGGACACAGTCAACTTGGCAAGTTCCGCCTTCTTGGTAATGTCAAGGTCTCTTTATAATGCAAATAAAAAATTGTCTTTTGCCGCGCTGCGGTGAATTTGACATTGCCGAGATCGAAATTGTTGACTCTGGCCGACATGTACTTTGTCACACTTCATTGTTGTCTGATGAGTTGGCTGTCACCCACCAGTGTGTGACACCGTTCGGGTGCGTCAAAATACCGCCTTCCTTGGAATTCTACGTCAAACTCAAAAGCATCTGTATCGCCTGTTTGGGCTGCGACATAGAAATTTTGAAGGCTCTTTGCGTGAAAATAGCCGTAAACAACATTCCATCCCCTCGAAACAGATTGCAAGCAGCTGACCTCGGCGTGCTGTAAATCAGTCTTACGGCTAATTGGCGGCATGTCGCGAAAGCTCAGAGAGAGCTAATTTTAGGCCGGCTATACCTCCACGGCCATTCTCAGAAACCCGTGCCGCTCGCCTATAATTAGCCTCGTATCGCGGCTCCTCTGATTAGGCCGACTGAGAATAGTCTCGCTAAAGACTATCACGGCATCTTACCTTAATGAGGATCAAACAAACCGGGTTACCTGCATTCCCTCATGTAAAAGGATATTTGCACAGGAGGAAACATTCTGTGAAGTGATTCTAAGAGTCACGGGCAGTTAGGCTGGGGTCATTAGTGACGAGATATTTTTCAACAAAGGCCTTTGATGTGGCGCTTCTGTGAATGGTGCTCTGAATTTGCTTCCGTGTCTTGGTGCCGCAGGAATGCATCTGAGAAATTAAAAAAGGGGGCCAATTGGCCTACTTGTGTCTGAAAAGGGGGTCATATTCTAAAATTGACGGGGCCCAATTTAACTAGCTTGCCAAAGTATACTAAACTGATTGAAATAAACCAAAATACATTCATTGGACCATGATATTTCTAAATTGCAAAAGAAAAACTATTATTTGACTGAAGTCTATTTTTCTAATATATCAACAACTTTAAATCAAGTCAAATAATTTTTTCACACATAAAATAAACATTTTCAATTTTCTTTAGTTCAGCGTCAATCCTGTGCTAATTTGATCTACGACGGTATTACAGAAAAGACAAAGAGAACAGGCTTTTCTTACTACAGTAAAGTCTCGTTATATCGATATCGGTTATATCGATAGTACTGCTTATTACGATACTATTTCTATGAAGGCAAGGAGAAAATTTATATGCCGCAGGATCAGATATATCGATAGTCCGGTTATATCGATATTTTTTTCCGACTCCCGAGAATATCGATATAACGAGACTTTACTGTAGTATCGACTTAAATGAAATGGATTTGCTTTGAAGATTTCCAATGTTCTCTAACAGCTCTGACATTATTCGCATTAGCCACTAAATTCGAATCATTAACAGCAGTTTGCTGCAATGAATTGTCACCACCCTCTACAGACTTATTTGATTGTTTCTTAAAAAATGAGAATGTGTTTGTTTGCTTCCTGTTGTCAATGCCATTTTGAGCTTGACTCGTGTTCTGCAAACATCTGCCATGTTTGATGTAAATACTGCAATGCACCATGGGTAATTCAATATTCGATTAGCTCTTTCGGCCATTTCTGGCAGATCACGGAAAAGCCCGAAATCTCCTCAACCACGACTTTGGAACGCACTGAAACACATGCAAGGTAATTATGGCTAGATATTGCTAAAGCAAGATGGCAGACGACCAAACTCAAAACCTCTGAAGGAAAGTTTTCAATCGCTGTTTAACTATATTGGTTTCTTTAGCTATTTGCACAGAAGTATGTCATATGTGGCACAGATCCTGTAGCAATATGCGCTAATCGTAAGAGACATGCACCAGTGCAAGTGCAGTGGAGTTTTAAAGTTGCGCCAGTGGCTGTCAAAATGCATAAATGGCGCAAGGGCGCGGCCCAGATGCATCCCGTGGTACAAAATTTTAAAAAAAGGACCGCCGAGTAAAGATGTAGAATCTCACTCCAGACGACTGGAAAAGTCATCCCAGTCGTCTCAATAAAGCCGGCTATCGGAATTTTTGGGAATGTGCAAGGAAAGCCACGCCAGCACGGGAGGGAGAAGGCAAAAGGGCACAAAGCGAGATTCTCAACAGGGCTTTCTCAAAGTTTGCCGCTGTGCGGACCTGATTGGAACAAAACACTTTAATCTCCAACCGATCTTAATGAGAGACTGTTTTGAAGTTTGACCAGCGAAGCACCATCGTGCACTAACTATGAACAGACATCCTGCGACACACACGCACGTTGGTTCATACACAGGCACAGCGGGGAGTGGTTTGTTAATCTGTATACCCCACGCCACCCGCCTACAGAAGCCTGTTGCTCCGACAACTAAAGCCCCAAGCTAATGACCTCCCCCGGAGCTTCACATGCACGTGCGTGTGCTCGTGTGTATGTGTGTCTGCGTTGTATAATTGGAAGAAATGCATCTCAAAGAATGAACAGGAGCTTCAATTGGACAAAATGAAAGCTGACCCGGTTAGAATGGAGGTGGCCGTGCATGCACGCAATGCACATGTGGGGGCGAAGGGTGGGGAGGTTGTTTATAAAAGGCCCCGCCGAATAGTAGCGAGAAGTTGGGGGTGTAAAATTTGAGAAAATCCCTTGAGGCGGATAAGGAAGGAGGAGGAGACAACAGGAAGGTGAGACTCTTCATTGAAGCAGCCACGACCAATCCGCCTCCAATTTCCTCGGGTGTGACTGATCGATAGCCCGGGTAATTACCGCTAAACGCCGCGAGCTCTACAACACTTGGCTGGGGGGAGGGGAGCCTAATCGTGCGCAAACAGTTTCCCTCCTTGTGATTGTGTCTGCACTCGTTGCAATTTTAAGCCTTTTGTTTATGCGTTCATTTGCCTCATCACTTTTTTGGGTGGCACAGAAAATGTCCATAAGGGGCCCATTTGGCAAGTCTGCCTTCCTAAGGTTTGCCTGCAAAAAGTGGAACCGGCTGTCTCTAACTCGGCTGATGATCGATTCATCTGACCCCCCCTTGCCACAACCCCTCCCCTCTAATGTAATAAAGCAGGCCGCTCCCCTAGACAGCACCAATCAATCTACAGAGCCATTCATCCTGCCTCCGGGCTCAGCCGTCCGACGCTAACCGAGGAATTGGAGACAGAGCTCCATCGATCACGGATAAACACACGTGCGCGCACACACAAACACGGGCGGACACACACAGAGAAGGTGAAGGGAAGGCAGACGCACAGAGAAAATAATGTACACAACTATACCTGTTTGTGCATTTCGATGTTGAGGCCGTATGACATCTCGTAGTACTGCAGATAGACACAAAAGGGAAGGACAATGGTTACATTACATGACAAATAAGTAATACTAAATAATTCTGTTAACTCACTCACGAATTTATTCGAGAATTGAAAATATGACGTGGAGCACCATTCCCAAATTTGTTCGGCTTTTGGTTTTTGTTGCGTTCGGGCGCCGATAAAGCGCTGGTCAGACATCTGGCAATGTTTTTCCCTTCCACGAGGGGGCAGCGTTTGCCTTTTGTACAGCCACCCTCACTTGCACCTCATACTACTCCAGAGCCATACAACTTAGGAATTAACTTGTTTTTTTTCTAATGAAATTAGAGTTCAAGTTTTCTTACGCTGTATTCAATGTTTGTGCAATCCTAAACCTCAATATTCTGTGGGTCCTGCAATTTGAGTGAAAATGACAAAAATCGTGTCGACACATTTTTGAACATGTCTGGTAGTGAATGAGTTAACATGCATAATACAATTATTAAAACGAAAAGAAAAGCCTTGCTAAATACATGAAATCTGATCTGAAACATCAAATACCCTTTCGCCAAAAGCTGTTACTTTTGACAAAATGCCGTCTTGTCCTCCATTGTTTATTTACTGCACAGGTGTCAAAGTCAAGATCTGGCCCACCGTATCATTTTATTCGGCCCGCAAAAGCAAATCAAGCATGTCAAGGTCCATCATACTTGCAAAGTCTGAACCAAAATTTCAAATTGTCACATATAAACCGCAATGACAGTCACTATTCTTGACTTCAGATTTAAAAACTATTTATTTATTAATTTGTTATCCGGTGTGTATGTAATATGTGGAGAGGATGAAACATTCGAATGCTTTCCCCAAATTCATAACGGCCCTCGAGAGGAAATCGTAACTACAATGTTGCCAGCGGCAAAAAATGAGTTTGACACCCTTGGTTTACTGTGTCACCTCGGTCGTCTAAGTACTGTGTCACCAAGAAACAGTACCCACATGAAAACAATCCAGATCGATATTTGCCATTCTAACTCTGAACCCAAGTGGAAACTCAGAATTAACTGAAATCGCAATCTGACTATCTATCCAGCAAAAACGACTCAGAAATGAACAAAGCCTTCCGTGAAAAGACGCACGTCATCAGGAGTTTGTTCTACATGAGCGCTTGGATCTAAACTGGAAAAGGATCAAATCTGTGTTGTCTTGGAGCCAGACAAAGGCTCTCAAAGGCTCTGCTAACAACGGTGTCACTGTTTCCGCACTCTGTGAAAACGGGAAACAGAAGCGTGCCGCTTGAGCGGCCATTTGTGTCCATCACCTCACCACTTTCTCAGAAACCTTCCCCCTTTCATCCTTGCAGACTCTTCTACCACATAACACTTTCCTTCCTCTACTCGACCCAACCTGTCTTCTCTTCATCACCTTGCCTCGCACTCCCCATATTGTTGCTCACAAATCATCACTTGTGTCTCTAAGCGGTTGATCCTAATGACATCCACCGTGGTAGCGTGGAAGCATTTACTTTGTAGAGGTTGTCTGATAGAATTCTAGTAAATGTTTTTGTCCATATTTGAAAATAAGTGGGTCGAAGGGGGGGGGGGCTGCTGGAGGATCTGAAACAATCCCATTTGAAAAACCCAAAGTTAAGCAGAGCTGTAGTGAGTTTGGCTGCATATGCAGAGTGAACATCGTTTGCTTCTGATCAGCTGCAATGACCGGATTGCTCGTCAAGTTGTCCACACCATTGGGCGTCCGGCGTGTATGCACATAACGCGGGTCATCGCAAATAACTGACAAGTGGAATTCGGATGTTTGGCGATGAAGTGCTGCTTCAATGAATGAAAATGTATTACATACATGCACAATTGTTGGGCGGTGGCCTATTTGTATGAGACATGCACATCATAAAAGACTAATTTCAGCCCAAATATGAACAGGTGGTGCAGTTTTCTATAATTCTTGTTTCTGTGCATGTTTTCGCAAAAAAATGTCAGACATGCTATGAGGACACCTGTGAAATGTTTTTTTAATATGCATGATGCGCCTCCTATAATAACTCATAGGTATGCAAGAACGCCTTTGAAAATGACAGCGCTGGCTCCCTCTTCTTCTGTTGTGAACACACACACAAAGTGAATCGTCGCTTGAGGCAAGATGAAAGTTCAGCGAGATCAGAACACACAGAGAGGGCCGATGAGGACACGCCACCTTTCTCAAGAGCGCTCAAGTCAGAGGAGTAAAACATAAAAATAGAATAAAAAACAGCAGTGGAAACGGATCTCACCATCACATAGTGTCTCTGCATGTCTGTCTTTTCGCCAGCCAACTTCTCACACTCCAGCTTGAGACTGAAACACAAGTGCCAAAGGGCGTCACAGTTGAGAAGGGGCAGAATTGATATGCACATGCAGTACAGGTTAACATCGCGCCAACCTCCAGAGTCAAAGGCCGCAAAAGTGAAATCATTTGGCGTTCCACCAACGCTTTCGGGAAACATGCCACCTTGGCGTTCAGTCCTGTCATTTGACACGTGAGACTTCATCCCAGGCAGCAACTTAAAAGAAGTGTTTTGTTTTTGTTTTTTCTCTTTGGCGTTTACTGACGCTGCCACAGCACAGCGGCAGGTAAGGCAAAGAGGAAGAATTGCGAACTAGAGATGTAATTTGTCTTGAAGGACGTTAACAACATGTAGCACAAATAATAACCAGAGAAGCTAGCCAACAAAACGGCACATTGTGATCGTTAGTTACGCATTTGTCTGGCGGCTTCACAGGGTGAATTGTTCTACTTGCTTTATTTTTGTTTTATGTATCTCTCTCCTCTCATACTTTACTGGGTGCTCAATTGAATGACTCAGCACACTGGAGCTGTGGCATAATATGGGACTTTTCAAATATATTTCAGCCTCCTAACCCACAAACTTGTAGCATTCCAAAAGTCTCGATATGAACTTTTTTAAATCATAAATAGATAGCTATCTATTTATGGTAGTCCAAATGTACTAAAAATGTAACACTTTTAAAGGACAACCGACGTCACTTTTTTGTTTCTTAACTGACATCAGAAAAACTTTTATAGCATCTAAAATACCCAAAACACGCATTATGATATTTTTATTCAAATGCAAAACACCAATAAAAATGACTTAAAGTATCCAAAATCTGCAAAAAATTGAGCTGCGAATTGGGCATTTTCAGAAAGTCCCGCCCCCAGTTCGTGACGTCACGCCAAGACGTCTTGCATTGCTGGAGAATCCAAACAATGGCTTCAGATTTGGAGAATATGCTTCCTTGTTACACATCCAGTTATGAATATGATTCAAATAGTTCGGAAGAGGAAAGTATACATGTTTGCAATCGATTAAAGAATTCATTCCATGTGATTTTGAGGCAACATTGGGGGGGAAAAAATCGATCACCAGAAAAGAGGCACAAAATGGTGACCTCCTGTGGCTACCTCCGTTTCCACAGGCTGATAAATTCCTTATATGGAGCTTGGACGCCCTCTTCTGGCGGCTTTTGGGTGCAACACGGTTTTCAGACCAAACATGTACAGCAAAATATATTGACATGATGGAAGGACTGCTACAATGTGTCTTTTTTTGGTTAGGGGCGTTCCTTTAGTGACGTCACGTACGGACTCGTCACCAACTCAAAAACAAGACTTCCTGAATATTCAGAGCGAGTCTTAAAACATAAAATCTAGCTATATGCGGTGGAATCTTATTAAAATACACTCAGTAGAGGTCATTTGAAGCCATTTTACAAATACTGGACACAACTTGTCTGGAGACGTCGGTTGTCCTTTAAGTCATTTATTTTTAAGTACGTGGAGTTAAAAGGGTAAAAAAGGTAGCTAGCTAGCTAGATAAATACAAAAATATTGCAATGTAAAAATAAAAAAAAAAATACAAGAATGCAAAATTAAACAAATATTAAAAACAAAAAATAAATGAATAAATGACTAAATATATAAATAAATATATTTTTTGGGGGAAAAAAGAACAAAACATTGTTATCAGTTTTGCCGTAATTTATTGTCCAGTGTTTGAGATTTTTGTAAATTGACATTTTGGCTTGCTCTTTGTCAGATTTTTGTCAAAATGTCAGTGTATTATTTGTTTTTATAAATTTATATATATTTTTTGTCGTTACTTTTTTGTTGACCAAAGTCAAATTACATACAAATGTATTGTTAATCTATGCTAATGGGGTAATAATATTATAATTACAGTGCATATTTGTACAAAATTCTCGGCCAAGAATGTAACACATTCACATGCAAAAATATTACCGGTAAGTACAGAAATAATGAAGCATGATTTGACACCAAATTCTTGTGTAACTTTCTCAACTAGTTTTTTGCAAGCCATTTGGAATCTTGAAAAGTCAGAAGTTGGTACCATCATAAGCCGAAGAGACCCTTTACAGGTAATGAAAAGGTTTTCATAGTGGAATGAGTTCATTCATTTTACGCTGCTTTATTTTCCATGTAAAAATGTGTTTGAAATATGAAACAGCTGTTATAAAACAATTTGTTGGTGGTTGCGCTGTATGACTGTCTATTTTGATTATTTACAGATGCGTGGTTGTTTCCGCAGGCTGACAAGCCCTTTGTTAGATTAAAAAAAGTTCTCGCAAAACAAACATGCAGCATGCGTCTCCTCTGGCACTTGTCGATGATGAAAGATAAGACGAGCAAAGGATGCAAACGTCTAATCGCACCGGTTTTATTTTCTTAACTCCCTGATTAAGGAATCCACAAGTTGCTGGGAGAAGCTCTCCACCGTCGGTTGAAATGGAGAACATGAATCTTCCTTTTGAGCCGTGATAACCGCGATGTGTTCGCCTGTGGGCTGTTTATATGCGTTTGCACATCAGCATGTCTCAACTATCGACACCACCTAACACAAATACATTCATGCAAAAGACATACACACACACACACACACACGTGTCACGGGGGGGAAAATAAGGGGCGATTTGCAAAAGGCCACACGCTAGCCATTAACGCGACTCTGACCTACCGCAGTTTCAGAAGAGGAGGGGAAAAAACAGCCCGGATGTCTCAGTGTGCTGCACGGTCTTGTGAACCCGATCCGTGTTTATGGGTAAGTCTGAGGCCAGTTTGTTATGCTAACAGGGGTGACTGCGGCTGGCTGGGAATAGCATTGAGACCAAGGGTGGACAAAATATGACCCACAGGCCACATACAGGCTGCTCCATTCATTGTTCCCATCCACCAAAGAGCTCCATTAACACAAAGTTTTTTTCTCCACTAAAATGGGCAAATAAAATAGCTTGTGTTCGATTGTATTTTGTTGTTTATTCAACTATTCCATGAAATAAGCTAAATTCATTGTAAATGTTCGAATATGCTTATCCTCACAAGGGTTGTGGGCGAGCCGGGACTGACTGCGAAGTAAGTGGGGTGCAATCCCGAACTGGATGTGAGCCAATCACATAGGGCACACATAGACAAACAACCACACACACTCACAGTCGCATCTAAGGAAAATTTGGTGTATTCCATTAACCTGCCATGGAGGTGTTTTGAATGCGGGAGGAAATCATAGAACCCAGAGAAAAGCCACACAGGCATGGGGCGAACATGCAAACTCCACACATCAAGACCGGAGGCGGATTTGATTCTTGCACCTTTGCACTGACCACTATGCTGCCAAATTCAATGTAACTAAAAAAAGTACACTAAATAATAACAGAATTTTGTATAGACCGGTATACAGTATATATACCACTTTTGAATTACATAATTGGCTAATTAATGATAATTACATTAATACTAAATTCCAGTAATACTTACAAACAATGAATTATAACTAAAATAATTTTCTAAATGAACATAAATTTGTATTTTATTGTTCAAATAACCTATGTTTTTAAAGTAAATATTTGTCATTACTTTCTGCTTATCCAAGATCAGGTCACAGACATATAACTATTATCAGAATAACTATTTTAACTTTTTTTTCTTCGACTAATGGTGCGGGTCAATCATTTATGCCTTTGAGCCCAAAAGTTAGCAGAACTCTAGTTAAGTACATATGACAGTGAGGCTTTTTTTTTACCTACCTGTGGTACTGGGCCTGCAGGAACTGAAATTCCTCCTTGATGCGGTCCAGGGATTCTGGGATGGTGAACTTAAAGGGCTGACCCGGAGCCTGATGGGGCGTCTAAAACAAACACATACAGGCATTAATATATACACCATGCTGTGGGCCTCAACGTGAATCAAATCCAATCCAGACTCACATATTTTGTTTTGAAGCAAAAACAAGTGTAACCAACCTGATTCGTGTGGGCTATAAACGGCCTGCGAGAGCAATCGATGCTGTCTGCCTTACAATTCTCAAGTCAAATAAAACCGCACCAGATCTCAAAATATGTCACAACAAAGATGAATGACTGTGTTTTTTTCAGTACTGTTTTAACAACTTGATTATTAGCTGTACATTTGATCCGGTGATTCACAGGGGATTGGAATGGGCTTGACTCCGTGGAAAGTCAAATTTTGCATAGTTGACCACTGAAATGCATTTGTATAAAACCCTGAACAATTAAACCTATAAGGTTCTCTCCAAAACTCTAATAAACATACAATACACAGAAAATGGAAGGGTAGTCATCACTCCCATAACCCCCACTCTCCCCAATATATATATATATATATAGTGTATATATTTTCAAATATGTTAACATTTTGAAAAATATGGCACTGTCTACTGAGAAACCTTAATTTGTTGGCGACGGAAGCACAGACAAACTTTGAATGACATTTTGCTTGCAGTTTGTCCTATTTTGCGAAGCCGATTTAAGGCGTCATTAATTGATCAGTCAATTATAACATTACAACTGAATACTAATTTTGCATTAAAATGTAAAATACCTGCAGATAGCCCACCAATCAGATTTGAGTAAAGTCTAAAATTGTGTCTGCTGCAAGTTTCAGTCGCTAGTTTGCTTTATAATTAAATGAAATGAGACTCTTGCCATTCATCCATCAAACTTCAGAATCAGAAAGCCTTTAAAAATCCCACAATGGAGAAATTTTCAATCTACAGCAGCAAAATGGATAGGGGTTGGAGGGGTGAAAAGATACAAAGTATTCTATGCATAATAGAAATGTCAGAAGACTGCAATGTTTAACTGGCAAAAATGTGTCATAAAAAGAACTGTACATAGTACAAGTATACAAAAGCATATTTGATATATGAAACTGTATTGAGTCAACATAGGTGGCTGTGTTATTTACAATGCATGCATGATTATTAAGAATCTTTGAATACAGCATCAAGGTGTAAGAAAATTAAATATGGTTGCAGCTCTGTATGTATTAGCATTTTAGAATTGACAGTCAATGAAATATGGTTTAAGTAGTTCGCTTAGCAATTTAGCATTAGTAATCCATGAAATATGGCTGCAATCTATGTCAGGGTGTTACAAGCAGAATGATGAATGCAATGTCACAAAGGGAGCGGGGGTAGGGTTGGGGGAGTTATAGGGGTCTTACCGGGTGTCGCCCCTGGGGGAACATTGTTATCTCCGGACGAGGAGTGGGGCGGGGGTCCTCCCGCTTCCGTCACGATGCTTCCCCCGAGAAGCACCAACTCGGAGGGAGGTGGAGGGTGAGATCGGTTGTTGCCGATGCGCTGTTCCGATTCACCAACCCATCCGTCGGTCCTTTCCACGAGACGACCGGCACTTGGGAACCAACCAAGCCGTTAAACGCGCTCCTCCTACGGCCGTTTCGAGCCCCTAAAACTCCCGCGGGCAGGGGGGCCGTAAATCAGGCAGAGAAGCACGGGGAGCGGCTCGTTAAGCTCCAGGCGTTAAAAGAACCAGGTGAGCAGTGAAATTGGATGAGTAGTCACCGCGCTTTGTTGTTGTCGATTTTGCTCCAATATATTCCGAGTAAAGGTGGTGAAAAAGTATCCGTAAATTACAACATCCAGGCAGTTATTTAATTGCTCTGAAGAAGAACCACTTGACTCACTCTAGCCGTCCGGTAATTTTTTTTTTATATTTACCTCCTCGTCCCTTGTGATGAATATAAAGCAGTAAAGTGAAGGCAAAAAAAGAGGAAATATGATGTCAGTTTGGGTAACTACTTCCAAAGAAGCGGTGGTGGTGGCGGCGGCCCGAGTCGTCGTCGTCCACCGTCCGGCAGCAGTTCCCCCTTCAATGGCAACTTTCTCACGCGGTTTCACGCACCAAGCTAACCGAAACTGGAGGACGGCCCACCGAGCGGCCGAGGCAGCCAATCGGATGCACGGTTCCACGTGGGACTCGCGAGGGTGGACCGCGCTTGGGACCAATCGCCGTGCCTCATAGTGACCGCCTTGTGGCCGTTGACCTG